>NW_010972620.1:3683104-3841774 GCF_000737465.1 Haliaeetus leucocephalus
TTCTTTGTCGCGACCCCTATACCATGCGAGAGGGGGGGGGGGGGGGGGGGGGTTAAATAACTTTAGTAAATAAAATAATTATTAAAAAGTAACTATACAATGTATAAATGCACACATACGTATTTTATATTTCTATTTTCCTACATATATAATTCATGTATATATACATAAAGCTGTCTTTTCCTATTAAATATACCACAAGCCATACCAGAAGCTACTATAGTAAAGTATGAATGAATGATCAATTACGCTAACAGCCTTTATATACAACTACAAAGGAAAAATTGATATAGTGTTCATCAGGACGCTATCCAGAAGACCAACATTCACATTTCATTCTGCCAATACAGTATCAAACTAAAGCGAACCATTTAAAAGGGCTCCGAAATATATTATGCAATAAAGCTATAGATATGAACTTTAACTCTCAGCAGTTCTTCCTTTCACCTCTTTGAAGGAGCAAATAAAGAAGATTTACAATCAAAGGAGCTTAATCTAACATAAACTGATATTAATCTCCATAGAATAAATAGAACATCACACCCATAAAGTGTGATTATGTTTCTTTTACTCATGGAAGAGACTTTCATATTTCATATAATTTTATGGTTTTGCCCTTCATGGGTGAAATACTCTATATTTCTCTCAACAAGTGATGTGGTATATAAAAAAAAAGATCTAAAAAAAGCAAAAATAACCTATGTCCATTAAATTTTCAGACAAATTATGAAATACAGAATTTAATATTTTCTGCAGTAACTTTCAAGAAGAATTAGAAATTTAATATATTGTTTTATTTTGCTGATTCATGCTAATTTAAGATTTAAAATTAAGGGGGGGGAAGACTCATTTAGATGGTCAATCAGTGAATTTGGTGAAAAAGGACTGCCAGCCAATGCCACATTTCAGCAGCCTTCCAAACCAAAAGATCCACGTAATTTCAAGACTTTTTTTTTGTGCTTTCCCCTCATTCTTTTCTTTCACTGCACTGTTTCTCTAGTGCAGTTGTTATCCTTTGTTAATAAATCACAGAAGTATAAAATACATTTAGAGTCACCAAGCCACATCAGCATTGTGTAGCGTATTAGTCTCAAATATCATCAAGAAATTTAATAAATTGCTAAAGGACTTTTCCCTTCATTATGTAACACTTCCAATGCCTTTTCCAAAGAGGCAAATGTATTTGAAGTGGTAGGTGTAGAAAAGTCATAACTCTCCTTATTAAAAGCCCTATTAACATGAAATTTTCCTGAAGGCAGGATAAGGATTTTTAGATTTCCAGGCCAAAGAAGCATCATAATTGTTCTGTAATTGTACTGTATAAAGAATACAAAGCCCCTGAGTCCCCTCAACCTGGTATTTAGAATTTTGACTGAAGAGATTCAAGACATGTAAGGAAAGAAATATAATTTTGAAACTGTAGAATGTTTCCCTAAAAATCACAAAAAATTATTGAAAGCATAGAAAACCAGTTATGATATAGAACACAATTGGACCACATATGCAGATGAAATTCAGATTTAAAAATTGAAATAGATGATGTAACTACTTTTTAATGTATAATTTTTAGTGCGGCTTTTGGAGTACACAGCAGAGTTTCCATAATTTTGCTTCTTATTGACAAAATGTAGCCCCCCCCCACCTTGAATCCCAATAAATAAATTTAAAACCTCAAAATCTTCCACACCAAATGCTTCATTCAGTACCAGGAAAATTTACTGGAATATTTTTATTAATATTCAATTTAAAAAGCTCATTAGATGAATTCCTTTGAATTCAGATGTCTCTTCTCAAAAGTAATAATTAGGTTTAAAATTTTAGTATCTATGAAATCCACAGCATAACATACCGTCTAGCACTCTCTTCTCTCTCTTTCTGTGATTTATTACAACTGAACACAAGGACCCTGAATATTTCTCTACTGCCATAAACAGATTTCTCATTTCTGCGATGTCACTCACTCCACAGCATGCCATATCGACTGCGTCTGCAGAGACAGACTGGCAGAGTGCTTGAGAAAGCTGCTTGTCACTTGCTATAATGGACAATGACATTATTGCCTAAAGGAAAACCCTAATATTTTTTACTTCCTTTATTTTTTGTTATTATTTTTCTTCATCAGCTTTGGTCCCACTTCACTATACACTTACATCTGGAAATAAACTTCTGAAGTTAACTTTGCAACTGGTACATATACCTTGTCATAAGATGACAGAATTGCTTCTCTTTTGAATTAAAATGACAAAAGCAAAATTTCAAGTCCATTTATCACAGATGAAAACCTGTTCTAGTTCTTTTGTTTAAAGTACAGTGAACTGGAGTTTCACAAAAAAGTTACCGGGATTAAGCACTCAAGAAGACAAATAGCTGTGAGGACCGATGTCGTTTTAGTCTAAGAAAACAACTGACTAATTAGATTTAAGAAAATACGATATAAAATGTAGGGAATCAAAACACAAACACAATATGAATTATGTGTGATGCTTCTTAGGACACAAATGCAGCTGTAAAAAGACGTATCTCTGAAAGGAGAACATTACAGAACTGTCTCAGAGTAAGGAGGCCTCCAAAGAACTGAGTCTCCAAAAAAAGACATACTTTCTTCAGGAGTCTTGGGAAGTATATTCCAGGTGCCACCTTCTGAAACTTCTGCAGTGAACACTACTACATAAGTGCCAGCTTTGATTCCAGTCAGATTTTCTAAAAGCAGAAGTAGTGACAAAATATTTTTTGGAGTGCTAGGCTACAGCACCATACATAATGAAGAGTGCATTTTAAGATTTTTTTTTTTTTTCTTCTAAAAAAGACTAGGAAAAAAAAGAAATCTTTCAGAACCTGTTACTGTCACCCAAACTTTCATCCTACAACTCCCCTCTGCACTTAAGCAACTCCAGAACTTATTTCTAGTTATTATGAACTGAGCAGAAACTGGAATTAAGCACTTCACCAGGTACAGTGAAAAAGCTTTTACCTACTGGATTTGATACATACAGGAAGTGAGAAGTTCAAAATTTTAAATGCACCTACTTGAAGGAAGGAAAAGCCTGTATCTGCTGTATATCAAGCAAGTACATAGGCCACCTTCAGATATCAAGCTGAGCATCTATTTTTACTTTGAGGAACAGTGTATGTTGAAATCAAAGTACGGCAAGCACAATTGCACTCACATGCACTTTCAAATGACCCAAAGGACGAACACAGAAAGAAGAAAAACAAGAATGAAATAATGGAAAACAGTTCTGTTCACCAAGGGATTAAATGACTCATCTGTTGTTTTGAAGAGCAACCACTCCAGTGGTACTGGGGAATCTCCTTTGCCTGCAGGCCAATAAGTGGCTGCCTTCTCAGGAAAAATGAATATACCAAATAACTCTACAGTGATGACAAAGTTTCTGGGTGATTCAGAGAGCGGAAGACACAAAACTACATTCCACAATTCAAAACAAACATTTTAAACGCCAAAAAAAACAACTCGAATTGCCCACTGCAGTATAGACCTGCTTGTCCCAGTGGAAGTCAGACAACGATTTGCTTCCAGGTGAGGTGAAAACTGTTTAATGCATCACTAAGTAAAAATCAATTTTATTCTAGCCCCAAATATAAAATCCATTTTGCTAAGATAACTTGATTTTCATGTTACCAGAAAATATTCTAATTTAGATTTACAAGGCTTCTGCATTTTCTGAGAACCCAGCCATGGTGGACGTGATCTGATCCTGACACACTGTGGTTTATCTTTCTTACAGAGATTAATATTTGTTCTCATAAAGCTAAGCATGCCAAAATCTAGCATTAGTTTATCATTCTTATTTTAACAAAAACAAAACATGAAGCCAGGCAAACACACCAAAGGATGCCAGTATAGAGAAGGAAATCACCCATGGCAAATTTATACCCAGAATGGCAGATTCAGGTACTGAGGCTCTCAGGAGCTCTGATACAACCCGCTAAAATGCAGCCAACCACTCCCACTGTGTGAAACACAACTGGAGTGACTGTTCTGAGATTTTGGCACACAGTTGTACATACGGGGGTGATAAATCTGGTTCTTTGGTATCTGCTGCAATTCCTACTATAGCTCATGCTGCTAGTCCTCATCCTAACCTAAATGCCCATCCCTTCCTCCTGCAATAAACACTGGATAATGTTTTGAATATTGTTTTCTCTCACTTGAAATGCTCACAGAAGGATTTGCCAGAAAGAATGCACCTCTGATCCTAAATGACCATAATTTTTCATAGAATTTCCTAAAGCACACACAAAAGAAGGATTTTTAAACTTCTAAAGTATCCATATTTCTTAATATCACCCTACTTATTACAAATTGGAGATTCTGCAATACATAATAGTAAACAGATATGTTATAAAAGTGACGAAAGTGCACCATTCCAGCCAGTCATAAAATCCACCAGTTGGCAGCTCCACCCCAAGAGCTGAACAAGAGGCAACTGAAGGAATTGTTCTGAGAGCATAAAGAAGATGTACAGTCAGAGAAAGCACCTGATTAGTTAGTGGTTGGTATTATGTATTTGAAACAGGTTTTTAAAAAATAGTTATGGCAGCAGCAGTTGCATATCATTACCTATGACAAAAATACTAATAGCTAGCCTTTGTCACCTGTATCGATTTCACGTTTCCCTGGTTTTTGATTATGAGACAAAACCGCATTTCTTACCAGAACTCCTGCTGCAGATTCTTGACACAAATAGTTTTTCCGAGAAATGCATGAGTACTGTTATAAATTCTTAACTATAATTTCATTTAAAAGCAGGTTTAGAAATCAGGAGTTTCTTGGCTCTCAATTCTGGATTTGCTCAGATCATATATACTAAAAACTAAGAAATATTGAACATTGTCAAATTTTATGCATGGTAGAATATGGTCTAAAGAAAAAGTGAACAATGCTTTCATAAACTAAAGATACTTCATATCCCATCATGAAATGCCTAAAATGTCCTGGCTACCTACTCAGCTAAAAGAATATATTCACGTAAGATTTGAAAACACTGAAAGCTCCTTTACCACTTACAGTTTGGAAAAAGAGCCAGGCTTTAGCTTATTGAGTGTTTTACTGGTCAGGGTAATACAGGAATAGACTTTCTTTAACTGTGGAGACTGCATTTCTTCAGTATAAGAAGAAAGATCATCCACATTTGCTGCCTGTGAAATTTTCTAATGAGATCTGTACTGCTTCAAAGCAGGTGGAAAAAAAAAAGTCACACACTTCTCAATTTGTGTGATGGCTAAAAGTCTTCAAGGCATGAGCTAAAAAGCATTGACTAAAGCAACACAAATGCCAAAGTTTCTAGAAGACTGTTAGGAATCTGTCACTACTCTTATATTACATATCTGATTACATTTCTACTCTTAAAGAAAAGGTCACTGAACCAGTAGATACAACGAAACCTTCCAGAATAAAAAGAATGAAATTAAATAGGGGTTCTTTTTTTCACTATTAGTAACATGGTCTGGAGCACTACAGTTGCTGTAATATTCTGCTTATTTTTTCAAAAGAACTTGTATTTCTATAACTTTTCTGTTCTAGGATGTACAACAGTATCTTGGTAGATCAAGCATTAATTACAGATCTAATCATAGCTTTTGTGCTTTATTATGCATAGTTTTAAATAAGTTCCTTACAGAACAATACTTTTAAAATAGTTGATCTTGATATATTGGGAAAATTCCAAGAAAGCTTGTTATTTTCAAGTTTCTGATTCAAGCAGTAAAACGTGCATTTCATCTTTTACTCTGAAACACACCCCTGTGAAGGAACGGCTTTAAACTATACTTTTGAATGGTTGTTAAAAAACATGTTCTTGTCAAATAAACCTATTTGCTGGTTTGGCTAGGCAGCCAGGATGAACAGGGTTGTACCATGTGTTCAGAAATATGAAAAATGTAATACTAGATAGGAGAAATGTAAATACACGTTTATCAAAGCAGGTTGAAACAAGTTTTGTTATCAAGCACATTCAAATTTGTCTTTAAACACAATTATTGTCTCTGTCAGTAATCTTAGCAAACATGGCCTGGGTTATTACTGTTACCAATGTAATTTGCCACTGTTTTAATATACCGCATTCCTATCCAGTAAAAAAAACAAACACCACAAAACAACAAACAAACAAACCAACCAACCCTTATTTTAAAAAGTTTTGTTAGGCTACAAACTGTTGAAACCAAATTTTCAGATAAAGTCTTGAACATTATCAACCACTTTGGAGAGGACATATTGATGCTGTCTTCAGGTATGACTAACTCCGTCCACTATTGTGGAAAAAAAAAAATTAATTGTTGCTACATTTTCCTATCAGAAATATTCTGCAGCTTGTTTAGACTAGTGATCCTGTAAAAACAACATGCAATTGAATAACTACTGAAAGTTTTAATGGTGTCTGGACTGGAAACTTTTCATTCTAAATTTCTCAGTCTTATTTTTTGTAAAGGACACACTAAGTATTTTTCCTACTTTTATTTACAACACATTGCAACTACTAGTCCAGTGACAAACAACCCAACAGTTTCTGTTTTGGATCATTTACACAGACCGACCATTTGCTAGCTCTGATGTCAGTGAGGATGCTATGCTTGCAGCAGTTACAAATTGGGAGTGTCGCTGTGACATTATGCATGATTGGTTTGGTTCTGTGGTAAGAAAATAAATGGACCTCTAACACCTATGAAAACCAGTCGTTTAATTCAGAACCAACTCAAGCTTCTCCTCTCATCTCCTCTCCCTTCCCTTTTCCTCTCAGGTTCTGCTTTGCAAGGTGTGAATCTACTGTGTGCTATTCTTTCTGGTTTTTTTCTTAGAACCACAATATGAGAGCTCCAGCTCCTAGACATGCTACCTATGTCCACAGACACCTTAACACCAATTCAGTTGTAGAAGAGTACCATAAAACCTTACATCAAGATTCTAAGATATATTTTGATAAACACTCTATTTCTCATCATAACCATCAAACCTTAGCCTGATTTTACGTGCCTTTGGAGGGTGCCCTATCCTTAAGTTTTGTACCTTGGTTGGATTACTGCAATGCGCTACTCACAGCATTTCCTGATTCCTTTAGATATTTCTGCAACTAGGCTCCTCGGGTTGATTATTAATGTTATGCTGCAGATAGCTGTAAGCCCCTAGTGATCTGAGTGCCAGCTGAAAGCCTTGGTTACATGATTAGACTGGGGGTCAGTCAAAGGCAGCAGTAGAATAGCTGCCAAGTATCCTACCACCTTTCTCTCTGTATGGGTGATTACATTGGACTTGGCTTCCAATTAGTTTACTGTTCAGGCAGAGAGATCTCTCCTTACATCAGGATCACTGTGAGTTTGCATTTACCCGGAATAAACCATATCAGATAGACCATCACACCAGGAAAGCTAATGCAATATATCTCTAGAGATGGCTTCACCATCAAAGAGCCTATAGTTCACCTTTTCTAAGCCTGCATTAGGGCACGAAGCAGAAATAAATTGCTCTTAGTCTACCTCTGCTATTTGTCACAGGGCCCCTCTGTTCTATTGTACTTGGACAGACTTTGCTTTCTTCTGTAGGAGTTTGTCATCTAAAAGTTTGCATGAGCGTCAACATTTTTTAGATCTTGCTGGCTTCTCAGAAAAAAACCCAACAAAACCAACAACCAAACACCAAAACCCCCAAACACTACTAGACCGATCTTTAGGCAACCAGCATTTTATTGCTCTGTTTGTGGTGAATTGAGGAGAAATGGGATGCTTTGCATCAGCTACTAAACCGCTCTCCATTAGCCAATGCATTGGGTACAGAAGACTTCAGGATCTGCTCATTTCTGTTGCCTTTTTGGTGACAGCAATTAACAAAAGTTGGTCTGTTCACAGCATTTAAGAGTCTGATTCTTCAGGTACAGTTGCTCAGAGCACAGTGATTAAAGTGAACAGAAAAGCTATGAACTTGTAAAATAAATGCATGGCAGTTCTAGAAATGCAGAAAGTCTGATGAACATACTTGTCTGTCACTGTTCACATTTTGCATACGCTTTGTGGTTATTGGGGAATATCTTTCACAGCAAGATTTCAAAGCACCGTAACTAATTCATGTATATTCAAGTGTGTGACATTTTATAAGACAGCTGAACTTTTAAGAAGTCTTTCAGTGGAGTTTTGTTCAGATCCTAGAACAGTTGTCCATTTGCAGTTGAAGCCAAGGCCTGCATTGCTGCCACAACCACATCTCATGCATCACCTACTGCCTTTCACAACTAATCTCTCAATCATAAAAGCATTAGTGGTGATTTGGGGTGCTTTATTAAAAAGAAAAAGCTATTGAACAGAACCATCTTTTTTAATAATTCTTTAAAAGAATTTACAAAAAATTCACACACATAAATTACTAGTTTAAGTCAGTATAGCTGGTTTCTCTTAATCACTGTAATATACAGTACATCTCTAGCTAATCTCTATGAAGGAAGCGTGAAGACTGTACCACTGAATACATGAGAGATGCCAGCAGCTGCCTGTAGTTACAGGGCAATGGCCTGGATCCTCCACTGGTGCAAATGAGAGAACATAGTTTAAAGGCTTCCTTGCAGGCATTTCTTAAGATTAAGAAGCTGGTTAAGATGTTGGTTTGATGGAAAAGAATCAGCATGATTTCAGGCAGAAGACAGAAAAAGCAATTTACCTGAAGAAGGTGACAAAGAACTGCACCAGATCCATGATAGTGTTGTGCTGTGAGAAGGCAATCTGCAAATAAAATAGAAGTAAATTACAACATTTTCAGAGTCAACAGGTCTTTTTAGGCTGGGGCTTTATGGCTCCACGGGTGATTAGTTTCAAGTGTAATTTCAGTCTAGTGCACACACACCTGCATTTACCATAAAGTGAGTGAGATGAGCAACTAACTCCCATGCGTTTGCCTGTGTCAAAATACAAATAATGGAATATAGGCTTTCTATTGAAGTAAAGTTAATAGAAATAGCCACATAAAACTTGCTCGATATAAACAATGAAAACAACATGCAAAATATTAAGAAATCTTATCGATATAAATTGTCTTCTTTATAGTCAACTGTTTTAACTATTACCATTTTCCATTTTAATTACAACAATGAAACAAGGTTTTAGAAATGACAAAAAAAATCTTGTGCTTAAAATTAATACATTTTAAATATTTTAATTATATCATATTAAAATTAATGCATATGTTAATTTTTAAAAAAACAGATAAATCTGCTGCATAATAAAACAAGCTGTTTCAAAGCAAATTACTTTAAAGACAAAGTAACAAACATTCTTCTAGGCTACACTTTTACAGCCTCACTAGAACATGCATCAGTTCAACTATTTACCGTAATTTTTCACAAAGATTTAATAATTATCTCTAAGACAGCATAGACACATAGGTACACACTCACACTTGCATGCAATAGAGCCTATAATTATTATTATAATTACTTTTTGCTAATGTTAAGAACTGTACTTAATATTTAAGTTATATCTAAAAATATCCTTAAGTGCCTGTCTTGTTTAGTGTTTCATTGTTTATAATTGTCAAACTGAAGATATATAGAATATTTTGAATTGCACGAAGTGTTTATCTAACTATATTCCAAGCCTGTTCAAATAATTGTTGTTTTTAGAGATCTTTGTGCACTGAGGATCTGATCTTCACTAGTAACTATACCAAATTACTCTGATTCTCATTCATAGCTGACTTGTGAACTTTTGAAATGATAACTCATGACACTCAAGAATTTTTTTTATTTTATTTTAAGGCAAAGCTACAATGTAAACGTTAGTATTATAATGGTGTTACTGTGCATTGTGCCAGCTAAACGCAGCTAACCATAGGTTGGATTGCTTAAAGTCTAAGGAAGGAAGAGCATATGAACTGCATCATTCCAAGAATAAGCATAGAGGGCACCACCATGCACACACACCTCTAAAATGTAATTTCTCCTTTCTCTTCACTAATAATGCACAATTGTAAGCAATGCAAACAACTCTAGGAGCTCTGGAATTCGGTACAGAAAGCAGATATTTCAAATTTCTCAGCCCAAATTATCAGGAAAGATACCTGACAAATGAAACAGAATATCATTTAGTGTACTAAGCTCCTTGAGTGCTATCATCTATCTGCTCTCTAGAGAGGAAATCTAAATGTGCCTAGCTTAAGTAGCCTGCTGTGTTTGGATCAGGGCAAAACCTACATTTTGGCCTGGGAGCCTGTGAAAAGACATGAAGCTGAAGACCACGTGGGAACGAAGCAGGAGAGAGAAAGAACTCTTTGACTCACTAAAGTTTAATATACAAATCTTTTCACATTTGTCTCATATAATCAGAAATTTTAAATTCTCAGAAACTTTACCTTAGGTTACTGTCATGATGAATACTGTATCAAAATGAAGAGATTGTATCAAGACTCCCTAATCAGGGAGTAAAAATAGGAAAAAGTTGAAGAGTTGAAGAAATTATAGAGTGGACATAATTGTCAAAGTACCTGTTAATGCCAATGTAGCCTTTATTTTACATAGAAAAGATAAAAGCTGAGAAAATATCTGAAGATTACTTTGGCCCAATATAAAGTTCATCCCAAGCATAAACAACTCTTTAAGAATATCTTGTATGAAAAACAAAAGCTCTCTATATTCAATCTTTATTTTAAATGCAGGCTGGATTCCCTTCAAAAAATATTTAGTATTCAAATTAACTGCTGGCTTTTCCAGAATGTTTTTTACAAATACCATACTCCAGGAGATGAACTAACACAAAGTGAAAAAAACATGCCAGTTTGGACAGAGTTCACCTTTTGTGACCTGTTAAAAAGCTATTTGTTGAAGGAGCATTTATATTCTGCATTACTTCAATTATTTTCATTCAAGGTGTCAACATTTATTAACAGCAACTGTTAGTCTAGAAACAACTACGGTCAAGGGAAAGTCCTGCAGTCAAAAACCGCAATCTGATCACAGTCATATCAGGAAAGTTTTACCTCAAATTTTTCTAAGAAATTGTAGTGCCTTTATTTCTCTTTTTCTACACACAGCAAATATGAAGTAAGCAGATTTACAACAGTTTATTGATTTTATATGGCTGTTAATGATTAAATTATTTGCATATTCCTAAGATCAAGATGGGATAGATCGTTTTTGCACAAAAACAGACACAAAAGGAATGATTTTACATTTTCCACCTTCTATTAATCAAATCATCTACTTAACACAATTGTGATGTTCTTTTGCTGGAGTTCATGTTTGCAAATCTATGGAAGAACTTCTCTCTGTAAAACTTATTTGTTTGGTTGTATGGGATATTCCTGCAAGTACTCATACTTTAGAGCAAAACCACAGTAAAATATAAAGCTCCATCCTAGAAGTAATTTCAAATTGTAATCAAACATTATCTTCTAATGATTACATTAGACTTCATGTTTAAAAGATGAACTACAGTATTTTCTGAGGAAACAGTACCATGCATCTTAGACTAATTTCAATACAGAATATTAGCAAAAAGAATACATACTTTAATTAAATGTAGATCATGAAGGAGCAAGTAAATGTCGTGAATCTAAGCCTGACACAAAGAACCATAATACAATTTAATAGATTTATTTCCATGGGATTTTCATCTAGATATGAATGTTATTGTCTTTTTTCTTCTGCCTACATAGACAAGGGACATGACAAGGAAAATTCTTTCAACCCCAGGTTTTCACTTTGGACTTAAAGATACTAGAGATTAATAGCTCTTTTGTTAATTCGTATCATGCCTAAGTAGCCCTCAGTTTCACCAAAATGTCTAATAAGCCAACGGAACCACAAATATTATCTCTCTCTTCTCCTATAAATGAAGATCAAGATAAATATCATCTCCATCACTTCCTATAGAATAGAATCAACAAGTGCCATGTGGAAAATAATTTTCTATGTAAAGGATGGCCTCTATGAGTGAACACAAAATTTCCAGCATAAAACTACTTCTCTTGGAGAAAGAGGAGCAAAAACACCTCTGCTTTACACAGCTTAACACTGAAAATTAAAGTAGGATTACTTACAGTACTAGAAAACATTACTTGAAATACAATTTCAGGTGCAAATGCCAATTCTTTCATTCACACCAGCATTAGATTTCTGAAAGAGAAGTTAGGACTGACTGACATCAATATAGCAGCTAGAGATATGGCTATAGAAGCAGATGTATTTCAGTAACTGTCCATGATCTATGCTTCTCTGCAAAGGCAAGCTTAGAGACAGCTATCTGTCATAAATGTTATTGGACTGTTTTCCCACCTTTACAGAAACCACTAGAAAACTTCTCATGAACTGCAACAGTTCTTTTCCCTGTTTGGCTAGGGTTACAAGCTTTCAGTGACTTTATGATCCAATACTGTTACAGATAAATTGTTGTTTTGCAACATAAATAATGACAGGTTTTGCCAAAATCTACAAAATGGATGCTTATTTTTAAATACTCTGCTATTGACAGCAAAGAAAAATAAATCAATTAGAAAATTTAAGGTGAATCAGAAGTTATAATTTTCATAAGGACATCCCAAACTGTAGCCCAAACAAAAAAGAACCATATTCTGAGGGCTTCAAGATATGCAACAAAACCTTTAGTCTGATTTCATAACACTACTCAGTTTTATTTTCCTTATAACTTGGTTACAGTAGTGGAATATCCCTTGAATGCAGCCAATGCCATTTGATTTGTAGCTGACCTAAAGTTTTGTCATTTGCTGCTAAAAAACTACCAGCAGATGATTATTAGATTATGAAGCTATAATGAATTTGCTGAAACAAAAACATTACAGGACTTAGAAATTCCTAGCTTTGTACTCCAGTAGGGCAAAGTCTAATCGCAACACCTCGTTCACAGAAAAACCTAGAAGTTGTTTGAGCTTTCCCTTAGCTTTGTGAATTTAAAAATAAATAAATAAAAATAAAATTGTGAGACACCTCCATCAAGAATAAAAGCTGTCCTATGATTAGATGATCTCTACCTTGAGCAATGTGACAAAAGATGAATTTTTGTGGGGTAGTTTGGGACATTCTAATGGTGGTGAAACTTCAGCTATGAGGATCTATAACAAGGAAGAGTTGAATGCATCAATATTTTTTTCCACAAGATAAAAATGAGTCAAGTTCTTGAGCACGCAAGTTCTTTCTGATGCTCAGAACAGAGGACTTCAAACCAAAATAAAAGTTGGGAAGATTGCTCATTTTAGTATATTAGATCATATAATGTGTCTTTCTTGTGTGGTTTTATTTGCAGAGTTGAGAGGATAGGTGAGGGAGGAAGAAGAGTTGGTAAGATAGGCAAGTTGTAACGAAAAAGAGACATGGATAGTTCATAACCTGTGAAACATGAAGAGATAAGCATGTGCAAGGAAACTATAACGTGACATAAAACTGATGCTTCTGCTAAAGCCAAGGTTTTTTGTATCCTAGACTCAAGGTTCATCTTGTGAAGGAGTTGTGAGGAGCAGGACCCAGAGGTAAGAACTGCAGTGACTCTTTTATGAAGAATGCTCTATAATTAAACTCCGAGCAATTGCTTTCAACTTGGATTTAGCTTTGAAGTCTGATGCTTCTGTATCAGACATGAAGAAGCACTTGTGTGTCTGAAAGTTTGACTAACTTTTCCAGGTATCCAGCTGGCTTAATAAAAGATACAAACTTCTACATACAAAACCCATCTTGCCATCTTAACTTTAGGGATAGTGTTACCAGAGGTGCTTTTCCTATCATTTTTTCTGCTTGGATTTTTATCTGGATGAACTAAAATATTCAAAAATTTAATTTTCATGTCCAATCTTATAGTCCACTATCCTATAGTACAGAATAAAAAGATTCCAAAGCAAAATGTGTTACGTATATGTTCCAGCTCACAGTCTTGAGATAGAAAGGCATATGAAGAAAAAGCTGATGGGTGATAAATGAGCTGTGGTAATTGCTCCAACAAGCATTACTGATAAGTCTATCTTTTTTCTCTGCCATGTTCAAGTCTTTGAAAAATACGTTTTTTAAAAAACAAACATAAACCCCTAAGAAAGTACTTAAGATCTTTACATCACATGACCTATTTGGAAGACAAGGCATGGTGACTGCTGACAAATCTTTTGTAGCAATTGGGGATTCAAAAGTCAGATATCCGGCAGAATATGCCGGAGAGCACTGCATACAAGGATGTATTGCAACCAGCATTTCAATGTATGCTATTTCTTAATTTCTGATGGTTTTGTTACGTGCATGATGTAGGAAATACACTTTACACTGAATAATGTTGGATGGAAAGCTCTGTTGAAATAGGAACAACTTTTGAACACAGGGGTTTTTCCAACCTTCAGAAGTTAATGTCTGCAGGAACAGATTTTTTTTCCACTGCTCTAGATGCTCCATTTCATGTTCACCTTGAATATCACATGCGGCAATAATACAGTCCTACAGAATAATAGGTCAAGATCTGTTCCACCACAAAAATGAGACAATCTTTAAAGTCTAACCTAGGGACATCTTTCATATGGAAATAGTAAGTCTGGCCTCAGAATTTTGTGGTTTAGTTTGAAAAATATAGGTGCTGAGAAGCTGTCTCTGCAGTTCTAATGAAACCAATCTAGCAAAAGGAAAAAAGGGAAAATTAGGCACAACAGGAGTGCACTAAATCAAAATTCCACATTTGCAGGAAACATGAACCTAAGCCATGAAATGGTTCATATATTCAAATAACGTACGTAAAAAGCAATTTTAATCTATGCTCCGTTTCATGACATTATCCGCTAATGTAAACTTCTATCTGCTCAGGCTCTCAGACAATGAACAAATACTTCCATTAATATAATTCTTTCATCTTCCATTGTTAATAAATTAAGAATGAACAAAAAAGAGAAACTAAAATAAATACGTGGTGAAACTTTGGTAGATGGTCTAATTATTAAATCTGGAAACATAATACAATAAGGTCAGACATAACCCAAACTAAACTGCCTGGACTGTGCTGATTATGCATACTTAAACCCTGCAGAATTATTACTTCCTTCAGTATCATCAAAACTGTAATTTAATTTCTTCTTGGATAAAACTATTATACACTCCCACACTGGTACTACCTATGTTCTGAAGCAGAAGAAATGGATATTGACTGAACATAAACACTAACACATTTTGTTGTCCGTCCTCTTTTACACTTTCTTGCAGCACACTTTTTGACTGAGGCAACTTTAGACAACAAAGATAAAAGACAGCTGAGGAAAATACTTGTGTAGATGGTCACATTTTTGTGTATGACATTTTTATCAGGAAAATGGGAAAGACCAAATACTGTGATAATTTGAAACAGGATGTTAGAAAATTTAGATACATAATAAATTTTCGCATTTACTATTTGTTGTATGAAGTGAAGTTGAGATACATGCTGTGCAGAAACATGACTGCAGAGACCCAAGTATAAACTATTTTAAAGACATTATTATGTACTATATAATAATTGGGTGGGGAAAAAAAATCTACGGATATCTTTAAGCTCAGTAAATATGTAACTAGTAATTATTCAGTAATCATGTAACAGAAGATCAGTTACTCCTTTTTTTTTTGCTTAAATATAACTACAGTTATATGGGGTTTTTTTAAAGAGAGTAAAAAATGGTAATGACTGTTCTTTCACATTGGACTTTGAATATGAACAGTGACCTGTACCAGTGAAAGGTAGATGGTAGGAAATTCTGTCATTTTCCCAATAGAAATATTTAACAGGCAAAGCACAAAATGTATTTTCTTTTCCTTTGGAAAACAAAAATTCCAAGAGAACATGGCAAGAAAAGGACAAAGTTACCAACAATTAATGCAAATTATTCCTGTCTAAATTAGAGAAACATTAAACACTTTCACATGGAGGCTAAAAATGCCACACAATTATTCTATATATTGGCTTTCCTAGAAATTGAAAAAGAAATTTTAAAGAAAATTTATCAGAATTTTGCTATGTGGAATATGTCAAATCTAGTCAAATATGTGAATCTAGTCAAAATTAGTCAGCTAGTTTATAATAATCAGCAGAGATAGGAAGGCACTTCATAGGTGAGTGACTCTAAAATAGATGTGGGACTCTCATAATGTGGAATGAATTACCCTATGGAGCTGCCATTTCTCTCTGCTAACAACACAGGGAGTCTACGATTAGTTTAGACTATAGATCTAATGTCAAACGTAGAATATAAATGTTACGTGAAATAAATGTCTCCCATAGTTTCTAAGAACTGATCGAGTATTTCTGCAAAATAACGTAATGCTAAAACAGGAAAAAGAAGTATTTCTTCTTGCTGGGAAGAAATGATCAGAGAAGCAATGTGGAGCTAAGTGCCTGCTGGCAGAATCCTACTGCTTTCTACTGTGTTGATGCCAGTAAAGAATTTATTTTTATGTTGACAAACAGTCCTCCCAGATGATGAGAATTAGTGATAGCAAAACTTTCATACTGATAACATAAATAGAAAATGAAAGATAACTTAAAGAAAATCAGACTCGGAATCACAGTATTCGCATCAAGATTTGATAAACAGATTCCATAGATTATTTCTGCATGCTGAAGTCCTGTGTCTCATAATGGCATACACCAGATTATCCAAATACCCACCCTTTTCTTTCTCAAACAATGTAATAATTACAGGATATTATTTCCACTATTCAGAGTCATGAAAGGCTGAAAGACTATCTAGGTTTGCATTCAAGTGAGATGAATGACATTCTTAAAGAAGGTTTTTACAGCTGAATTTTTTCCTACCTTGCACTTTGCCTGTTAAATTCAATATGCATACACTGCTATTTCACCGCTTTATTTAATTTTTTGTTTGTGTACACATATGAACAAATGCATACCACACAGAGAAACACTCAGTTAATAACCTCCAAGAAGTGAAGGAGAAAATCTGGGGGAGGGGAACTGTTATCTAACTTACAGTTTAATTCAGTATGCAAAATATCTTCATAATGATTAATACAGACATTATTAAGAAATTGAAATATTGAGTGTTAAAGTCAATGAGAGAATGAAAGAAAATTAAAAGGCACAGATAAGGGAGAAACGGCATGTTTCAAAATTAAATTTAAAAAAAAGAGTAAAAGTAGTTGACGCAAAGACCTATAGTATTGGAAAGTTATTTTAGACATAAATCTTTGCAGGACTGAGTTCTACAAACTGAGTGTGAAACAGCAGATTTCTAGACAACATCTTCCAAAACTCTGGTTTTTAAAAGCCTCGCTAGATTAAATGAACAGGCAGGAAAATTAAATATAGAAGTGAAAGGAATGGAGTCAGGGAATTTGTCAGGCAGAGTTGAATGACTAAATTCTACTACAAAGAGAAGCATTGCATAGTGATATGGTTTTGTTCGTCAAACTACATTAAGGAAAAGCCATTTCTGTCACTTGCTAGAATAGGATTTCTCTCTCTTTTCAGCTTTCTTGTTATGACTTCTTACGACATCTTATTACGACTTGATAAATTAGTCTTCCACTAGGAAAGCTGCACCTGTTATGGACTATGCTTTACATGTTAGCATGACAGACTAATAGAAATGTGGACTGGAAGAAACATCACAAGCTCATGTTGTTCAACTTCCCACTCAAAGCCAGGCTACTGTCAAGACCAGATCAGGTCAACAGCATCTTTTTCCAGGTAAGTTTTGAAAAGCTCCAAGCATGGATATTCCAAAGCCACTCTGGGAAACTTGTTTCAGTACAGCATTGCTAACATAATTAATTTTTTCTAATGTTCGATCAGAATTTCCCAAGGTGTACCTGTGGCCACTTTCCCTTGGTTTACCACCTGCTACTACAGAGAAGAATTTAACTTCGTTATCTCTTCCACATCTCCTAGTATCTCCTCCACAAGTAATTGTAGCCTACTATTGGAGGCTCTCTGCCAGACTAAACAAGCCCAAGCTCCACAGCTTCAAGCTAGTTCGTGTGCTTCCGGCCCCTAAAAATCTTTGTGGCACTTCTCCTGGACCCCCTCAGCTTCTCAATATCCTTTCTGCACTGGGACACCAAAAATTGGAGTCTCATTTCATATGCAGCCTTACCAGAGCTGGGTAAAAGGGGGATAATTTTCTCTTAATGAGGTCCCACACTTGGGTATTGCCTGTACTGGAATGAGAGCATACTGTTGGCTAATATTGAAGTTGACATTAGGTAATTCCACCCTGGTTAGGGCTTTGCACTTCTTGTCAGACTTCATGAGGTTTCTGTTGGCCCAATCCTCAAATTTCCTAAGGTCGTCCCGAATCAAAGCTCTACTGTTTGACATATCAAACCCTCTCCCTCTCAACATCAAGCCATCTTGGTCTTCTGATAAACGAAACACTTTTAACATTGACATTTTTCAAAGTAAAATAGATTCTTGATCCTTTTCACATCCTTGATACATCTCTCGTTTTGGTTTTGGGGGTTTTTTATCTGTAGAAGCTGGTACCAATAGCAGTCGCACTAAGGATAAAACAATGACAACTGCATGCTCGTCTTCAACCCTCTTAAAAAATTCCATGGTCCTTTGACCTACAGTGCTACCCTTACAATTCATTTTCAAACGAGCGTGTGTTCAAGTTCCTTTCTGATTCATTCCTATTCAAAAAACAATCTCCATTCTGACAACGTAATTTAGATTTTTTTTCCTGTCAAAGCTAAATTAGGTAAAGCACAGGCTGGTGATATTGCATCTAAAGAGTGTGAGAAACTACCTGGGTGCTGAGCAGTAATACCTTCATTCTCATCTCGTGTAGCATGATCGATGGGCTTGCAAAACATCAGGAATCCTTGCTGATAATAGAGAATCCTATCCAAACAACTGGCAGACTACTATGGCTCTAGGATACCATAATAAGTCAAAACTGTAAATTATATTTATTCAAAAAATAAACATAGGAAAACTCCAACTTCATACATTGTTTATGATTCTACACAAACCAGTTGCCCACACAGGTTAATTTCACTCCTCAAAGTGCTGTATATTTCTGAGGAAAAATGGTTCAATAAAAAATATTGCATTAAAAAAATAGCAACATGACTGTCATTTAACACAGAAAAACTAAAGTGCTATCTCTTCTCTTCTCAAAAGAGAGTCTAAAAGATACCTCCTCAAATGCAAAAGACCCATGTGATGTTTTTATCAATGTCAAAATGGAATTAGTGGTTCATGTTTAAATCTGCTGGTGCTGGCACACTACTATCATATTGCTCTGTCAACATGTGGCTAAGTTGATGAAGCAGTTTGGATTTCTTCCAGGGTTCTTAATGCCAGGAAAATGCCTAGCCACAACCACTAAGCAGCTAATTTTTAAGTCACATTTCTGTAATTATTGACATGATAGGATGGCTACTTGAAATATATATTTTATAGAATCCACGTAGATTGTTAAAAGAAAAATTTCCTGGAGGATGAAGTCAGAATCACAGAATCAATGCTACTGTGTCAGGGTATATTTACCTTTATAAAGATGTCTGATGAATCTGAAAACATCTCACTGAGGTGAAAAGGTCACTTCACAGCACTTACCGTAAAGTGCAGAGGGTGGCTCAGAACTCTTTCCCACATGAAGAGTTTAAAAAAAAAAAAAAAATAAAATATCTGAAATTCAAGAACTACAAAGTTCCAGTACACACCAGCGAGCACTGCAAGATCTCATTTCTCGCTAGTGAACCTCGAACAGGTCACTGCAGGAACAGCTAGAAAAGCCACCAAGCTGTATCTTCTCAAGCTGGGCAAATGTTTCTGTTAGGGCAGCTAAAGCAAACATCTGTAATGCCTGGCTTGCGCTAAGCCACTTCACCTACACTTGACATGCCAACCCAAAACCACCTATTCACTGACCCTTGACTCAGGGAATCCTTCTGCAGCACATGTGCACCTACCACTGTCCTGCCATACAGCACATGTGGACCCAAAATTCTACAACAAGAATAGGTTGTTGTGTTCCTTAGTTTGCACAGTCCACCAAAGCCAGCATTGAAGCAAATTGTCTACGTTTCTTGAATGGAAATGCTCACAGACTGGGCAGAAGCAACCTGGGGAAAGTGCATGCCAATGAAAGGGGAAACATAATCCTGTGGAACACAGATGTCTCCTAAAATGACACGCTTAGGTAGTCATTCCCATGTCTGTTACAATGAGCCTCTACTGGAAATATGATTACATTAACCCTGCCTTGCTCCTTACAGCTTACAGGAGAAAATTAATGGTTTGGGGATAAGGCTGCAGACATCTTAACTCTGCTAAGTCTGTATATCCTGCTCTTCTAATAGAAGCAACTGGATGTTGTGGAAGGATACACAAGTGCCAAAATGTTATACTTAAACTTGTAGGCAGTTAATAACCTTGTACTTGGCTCTAGTAAGATGTATACTGTTCAAAAGAGTTTAATTTACAAAGCTATCCAGACCACTTAGCATAATTGACCTTTTATTATTTATCAATATGTAATTTGTTTACTGTTGTGGACTATTAAACCAAATAAAATTCAAAAGAAATCATATCAAATTAGAAAACAAGAATAGCTTTTCAGGGGCAGGGAGCTCCCTTAAGAGTAGTCATAGAGCAACTGATTCTGGCTTTTCATCTTCAGTGACTGGATTTCAGTTTTACTGTGAATATACTGGAGTTCAGAAGCAATGTTACTCTGTATAGAAATCTAAACAGTGATACTGTACCACACCAAATGTATTTACAGAGTAGCTGAGGCTCAAGTTAAAATGTCTGAAGGAATTCAAAGTGAATATGTATTGAACTATTTTCTGTTTTTAAAGAGGCTAATAGCATTTGTTTCTACAAAATGTCACATTTAAACCTAAAACCAAAACAGAATCTTATTTTGTGAAGAGTGAATTAGTTGTTTGTGCGAGCGTCTGCTGACCAAAAAATGGACCCTGATTTTATATTAATTAAAAAAAAAAATCAGGCATATATGCAAGGAGATACATCTACATTATACAGTTAATCTGGCAAGCACAAACCTAACACCATGGAAAACACTATATTGCTCAAATTACCAATGTTTAGATTTCAATTCTTCAGGCACGTAAAAAAAAGTCATAATTACTGATTACAGAAACTAGAAAATAATAATTTTTGACAGGTATTTCATATGAACTAAGGAATAAATGATTTCAGAAGTGACTGATTATTTTTTCTCCATTTTTAAACTAACTCAATTTTCTTTAGACATGGATTAGAAAAGGGATTACTCGAAACAAACCAATTAAATATTAGTATTGCAGTATCTGGGAACTGAAATATCAACTGAAGAAAACTGTTGTTTATTTCTTGAAAAGACTGATTTTTAAACACAACTGGTTTTATATACAGCATTCAGTGAGGATTTCTTAGTACACAGAAATTGCACCCCCCAAGAAAAGCAGAATTCTCATATTCTGAAGCTTATAAATATGAAAAATGTCTTATTTTCTTTCCTGCATGGAAGATATTTTTCACCTTTCCTAAAAAAAAAAAAAAAAAAAAAAAATCTACACTGAACTATTTGAATGACTGTAGAACTTAATATAATGGCTATGGCATTTAAAGTTCATGCCTATGTGTATGTGTAGAAATACTTAGACATAAAAAATGTGCTGCTAAAAAGGATAAGATTTTTTCAAAATCTGCTAAGTCTTTATCTTCTTAAATACACAGAAGAGCTGGTTTTGCTAGAAAATCTACCAGTTAACCCACTGGTTGGTCTCCAGCCTAATAAAAATGATAATAAAATTTTTATAGGGCTACAAAAGCTGAATTTTTTAAATTTATGCAATGTTTTGTTCATTTTAGAAGTCAAATACTTGGTTAGAAAAGGCAAAACATGCACTGAATTTTGCATAAAGATCATGCCATTCAAAATAATGTATGTAAAACTCACTGGTGAGATGCCAGAAAAAGGGCAAAGCATTTTCTTAAACATGAAGAGAGTAATTTCCCAAAGTTTATTGTTATAAATGTAGAGCATGCTATAAAGCTGTTGAAACTGCGGAATAAAAATTTTGTATTTGCAATAGCACTTTTCTTGATTACTGCAGATTAGCATATTTATGAGGTTACTCAGCCTCAGGTTTAAACCCGCAAATCAAAGGTTTATATCAGCAGGGGTAATGGATTACACAGAAGTCTATGGCCTACGATATCCCAAAGGTATCTGTCTTTCAGAAGATTTATGTATATAATACCACTTTGTAGAAATTACATTTTCTGATCTTTTGCGTGGTGCTTGGTGATTCCTCTCTCTAACATGTAAAACAATCAAAAAGCAGCATTCCCATTCAGCAGAGAAATTCATTGATGTAGCTTCTCATTCCCCTCCTCACCTATTGATAAGACCATGAAAGACAGAGGCTTTAATTCCTTGATGTAAATAGCACTACTACAATGAGAGCAGAAGTCATTGTGAGCATATTTGATGCAATTAAACTTCTGAAAAGATGAAGGAATCTGTATGCCAGCAGCTGTTCAGAGAACAAATACTTGAATTTTGTTCATCCTATAAACACCACTATCATAGAATAAACCTAGAATTAAAAAAAATAGTCTCACTTTTTTTCTCCAGAGGTGAATGCTGACTACAGTACTATTAATGGTAAATACCTACTGACTTCCTTTTGGCTTCAGAAAGACCAGGATTTCAGAGCAGAATGCTAAGACAAGAAATTGAAATGCTTAGTCCTGCCTCTCATGAAAAACGATAACTAGTCAAAAGATAAGTCAGGAAGGCATCTCCTGCAGAATGGCTTTCTCAAGACTACGGGTATCCAGCTGAAACTTTTTTACCATCATTGTGAAATGATGACAAATGAAGACACAGAAACCTCATTATACTGTACAGAGAAAATGTCCATCAGCTTTATCATTATTTCAGTTTTTTACTAAAGATCCACATCTAATAGTAAGAGAAACTGAGATACGCAAAGAAGGGTATGGGAGTCAGTTACTTGTGTGTGAATGAGACTGAAGGTAAGAGGATACGTAATAAGCTATATCATTTAGAATATCCAACCTAAAAAGATATGAGGAAAAAATAAAAAAGGTTAAGCTTTCTATATTGTATGTATATTCCACTGAAGGAGAAGTGTGGGGTTTTGCATGTAAGGGATGATGTCCACTTATCTATACAAGGGACAAGACTATTCTAACAGCTCTGCTGCTGAAAGAACAACAGATCACGCTAATGTGAAAATATTAATTGTTTCAAATAAAGTGGAAGTGGTTAACCAACCTAAAAAACCCTCAGCATACTAAGAAGGAAAATATATAACATAGAAGGAAGAAAATGAGTTTAATGTTCTTCCTTGAAGAGGTGATCAAAATCCAGAAAGTGACAACTGAGACTTTTACAAGATAAAATGAAAATTAAATGATAAGGATTAACAGAACACATTGTGATCCAATTTTGTTATGTTAATTTTACTCTCTTTCATTTAACTTCTATCCCTCATTTGAAACTCCTATTACATTGCAAGCTGTAATAAATTTGAAAAAAAGCAGAGACAACTGACAGCTCTAGATTTTACTCAACCTCATAATAAATTTGTAGAGTCAGGGTGATATATCACTGATATACTACATATCATATTATTGACTGATACGCAGTCAGGTCCAGGTAAGTATTTGTAAAAGATGCAGAGAAATGCGTAATGCTAGTAAGCAGGAACCTTTGACATTGTATTTTTTAATAACTTGCAGTGATTAGGTGGGGAAAGGTGGATGAGTAACAGGGTCTCAAGCAGATTCAGAGTGATGTAAACCAACGAGAAGAGCAGGACCTGCTCAGCTGAAACCAATTTCCAAGAAACTAGGCTAGCCATGCTAGCATTTTGGCAATGACACAACGAACTACACTGACAGTTTCTGGCAACAGTCACTTCCCTGAAACAGCAATGTTGGTAACAAAAGCTCTATAACTGAAATATAGAAATGACAGTGTAATACGAGAGAGGTATCACCTAGAACTGTGATCTTGAAGAAGGCCACCTGCAAGTTCAGAATGGGCTGTTCCCACCTCATGGACAAACGGCACAACACTTCATTCACATTCGCTTTAATTCATAAAGGCCTTAGTTGTTCAGAAGAAAAAAAATATTCAAAGTTGTCAGCACTGAGAGTACTTTTTATTCTCACTTTTTAAAAACTGTATTTCTAAGTATATTTTCCAGAAGCTCTAATTGTTTAATTAGGCTTGTGCAAATGAACAGAAACCATTTGAGTGTTGAACAGCTTTAACAAATTCCAAATCCAAAGAAAATAAACACACTTTTGCTGCAAGAGCACTTCATGCTTTCAAAGAGCAAAGGAAAATACTTTTCAAGAGCCCTTCATAATTATAATGCTGGCCTGAACTCTGTTTAGACATAGATAATGCCTTTTCCTTTCTCATGTTCAATACTTCATACTAACTTAAGGCAGAAAAATGAAGATCTACTTTTGGGGGTACTCGTTCAGCTATCCAGATTCTTTTCATCTGAGTAGGAGCAGAAAGGGTGTCTGGAGAGCAGAATTTGATCCCAGAATAATGAATAACATTTTCTGACAAAACAAGTATATGAGTCAGGGCAAAGATCCTGCATGAAAAAAACATTCAGAAAGATAATGAATTCAGTTTCTGTTACACAGACGTGTACTTTGGAATTCTGAAACACCTCATTTGCTTTACCGAATCTATATGGCAGGGGAGTTAGGCAATGAGTAAGAAACCTATTTGGAAAAGTCAAGTAAAGATTGGGCATCTTCCAGCCTTCCTCTATGCCTCAGTAAAATAATTTCTACTTTTAACTATGAAATGTTTCTGACATTTAATACAGGAATTCCTGGGAAATCCTTTAAAAGAAAACTTTGTTTCCTAAAAATAAAAGCTACAGAATGTAGCTCTACCTGTCCTGCATGAACAGCTTTGGACTCAAAGACTGATTTTAAACACACTGCATAGAAGATTAAGGGTCTTAAAAATTCAGTACCTACAAGACTTGTAACAAAAGTACAAGAGAGATGGCATTAAATATACCAACTGAAGAAAAGACACCTACACGAGTGCACACATTATCAGACGTCACAGAAGCAAATGGAGGAAAATACTTATAAAACCATCAATTATTCACATTAGTTTTAGACAGAATATCAGGACAAAGTATCAGGTTTTCTGCAGAAACCTAGGAAACTTGAGGTTGCTGCTTGCTCCCATAGCTACTAGTTTTGACAAGGTTGTTATTGGCTGAGGTGGCCAAAAAAACCATAAAACACTTCTGAACAGCCTTTATAGGGAAGAATTACTTTTTCTAAAATGTGAAAATGGAAAAAAGGTTTTGCTTAAAAAAAACTGAAGTGAAAACTTGGTTTAACCCTGAAATTTTTTGTTGGAAAGTTTTAGAAATAAAAGAGGCAATTTCCTCCTCAAATTTTCCTACAAAATCATCATATTTGACAAACTCCAATTATTGCAGTCTATAAGCCTGAGCAGGCTTTTCCAAGAGTGGTATTGAGCAGGGCACCGAGGAACAAATACTAACAATGCCATCCCCAAAGAGATGCATACCTTAAAAGACAATCCAGACTATCTGGCTTCAAGCGCAGGAAGGTGTTGAAAAATAAAGCTGAGAAATTAAAATCATACTGTTTACTCCCTGCAGGGTGAACTTTCTCACGTACAGATTTTAAAGGTATCTTTCTTGCCAACAGCCATATGTAACAGATATCCTCAGAGTATTCCAGGAAAGATTTTTAGTATGCTTTCTGGGACAAGAATACTGCAGAAAGATATCTCCAACTAAATGCATTGACTACACTCAAAAAGAAGAGTTGTTTTTTCCACCCAATGGCTACAGAAATTCCCAAGATCATTCTATTGCACCCTACACCTTTTCTCCAAATGAGAACTTACTCCTGGTTTTCACTGAGACAAGAACATACCTATATAAAAATAGAGAAGATTTTGTATATTTATTATTTCTGAGAACTAATGCTTAATTGTTTCTAGCTGCAAGTGAGTTTGTTTTGTAATCATTTTATGCATCTGTAGAGGGCTTAATGCTGATTTATGTTGTTTACTGAAATCTTGACTTAGCCAGTTTGGAAACAGTTCAATGAAAATAAACCATGTGACCATATTCAAAGGTTACAGGGGATTTTCACAAATGAGACGTTCTATACAGCAACATTCTTTTAGTACAAATACATTATCAAGAATAATTTTTAAAATATTGTAAGTTAAAGTGTTTTATATACCAATTGCCTTTTTAAACCTGAACCTCAATCAGATCAAATTGAAATACAGGAAATTCCATTTAAACATATAAATTTTTTTTTACTACAAGAATGATCGAAGACTGGAGCAGGTTGCTCAGATAGGTTGCTTATTGATTCTGCATCCTTGGAGACAGTCAAAACCTGACTGGACAAAGCACTGGACAACCTGGTTTAGCTGACCCGGCTTTGAGGGGTCAGACAATCTCCAGACGGTCCTTTCCAACCACAATCATTCCGTGGTTCTATGATTAGGCATGATTATTTCCCTTCTCACAGGTTATTAGTATGGGTTATTGGGCCCCTGTGTCAGTAACAGGAGACAAGACAGAAAAAAGATTTGAGACATTTAATTTTCTCTCCATTCTTCCAAAGCAGACAAGTGCAGAGACATCCACATTAAAAGTGTTAATTTAAAACAACAAATACTCTCTAATCCAAACCAAACTAAACCTTTTCCATGTATTTTACCAGACACCTATGGTTTTTATTAATGTCAAAACAGTTTCATAAAATAAGGGATGTCTTGCCAATGTCTATTGATATCACACACGAAAAAAAGTACCAACTGGTATTTTGATAGAAACAGAGTGATCATTCAAAGTTTGTTATATCAAAAGTTCCTGAAAAAAAAGTCCCCATTCTGGTAATGACAAGAAAAGATTCTCACTACAATGTAATCTAATATACATTTACTGCAACGTGCTATTGCAGAAGCACCAATATAATGCTTATATTTTGTAAAGAGCACTTCTATGCTTTTTCATTATTGGTCTGAAGAATTGCATTGTGAAGTGATATCTACTCAATGACTCAATCTTTGTACAGTACCATTCATTTAATTTTAATCTACCTAAAGAGTTAAAAATGTTTTTCCTAATAGACAAGCTGGAAAGCTGATCACATTTTATGACAATTAATTGAGCCCACAAACCTGATGGCACCCTTTTGGCCCCTTTTGCTGTTCCTTGATTAGGGAATTATTAAACTGCTTATTATTAAACTGTTGTAATTAGAACATTTATAACAACTGTGTGTAGTAATTGAATGTTAAACATGTCCTTTACATGAATTAGGTGAATGCAATGACAGGTTGAATTTTACATAGCGAAAACTTAGAACATTTGAATTTATGTGACATAGGAGAATAGGAATGTGGAGAACAGAACAGGGTGATCAGATCTAGTCTCCCACAATGAAAAGCATCTCATCATAGAATCATTTAGGTTGGAAAAGACCTTCAAGATCATCGAATGATGGTTAGTTTACCAAGGTCTACAGAACACTCAAGACTTGTGCTGTTACTTAGACACAACCTGCGTTTGCTGGTATTCAAAATAAAAACTTAGATGGGAATAAAAACCCCAGCAATTAAGAAGGGAAGGAGGGAAGGAAGAAAGGAGGAAGGGAGGGAAGGAAAACACCTGATAGATATCCTTGGAAATACTAAAAATCCATCTGGACATGGTCCTGGGCAACCTCTACTAGCTGACCCTGCTTGAGCAGTGGGTTGGACAAGATGATCTCCAGAGGTCCCTTCCAACCTCAGCCACTGTGTGATTCTGAGATACCAATAAAATTAAGAGACAAGAGCTGAAATTGCTGCAGTAAGCCTATCTTTCCCTATCTTGATTCTTGGTATGCATAAAATGTAAACTACAGTATTAAAATTCTTTGCACTTAATTTAGAAACTCAATAGCTGCAAAATTCCATACAGAATGGTAAAGAAAAACAATACAGATAGATATTTGCTATGCACATATAGACATGGGTTGCTTGAAATGTCCCAGATATCAATATCTCTACAACTGGATCTACCAGAAAAGCTATTAATAAGGCTGTGGCCAGCATAAACTTTAATAAAGCTACTACATTAGAACCCTCAAAAAGGAGTTGAAGATAAAATGCAATGGCAGTCACCAGCATGTTCTTCATGTGAGTCAAAACCATGAAACTTTAAACAATCTGATTTGCACAACTAATCTCTGGTAATATATAGTTCTTACATGCAATCAAATTTAGAAGTTTAATGAAGCACAGGAAAAAAAAAAATCCCTTCACATGTCTACATTCATACTGTGCCAGACTTATGTAAAACTTCTCTTTACTAAAAACAGGAGTCTTTATTTCATCATCATCAGTATTTGAAAATGTCTTGTTCTAGTTCAAGGATTGGATAAAAAAATAGGATAGAGAACGTACCGATTAAAATAAAGAATGACTACAGAAAAAAGCAGAAGAGGTAACACAGTATTTCTGCTTTCTATTGAGAGTCTTCATACATACATACACACACATATTCTCATTTTAAAGAAAGAATATTTATGAATTATATTCAAATTAAAATTGAAGGGAAATCTGTATACAGTGTATGAGCATACCAGAAACATTATTTTCAGACCAGACCTAGAATTCCATCTTTATGGCAATAAAAGCTCACATAGCTTAAATACTGAAATGTTTAGAAGGCAAAGCATCTAGAACTGTGTTTTACTTCTCAGAACAAACACTAGAAATGAGAAATTCTAAAAAATATCATTTGCTTGCTTGGTTTTTTGGTTTTTTTGGTTTTTTTTTTTTAAATTTACATTGTAAATTATCTGAGCTAGGATTGCCTTATCCTTCCACGGCAGTCCAGGATCTTGCCTTGGTATTCTGGTGTTTCAAATATGTATTGACTTTCAATTTCCAACAATGCTAATATACAATAATAAGCCATAGGCATTAAAGCCTTAAAACTCTTCAAAATTATCATAAGAAAAAAAAAACAACAAAAAAAACCCCAAACACCTTATTTGTTCTTATTGATACATTTCCAATCTTAGCCTTAAAAAAAAAAAAAATAGGATTAATCAGTTCTGATTGATATCATTCCAAAATTAACCAACTGAAATGAGAGATTTTAAGTGATCTGAAATTAAAGATTAATGGATGTACCAATAAATCTTTGCGTAAATTTTCGGTCAAAACTATATAAAATACAAACTGCTGCTGTGTTGCAATTGTTATGTTCTTTGCTTGTTTATTTTTGAATACTTTATTAACTTTTTATTTATCATGAAAACAAAAATCTTAATGCCAAGGATGAACACATCTCAATATTGAATCACATCTCTACCATAAAAATTTCTGATGACGACTTCTTATTAAAGGAAGAATTTCTCCTTATTTTCCTTTGCATCTTATCTACTAAAATTCTATCCATAACTTCTAGTGACTCTTCAAGGTCTCCAAATATTCATCATGCAATAATTTAAAAGCCTGACAGGAATCAAAGGTATCAGAACTCAAGTGCAATTTCAGGCCAACTCCTTCTTTATTAAGTGTTGATGGGTTTTGATCTGTTTCCTAGGCTAAGTCATTATACCAATATTCCACCTGACACATCTGTTAAAGATGTTGGTTTTGGAATGTAAAAATTCTCACTGAAGTGAAAGGCAAGGTACAGCTCTCAAATCAAACCCAAGTCTTAATCATTTTCCATAATTCTTTCAAGCACAGTTTATCCCAACTGTGTTGTTTATTTTAAACTCCAAATTGCCCTACAAATTTCAAGATCAAATATTTAAGCAACAATTCATCTATTCTTTGGGATAGGTAACTTCAAACAGATAAGAAGATGATCTTAAATTTTATTCAAAGGAGTTGTAATAGAATTGCACAATACATTCCTTAGAAAACCAAAACCTAATGTGTTATCTTATGAAATAAGTGGTATTCCCAATTTCATATTTTTACCCTACTAACATGAGCTTATTTGCTGCACTTTATGTTATATCTTGAATGTGTAAAACCTGATACTCAACTGTGCATTGTGACCAATTACTGTCAATCTCTGTGTGTCTTTATATGAACCTCCAAATTCCAGTTAGTTTTCTGAGTACCGTTGAGAGAGTAAACTCGTACACTCACACTGCACTTTCAAAAGGAGAAAGAATAAGCTCTGAATCACAAGATAGGAGACCCAAAATAAACTTAGGGAGTTGTGGCGACTTGAAGTTGATGAGAGTGAAACACTATGGAATGGACATTTGCTAGCAGCTTCAGAAGATGAGAACCAGAAGACATGATTCTATACTAAGAAAGGACAAGCTATGATGGTAAAAAGACTTACCAAAATTTTGTAGAGTATTGAGGAAGCCAGGTTTTTAAGGTCTATGGTATGAGTGGTTGTTTGTCCACAGACCTCAGAGTACTTGTAGTTCATCCATAGTCAAGACTGCTCTACTACATAACAGAAAATCTCTCGGAAACCTTTACTACTGTGGATTGGACTGTCATAAAAAAGCTGATTGTCTGAGGGAGCAGATCTTCCACATTTTAATTGCAATTGGAGTTGTGCTATCAGAAGCAAAGCCTGAGTTCAAAGATGAGGCTGCAGTCTGTAAGCAGATCAACTATTAGAAACTGAGGCTAGAGTTAAAAACTTGAGGTCCAGAACAGTCAGAAGTTGATTTTTTTGAACTTGTGGTTTGTATAAACTCCAAAGTACCAAGCGACTCTACCAGACTGGAAGAATCAGAAACCACATCAGACTAGCCAAGAGCAAACCTTTTATCCATCTGTTTGGGAGTAAAAGTCACACTTGACGGGTCAAGAAACACCTTATACCTCAGTACCTATTTCAGATGCAAAATTACTGGAATTATATATATTTTTCAATTAAACGTCTAAAGGAGAAGATCACTGTTTTATAAAGAGTAGAGATAATAGCTACATAAATGTTACAATATTTAACTTGTTGAAAGAGAAATTATACTTATATTTTTTGAAGTCTGTTCCAAAGCTGCACTTATATGTCACATAACAGAGCTTGGTTTAAAATATAAGTATCCATAAAAAGGTGATATGATAATATCTTGTGCTAATGGTGCCATTATCAAGCTATAAAATGATGCCATTATTTTGCCCAACTGTGTGGCTTCGTGCCCAAGGCCGTTGTTCCAGCTGGGAAGAACAACTCACAGTAATATGGCGTATTATGAAATTTCCCTAAATACGTAAGAGGTTTCATAAATGGAATGCATTTATGCAAGCCACGCTATTATGTAATAAAACGGTCTCCTGATTTATGTCTGAGAGTAGGAAATCATGTCAAACCATCCCTTCCTAAGATTCCAAAAAATGAAATATATATTTTGAAGGCTAAAATTGAAAAAAAGTTGATATGGACCTAATCTTCAAATACCTGTTATAAAAATAATTTCCCGCATATCCTGCAGGTAAGCCAGCTGTTAGAATTTAGGGTGATAAATCATAAACAGGTCAGTGGTTAAAAGCTAAAATTCCTTAAAGCTCACAGGACAGAGTTTAATGCCTATAAAAACAGCGATTATAAATACAGCTAAATTTGACATCTGCAACATTTCTCCTACATCTTGAATCTTGTCTGTTTTATGTACACAAACCATAACACACCTCCTACTTAGAGCATTCTTGAAAGTCAGTGAGTCCCAACTTTGTCTCTTAAGTTCAAGAAAAGATGAGCTGAAAGACCTGTAATGGCATCTTAACACATTCATTATTAACATCTGGTCAGTTACTAGTTTTATACTTCAAGCATGATCATTAGCAAAAGTACATTCCTCTTCACGCTCACCAATTGAAACTGCAAAGGGAAGAATAATTCTTGGCATCATTCTCACATAAGAAGCAAATCTAAATTATGACATCAGTTGCAGATTGACTCAATAGTAAATTACCAAATCCAATTTACTCAAGACCTTGTAATTTAGTTTCAATCTAATTTAATTCAATTTTAGCTGTGATATATAAATGTTGATTAGTAGACTATTGCATAAGAATATAAAGTACTTAAGTTTCTTAAGTTACTACTGTTTAAACTACAGTATTTTTTGTTGTTCTTTCAAAGACAGAACTGAACGGTATTAGGAACCATAAAACCAAATGTTAATAAAATTAAATCTGGAATCCATGCCAATTAACTCTACAGCACAAGTTTCTGGCATGCAGAAAAAAATATCTTCCTTTGCAAACAAACTGAACTACAAATGCAGTACATATTTTATACCACAGCCCACACTGACACGGGCTTATCCTTGTGAGAAATACAGCTACAATCACTGCTCTTCAAAAATGCAGTATACTAAAGTTTGAAATTTACATTTTTTTTATCATGTGGCCATAAAACATACTTTCAAACTTAATTCAAACAAAATATTTAATGTGTTTTACTTTTTTATCAAAAGAAAATTTTAAAAGAATAAAAGAATCTTTCCAGTTATTGGAAAATAGAGGAGATTTTTGAAATAAAATAGACCAGTGGTCCAAAGTCACAACCTGGTTTTTATAGCATACCTCCTGGGAAGATTAACTTGCAAAAGCTGTTTCAAAAACCTTTCTTATACAATGAAGAATAAATAAAAATTACTCTCAGCTCTACATTTACCTTTTAGAACAATCAGCAAATATTCAGATTTGTCTTACTTGGAGAAGTTTTTAGATGCCTACCTTTGGCTGAAGAATGGTTAAAGAATTAAGTTAATTCAAACACTTAATAATGATAATTCCAACACTTAATAGTTAGAAAAGAAGGAGATGAATAGGGAAAAGCTATTCATCTGTAGCCGAGCATCTTAGCTAAATGAAATCAACAGCAAAAATCTCCTTGTTTCCATTATGGTAATATCCTTTAGTACTCTATAAATATCTGGCTATTGCAATGATGTTTTCTGCCTTTATAATCTGGAGGGCTTCTCATAGAAAGCCTGAACAACTTAAGTTTTCTCTGCTGCTTAGAATTAAAAATAAAATAAGAAAAGCATGGATGTCACAACTATGTATTAACTTGAGAAGCAAAGACAATGGAAACCAAAGACTTCAAAGACCTTATCACATATAGGAAATCCATAGGACCTTCTGGATAACAACCCTTTGCCAAATCAAATAACAAACTTTGAATACGCAGGGCTGCAATATAAGTACGTACCCTCACTCTTTAGTTTACTCTACACAAAAAAATTGAACACAAACAAATAAAATACCATTTCAGCCCCGAGCAGTTCTATTCAAGCCTGAAAAAAATGTGTTGCACTCTTTATTCTGCAATAGTACCATGAAGTACCAAGGTATAATGGTACATTATACTTCTGTGTAGACTTCAGAAGTGACCCACTGACCCCTCACTGCCACAATTTTTTATAAATCTACAAGTATTGAAATGCACAGCCCAACTTGTACCCTGAGTTTTCATATCTAATCTGCCTGAAAACACCACCGGAACACAACATGCATCTTGGATGCCAGCCACAGCAACCGAAATGTCACTGAATAATAAGAGCATATACATAGGTTTAACATGACGCTATATAACCATTTTGCTAATCTGTACTGATGACAACTATTTATTGGTATATGCACAGGATGCAACTTCTAGTTTATTCAGAATAGATGTTTTTATTTGTGACTGACTTTTGTTGCTAACCAGTTATTTTCTCAAAATGGTTTGAAGGAAATGGACTGGAAAAACTTAGCTGTGCCTATTCAGAAACGGATAACAAGGATTTTTTTTAAGAGAGATCTTTTAGAGGCTTGCCGCTGAAACCACCCCCTTGGGAACTCTCCGCAATCAAGCGGGCTCTCCCAGGCTTGCTGCTTGCCAGAGGGCCTTCTGGTTATCCAGAGAAAATGAAAGAGCCTCCTGTTCCTCCCAGATCCATGATACCAGCCCTCCCTCTGGACAATAAGAATATGCTTGAACTGTGAGATCTTCAGGGAGTTACTCACAGTGACCTTCCAGAGTTCTGTGATCTTTCGCTTTTGAGATCTTCTAATACTACCAAGTGAAAGTACAACGAAAGGACGCTTTAAAGAACAATACAGACATATGCCAAATCGTCAGCTTTTTTTCCGCACAATATTGCACTTACTGGTCTTTACTTCAAGACAGGTGAACAGCAGTGCAAACTAAGCAATGACAAGCTGTATCTAACACATTTTCACAAATAAAAGTATGTTAAAAATCAGGATAACCCCATCAGTAACTGTCATTTACTATTTACATAGCTGTATTTATGCTACAGCTATAAAGGGCAATTAAAATATTTACTCTGGCAATTTAGTGAGAATTTTATTTTGCAATATTCACTAAAAATTAAAAACTGCCATGATAACACTCAAGATACATAAGAAGCTCTGCCTCTGGGATACAAAATAATCACAAAATGTATCTACACAAATGCGTATTGTACAATTTTTATTTTTTTTCAGTTTCTATGCTAAGTGTATTAAACATTTGATGCTTAGGGATATAATTCCTTTCATTGTTTTGCTCACTGTTTGACAAAATATTTTGCCCTCAAGCAATGATATATTTGTCTGCAATATATCTGTAGCACTTTGCAAACAGCTGCTTTACTTGTTGAAATATATTTTTTAAAAAAAGTGAAGGATTTTATTAGAAAAGCAGCAGAGGTGTAAGGGACAGTTGAAGAGGCTGTAATTTGGTTATTCTTTTTTCCCCTCTTACCGCTTCATTGTTACTGGCTAATACAATAAGATAGCTGGATGTTTTAGTGCCAATATGGCAGGACAGAATCTGTGCATCTCTTGTTAAATTATTTTTACTGTATTCAAATTTTAACCTTTTTATACATGTATATATCAGGGTTTCACAGAGTGGTTGTGGTTGGAAGGGACCTCTGGAATTGTCCAACCCCTGCCGCTCCATCAGGGCCACCAGGAGCATGTTGCCAAGGCCCATGCCTGGACAAGTTTTGCGTATCTCCAAGGTGGGAGACTCTATAACCTCCCTGGGCAACCTGCGCCAATGCTTGGCTCTCACAGTAGAAAAAGCATTTTCTGATGTTCAGACGGAACCTCCTGTGTGTCAGTTTGTGCCCATTGCCTTTGGTCCTGTCACTGGTCACCACTGAAAAGAATCTGGCTCCGTCTTTGCACCCTCCCTTCAGGTATTTATATAAATCAATGAGATCCCCCTGAGCCTTCTCTTCTCTTCTCCAGGCTGAACAGCCCCAGCTCTCTCAGCCTTCCCCCACAGGAGAGGTGCTCCAGTCCTGTCACCATCTTAGTGACCCTTTGCTGGACTCTTTCCTGTAGCTCTTGTACTGGGGAACCCAGCACTGGACACAGTACTCCAGGTGTGGCCTCCCCAGTACTGAGCGGAGAGGAAGGATCACCTCCCTTGACCTGCTGGCAACATTCCGCTTAATTCAGCACCGGACACCATTTGCCTTCTTTGTCATGAGAGCATGTTGCTGGCTCACGGTCAGCTCGGTGTCCAACAGAACCCCCAGGGTCTTTTCTGCAAAGCTGCTTTCCACAGCATGCACTGGTGCATGGGGTTGTCCTTCCCCAGGTGCAGGACTTTCCACTTCCCATCGTTGAACTTCATGGGATTCCTGTCAGCCCATTTCTCTGGCCCCATCCAGGTCCTACTGGACGGCAGCACAACCCCCTGGCGTATCAGCCACTCTGCCCAGTTTTGTGTCAATGGCAAACTTGCTGAGGGTACGCTCTGCCCCATCATCCATGAACACGTTAAACCCCAAAACATTATTCCACAAATGATGATTTCACTAACAAAGTGTACCATAATGAACAGCCTAAATGGACAGATTTTAGTTTAACCTCAGGACAAATAGGATTATAACAATATATAGTTCTGACACTGAAATCATTCTGACATGTATATGGAAATGAATATGGCAATGTATGGAAAAGAATTACGTCGAGAAACATACATATACATTCTTTATATATATGTAATTTTTTTAATATACATATATAAATGAAAAGTAAATGGCATCAGGAACAGGTACCCAGCAGGCCACATTCAGCTTTAGATATCTCTATCTCCCATTCAGTTTCTCTCTTCTCAGTTTAGTATCTTCTTATGCCTATCACCAATTCCCTGACACACTTTATTTCTAGTACAACAGAATAGGTGAGTGGAAGGTATTAAATAAAATTGAGTTCATACTGTTGAACAAGTTTGCTTGAATATTGATGCAGTACTTGTGAAAAATTAGTTTCAGGCTTATTGTTAAAATCTGTTTTGTAACTAAATTAAATCTGTTTCTGGCGAAAGAAGGATTAGTCAACTCCTACAGCAGAAAACTGATGCTGCTTTGGAGAAAATTGTTATGATTGTGTGATGAGGAAAAATAGCTTTAAACCTGAAACTAAGTTTTAATATCATATGAACTTAATTTTTCTGGCAGTCATGTCTCATACAAAGTCGTAAAAAAAGCATCTTCTGAAAATGCCTCAGAATGTCCTATAAGCTTTATAATCCATACAGTTTAGCTTTTCCTAACTGAACAAACACTTCCTATCTTCTTTCCTGAGACACTAAAAGGACCAGTAATTCTTTATACCATTTTTCCTATTAACTACACTCATTCCCTTATAAAAGATAATGTATCTTGTTTAGCCCATCACAAAGCAAAAATAGGGAGTTCATATATAAAGCAATTTGTGAGCAATCAACATGCAATATTCAGGCTATTCATCACAGCCCCCAACCACAGGAAGAATTTGTTTTCATTGAGACATGAATACTGAGTTAATGATAGGGGTTTGAAAAGAAAGTACTGAAAAGACATGAAAAAATTACCCTAAACTAACAAAAGAAGACCTCTGACTAATTCTAAAGCTAAATTTTCTACAAAAAACTGAGCTTAATACATACAGTAATGTTTTTTAAAGCTGATTTTGAAGGTTTGCATTACACATTTCTTAAATGAAAAAGTTTCTACACAAATTTAAAGAGGATGATTAAAATAGCTCTTCAAAAGTTAAGGAAGACAAATGGAAAACCCAGGAATCCAATGACATCTCAACAGAAGCCAAGGCAGAACATGGTGTCGCACAGCTACTGTCAATGATGTACCCGCTAGCACCATGAAGAGTGACGCTGCTGACGTGACAGCCACCACCCAGGACAGCAGCTGGGGAAATGCATTTTGGATTCCTGACATAGAAGATAGCTGAGAATGAGGAAATAATTTCCTGTTGTTGTCTGTTCACACAGCCCACCACAATGAGGTTTTGATTCAGACTGGCACTACATCACAGTCATTCTTATTAATAGAATAATACTAATAAATGCCCATGTTTAACCCCCTTTGCTTGTGTGAAAGGGAAACTTTTTAAAGAAAATGGATAGAAAGAAGGTGAGACTATTGATAGAATAGGAACAGCAACAGGCTTATTTGACAGAAGGAAAATAATAAAGACAGATGTTATGTGATAAAATAGGTTCAGACCACAGACATCAAGAAACAGGAAAAACCTACTCTCCTAGCATGCACACAAACACTACCTGATTTCTTCAGAAGTTTAGCATATGATAACTATCAGATTAGAAAAAGTAGATATGTAACTACAAGCAGTATAATGATGCTTAAACCAGAGCAATTACCAATGTTGTGTTTGTAGGGACAAGGGAATGATTCAAAGGAAAACAAAATAATCAAAAAGGATATTTTTTTTACACTAAACTTTTACCAACTCCTACCCAGAAGATTAAAGAGACCTTCATTTTGGAAGACGAAATGACTGATGAAGACAGAAAATTCTTTTGTTCTTTCTGCTTCTGAATAATGGAACGCTTCACTGAGAAAAATAATGTGTACAGAAATATGGGACCATATTATTACAGAAATCTGGAATTAGAACATAGAATTTAAATTGGTTAAACTTCATTTTGAAAATTTCCTTGATGACTATGAGGTTCCAATAGATCATTTTGACTACTTTGCAAGATGGAACTGAATGGTACAAATGTCTTTACATTTGGAATATCTAAAATAAAAATAAAAGTACAGCCCTAACTAGAGTTAAAATCCTACATTACATTTTTTTAATGTACCAACCTCAATTATATAAAAAATGTTATGTTCTTGAATTTTGGTCCAGTTGAAGGCTCTTAACAAGGTATTTTACATACATTTCATATCAGCTCTCCTAGGAGAAAGAAGGATGAAACAGAGTAACAGTTTACACTGTCAGGCAGCAAAACTGTCACCATATATGAAAGCCAAAGTAGGCAAGGACATAAGAAGAATGTTTTGTTTAAAAGTCGTATTTGGTAGAAACACCATGCTGCTTAGCTTATCAAGCACTTTCTTCAAAGCTGCAGTTTTAATAACCTCAGAAAGTTAATTCCACCGTTACATGGTTTAATAGTTAAAATTAAATTGATTTCTAAGGTATTTCAATTAAAAAATTGCAATCATTCTAATCATAATACTTCATATCAACCCTTATAATACTTCTTTTTGATATTCCTATGTCCTTCCTTCACTACGAAAGTAATCTTAGCATACGACCTGAAGGAGTCTCCAGTTCTCCTCTTGAAACCTCTTCGGTCTAACCTCAGTACAAGTTTTTGTTTCTCTTTTGAGTTCTAGCATACAGTTCTGAATCTCCTTCAATAAGGTTCTTATCTTCCCAGAGCACAGGAATCGCCCAGTGCAGCAACACTTTTCAAGTCATGATGTCACCCTGCACTTGCAGACTACCAGGTTCTGAAAACAGAGAGCTACTACAGAACTTAAAAGACTTTTCTACCTGGAAATGTCCAAGCCATATTTTAAAGGAGAGCAATCTTTCTTGCATGCTACTTACTACTATTTAGGGCACAAGCACAAAAAATCCCAAGGACTGTCTCAACAGCATGAAACATTAAGCAACAGCCACACTACTTGTTTTAGGCATATAGTTCAATGTAGTAATAGGACAAAATCAAAAACCTTTGTGATTAAACCCTATAAAACAAGGGAGATAATTAAAAATATGTCACACACTGTTTGACTGAATAACATTCAATAGATTGATTTAATCTTCTCCTCTACTCACATGATGAATGAAATGAAGGCCGATCTCCATTAATAAGAGATGGATGTTCACCTTCATGAGAAAGACATAGGAAATACTTCTAGTACATCTCCTGGAACAGGGTAATTCAGTATACGCACCAGCATGGCGAATATCTAAGAAATGTTTTGGCTCATGGAGAATAACCCATGAACTAGCAGCTCCTCAATCACAGCTAGGGATGCTGTGTATTATTATTTCCTATAATCTGGCAAACTTCAGAATCTTTTATACTCAGTTTAGACCAAAGTGTGTCCTTAACTAATAAAATACACAGAACTGAAGTAAAACCTTTAAGGAACACTTACTTGATTTTGCCATGATGACCAAAATCTGAGCTTCAGTATTACTTGAAGGAAAAGGAGAAAAACCTCTGAGGAACTATTATAGCTTATAAAAATAAATGCCAAACTCACATCTTGCATGAGTAACACAAACTACATTAAGTTAATGGAGTCATGCCTTAAAATCCTAGTTGCAATTTTGATTAACTTTTGGGCTATGATTTATTTTATGTCACTGATAGAAGGGTAAAGAAGGAAGTTATGCTTATCTGATTAATAAGTATTTGCTAAGCATCTTCTCAGACTCCTGGAACCTTTACTGAAAAGAAGTAGTTTAACTAAGCTTCTGTATATCCTGATGGACACAGTTATCTTTGGTCAGGGGTTAATCAAATATTATCTCTTGCAGCAGTGGGATATTTGGGAGTTAGCTCTCCAAAATGTCTGGGGCCTTATAAAAGCACAAGGGCAGTACAACTGTTTAAAAAGAATAAAATGGACACCCTTCCAAGAAATACATAGTACACTGCATCTGCTAAAGGTCACGAGTGTTTTACACAGTTTCAAATGGAAGGTATAAAAATGCATTTTTAGTGCATTTCCTCAATGAATTATAATCATGAATAATGTCAAACACAAATCAAATGAAAAAGCATGTCAAACATGCCCACAAACTTCCCGACTATGGCATAATGATGCACTTTTCATTCTATACTAGTGAGAACTGCAGTCTGTCTTGAGTAAAAAAAGGTAAGTTTAAGCTTTTCCTCAGATCAAATAGCCATTTAAACATTTGCTGAAAGCATGTTTGTTTCACACAGAGTAAAGCATACTTACACAGACATCATAATTAGAGGAAAAAACCCACATCACCAAAACAAAAAATACCAGGAGAAATTGAGAAAAGGAGTGAAAGTTATTTCTTAATTTTCAGCCGCATAACATAGCTTCTTCTTCTTTGAGAAAAGACTTCTTTCCATCACTTACTAAATCATGTTTTCATGTTGACATGGACATGTTTTGGACTAACTGATAAATTATTGATTTATTGGGATTAAAGTAGATTAAAAAAATATTGAAGATAGGTTTGTATGTAAATTTTGTAGTCTGACATTAAATCCCCCAATATACCCAGCCATGGATTCAGCTGCAGAAGACACACAAACCCACAGAGCTCTCTAAAACTCATATGGCGATTCTGTGAAGCAAATGATGGTGGTCCCATTGTATGAATGCATAAATGGGTAACCTCTCCACAACACAGAACTGAATGACTTAATAAATTGTCATTCAAATTGTGTCTGCAGGTCAACTGCCTTTTACAAAACCAATATTAATGTTCACTTTATGAGGTCAAGAAAAACATTCTCCTTAACAATGTTTTCAGGTCAAAGAAATAATTTTGCTATTGAAAGTTCAAAACACTCAGTTATATTCTACCAGTAGTGTCATATTGATTATGAAAGTTTATTTTACCTACATGATTAACCAGAAACAGAAATGTCAGTAAAGACCGATTAATTCGTAAAATATTTCACAGAACTAAGACTGCAAAGATATCATTAGTCAAAACAAATTCAGTGATGTCTTTAACCAATTCTGAATTTTTTTTTTTTTACTTTATTTCTAAAACAAGAGACAAAAACCCCCACCAACTTTCAGAACAGAAGGTTGGAGCAATTTATCAATTCCCTGAGCAGCAGGGCAGAGTAGTCAATTCAATTAAAGAGTATGTACTAGACCAATTGTATTATCATTCCTTGCGGAGCGAAGGGCTCTAAGTGTCAACAAATTGGCAATAAAAGAAGAGTCAATTGGTAAAAGACCAGTTTTATTTGTTTTTAAAACATTCACACGAAGCTTACAAAGCTGAAAAATGGATCAGTTTAATCCTCCTTTTCTGAAGCCCATTAACTGCTTTCTAGTTATCACTGCTTAGTTCTATGAATATTTTTTTTAATTGTGAGTTATTGTTCCTTCTTAACAACTTCAGAAATAATTGTAAATGCTCTTCATCCCCATTACTGTCTTCCTCTACAGTTCCCAAAAATGACTAGTAGGGCATCTACCTGTCATATCACGAGAAGGATTATTTCAGCCCTTTATTAAGATGAGACTAATGGGGTCATTTCTCTTTTGTTGTTACAAATGATTCACATGAAAAAGGAAAAAACATGGAAGGTTGAAAAAAGATCATTATATCACAGAAAACATAATAAAAGCACAGCAAGTACAGTAGATGGGACATATCTGCTTCCCCAAAGGAGACTCACACCTATGAGGATAGATGGTTATATAATTTATTTTTAAAACCTCTAGTTTTCGAGATTTCAGAAACTGCCTGTGCCACCTTTCCTTTTAGCATGTCTAAACTAAATATCTCTTACTGATATTTAGGCCCATTTCTTCTTCCAGCCCTCTTTCTCCATCTCCTTCCCCCACCATCACTCAGACATCTTTAGCTGCTTGACTGCAGTATCACCCTTTAAATCTTCCCTTCATGAGATTAACAAGTGAAATCATTTCAATATTTCCTCAAAACATTTTTTCTAGACCCTTTGCAATTTTTAATACCCTCTGAACTCTCAAGTTGAAACCAAAAAAAAGCTGAGTAGAGCAAAAGGACTGCTTTACAAGTTTCACTTAAAACACTGTTCTTCAAGGTAACTAATCCTGTTTTATGTCTTTGGATTCATTTTCATTTTGTTCTCTTTGTATCCTGAGTTACTGTTTGAACAATATTAACACAAGAAGTGTCAGCTTAGCAATAGAATTTTAAAAGTATAATATTACATAGTATGATCATTTAAATAAAAACTTGCTTTCACTACATTGTAAGTTTAAAAAGCTTTTAAAAACCTTATTAATACTATATATCATTAATAAAAATTGAATTTATTTCCCTCTACAAACTCTAGAAATGCTCTTGCAATGATGTAACACTTACCATTAAGTTCCCTCTGACAGAAAACACAGTTAACCTTAGCACACCTGCTATCATACTGTTAGTAAATTGTCACTACTGTATCTTGTATATTTATCAATTTAAATTGAAAATACCAAAATAAAAAATTATTTCCTCCATAATTTGCTTAATTTCACCATACTGACTGAGGTCAAACAAAGGTAATGTTAAACAAAGGTAATGTTTAAATATCATGAAAATCAGTTTAAAAAATATAAGCAAGAATTTGAGCAGTAGGGTATTTCATAAAATAAAAATTCACACACAAAGCAATTCATCCACAGTGAGTGCAACACCAGTAACTCAGTATTCATGCTAATGGAGAGAGCATGTAAGTGGACCTGAACAGAAACTAATGGTTTAATATCATAGTATCATGCAGTTTATCACTGTGAATGATAAACTATATGAAAGCAACCCAGAGATGAAACTCCATTTAATGATCTGATTGAGTATTTGTAAATTCAGGAATATAAATTCACATTGGTATTAGTATGACAAGGACTCTATGCATTGCAATTACACATGTGGCTTTTCAGTGGTTGCTTTAAAAAATTAAATTCTATCATACTAGAATATCATTTGAACTTGTCACCTCAGATGAGATCAGTTTATTATTTAATTATGCTTTTTTTTTTTTTTTTTTTTTTTTTTTTTTTAAGTCCTAGCTCTTTTACATCTGGCTACTGCATCATGTGCAGAATAAGTACCACTAAAGAAACTTCTTCAAACTACACCAGCCAAGCATAAAGAAAAACACAAACGGAATGTGAGGCATCTTAATGGAGTAACCGAAATTGTAACAATAACAATGGTACTGTGCAATTTAATCTTCTAACTGCAAAGCGATGTCTTGACAGACTAATAACTGTACACTGCACTGTGACTCTATTCAAAGATGGATTCAAACTGAAGGTGAAGAACCATTAGGATGGCCAGGAGGGAAACAGAAAAACAATCTTATCAAAAGCAAAGAATAGAGCTTGCTTAGCTGAGTAAATCAAAGGCTGGTAGGGAATATGATTGCTGTGTATAAATAGACAAAAAGGGGTAAACACCAGGAAGAATGAATAGCTATTGATGTCATAGAAAATGGCTGCACAATAACAAATATGTATAAACTGTATGATTACATTTGTGGAAATAAAGGAGCTTTGTGAAAATATTTTAACTTCAAATAATGATGAAATCTGCTTTTTAAAACAGATGGACGAGTTCATGCAAAAGTTTGCTTGCAATATCAGGTAATATCATCTCAATGATGGAAAAGGTTCCTGACAGCCCTAAGCCTGTATTACTAAGATGTTGAAGACCACTTTAATGTTCCATGTGTATTTGCAAGACTTGGAGCCCAGCACATAAAACTTGTAGCCCTTCACTTTTTGTAAACAACCATATACATCAGCAGTTAATAAAAAAAAAAAAAAAGGTAAAATTTATTTTAATGAAAATATTAATAATGGAATCAAATCTTGGATAGAATAATGCTTAGTATGCATGAAAACCAAGGACTGAAAAGTTACTATATGCTTCCCTTCCAAACTTACTGTAAACACATAATTTGAGACACTGTTCAGGTCAAAATAATTAACACAGAAGATGAATACACCATTTAAATATGCCCAGTTCATAAGAAAAGCCAAAATAAGACTAAATAAGACAAAGGATTTTCAAAAGAACAGGGTGATTATATTCATGTTCAAGATATTTTCAAGTAGCCCTTATTTATATGAACTCTAAATAAAGTTCAAAGGAAGTGGACGTAAAGAGATGAGTATCAGCCTTTACAATGAAACAAAGAAAAGATCCAAGCATTTCAGATTAGTGTAATTTTTCCAGCTCCTCAGGATTGCCTCTTCTAGTTAGAATGGAGAAGTGAATTGATTACTTTGCAAATAATACAGCTGCAATTGATTTTTTTACCACCACTAGCCTTACCACAGATGAATATAGCTTTAAAAAGGGTTTTCAAAACAAATGAAGTTCTGTGGTTAATGCCCATAGAATATAAATGAAGTGTTATTAGTTGGGGGGGGGGGGGGTGTAATCATTTTACAAAAAAGCATTATCAGCTTACAGTAGTTAATACAGGTCTGATGTCAATTAAATAGCTTTACACCTTTTCTAATACCTAAAAGAGAAGGCAACAAGCTAAGGAAAATCTATTCTTACTGATGCACATGGGACTTAACCACAAGAGTGCTAATATACCTGTCACTTAGGGTAGAACACACATCTTTTGTTATATCCTCACTGAAGAGCTGACATAAGCACTTCAAAGAACGCCACTGAATGCCTTCGCTTTGGCGGTGATAGTTACACCATACTCATGTTAATGAGCATTGCAAGTTGCAAGAATACATCCCCAATGAGGAAGCAGAGCCAAAAAGTTCCTTTTAAACCTTTTGAATATACATGTTATGAATACTTTCTCCACTGACATCTCACCACCAACTCTGCAGAGTGTAACAGTAACAATAAAGACTGTAAAGCTTTCACCCTTATATTGCAGTTTAAATGCTGCTTTACACTCTTTCTGCCTTTTTATCCTTGGTGCTACTGAAGAGATGCACTTCATCCTTGTTCTTTCCAATCTCTAGTGGCGATACAAAAGCACTGTCAAATTTTCAATACAGTAATGTATATTTAAATAATCATATGCCAGAAAGAGGGGGCAGGGAACAAACAGATTTTAATAAGGATAATGATTATGCTATACAGGAAAGATATCAGTTGAAAAGAAAGATTAAATTGAAAAAGGCACTTCATATGTTATGCTCTGTACGATGGATGTGGCTTGCAACTACAAGTAATACAAAGTCCCCTCCATGGTAGGAGTAATAAGTTTTCCAGGTGTTTTTTTGAGACAAACATCTGATCATATCACTTTCTAGCATTACATGTTAATTCACCTATGCAGACATAATAAGCAACTTATTGAAAGAAGCCACTCACTAGGACAGCAACTCCAAAAGGGAATAATTAAGGTCTGACAGGATAAAATTTAAAACAACATTTATCTCAGAAAATACTGTTCACCCATTTTGTTTTTATGATAATTAGAATTAGTGTCTACAAAAGCCACATCTCCTTCTGTCTTAGGAGACTATCCAGATGCCATTTAAGTAACATTTTTTTCTTCGAGAAGGCAGATGTAAATATTGAGCTCAAAAGGCCTAACAGCTGGATAAATATCAAAATAAACTATCTTGTATTTACATTATACAACTTATTATTTTAAATAATGACTGCAAGAATTATAACAATTTTCATTATTTTTAAATCCTTGGGGTTGGAGGGACTTTCAAGGAGAATGCACTGAATTGCACTGAATTCCTGGGATTGATCTTAATGTCTTCCATAAATTCAATGAGCTCATGTTTTATCACATAGCAATAAGTCATTAACTTTGAATGTCTTAAGGAGAGGGCAAAGAAGGGATCTTATTGCTGTCTCCAACTACCTAATGGGTGGGTTGCAGAGAAAATAGAGTCAGAGTCTTCTCAGAGGTGCAGAGAAAGAGGATTAGATACAGTGGACGCAAACTGCAACATGAGACACAGAAAAAAATTGACTGGACAAGGATCTGAGCTATCATATCTAACTTTGAAGCTGGCCCTGCTCTGAGCAGGGCGTTGGACTGTAGACCTTCAGAGGTTCTTCCAACATAAACTATTCTGTGTTTCCCAGAACTTCTGTATCCACAGAAAGTGATTTTGTGCTATGTCTATATTAATTTGAAGAAGAAACCCAATATGAAACACTTCTGTTAGAAATAATTAACACAAAAACTTTGTTATCTGTGAAAATTAGTCATTTCTGTAAAACTCTCATATGTACACAGCAGAGCATTTCTCAGACACTACCACTGGGAATAAAACAAAAATAAAATTATCTTAAATGAAAACAATTCAAAGCCTGCACAAAGATGGTATTACAAGACGAAGGACAAATGATGATTCTATATACATACAAACAGCTTTTATTTCACTCATTTGAGAATATCTGACAGCTTGAATGGTTTTTCACTACCTGGACTGCTAGTTAATATGGCAATTTTAACAAGACTGCAATCTGTAACAATGTCAGTCTTGTGTATTTTTCTTGTCACAGTAAAGAATAATAATAAAAGGAAAAGACAAGAAAGTAAAATGAGGACATCACGAAACAAGAAGAAAAAAGGAAGGAAAGGCAGAAGATTCACCTTCCCCCAGTTTTGTGTAAGGTATGTTCCTCAAGGGGTAACAGAATGAAAGATTAGAACTATGAATAAAGTTCAAGTAAGATCAATAATAATGTAGGAATAGAATAGAAAAATCTGTAGAGCTTATTGGTCTAAAAATTTGTTTTATCAACTTTAATATATGTGCTCAGAACAAGTATTCTATAACCAGCAGTTCTTACACGTTTTCATAGGAGATCACTACTCTCCAATTCATGCCTACATAGACCATCTCCTAACACATTCCCAACAACATACATAGCAATACAAAACAAGTAACAGATCTTCTATTCCTTCTGGATATTTTCCTATTTATACATACAAAGAGATCGCATCAATCTTTCTGGCAAAATCACCACTTTGAGAAACTAGGATAATAGAAATTCAACATGGCAGATATTTAACTAATGTGAAAAGTAATTGCAAATAGAGATTCACATTTGTACAAATGTGTTTCTAGTGCAAGGCACAGCAAGATTCTTGGATCTTTGTTTTCTAGTGTTATTTAAAGCTTTTATCAATAACTGGCAAAAACCCCAATATCATTATTAACATATTTTTATTTGGTATGCTGAGGGAAGAAAGTGAAAATAATAGGTCACTTTTACCAAGCCATTCGTACAGGAGTATAAGGGGAAGGTAAAAGTAATAAAAACTGCCTTTGATAGTACAAATGTGGAATCAAAGAATGAAGATCATTCTCAAGGATGCTATTCTGGACTCAGTGACGCTGAAAAACATTTGGGGTTATGGTAGATAATGATTAAATTCACAATGCTGTGATGAAAGGGCTATGGTAACCCTGCACGTATAGAGGAAAATACTGAATATTACTTAATTAATACTGAAAACACTGTAACGGGTGGACTGGAGACATACTAATGAGCAGGAAAGCTGGTGCTAAGGTTGCTCTGCTTCCTTCAGCAGCGCAGCGTGGCCCATGGGGCAGCTGCTGAAAAGCACCCATTTTTCTGCCCCCTCAAGCACATCATTAACTCTGTATCTGAAACAGAGGTAATCAGGCTTGGAAAAGCATATCCAGTTCTGGCATCCATCATTCCCAAGGGATACTGAAATACTGGAGGGTTCAGAGGAAAGCCACAAGAATGACAGTAAGACTGAAGAAAAGCTGAAGAAAAGGTGATGGAGTACATGGTACTTACAACAACAGCACATCCTTTATAGGATGAAGCTCTTCTTTCTAGCATAAAATTACATTTCAAGACTAGCCTGTGGAAAGCTACACTTACCATGAATCACATGTTTTTAAACAGTGGCAATAATTAACAGTCAGAGCTATTTAGTAGGAGTCTAGTGCGCATCCCATTTCTAGAAATACTTAAGCCAATACTCGATATTTTTTTGAAATATATGGTCTAGTTCAAGCAGCAATTAATTTGTAAAAGCCTATGCTTTAGTTTATGTCTCATTTCAGATTATATGATCACGGCAGCCCCTTCTGGATTTATCGTCTATGAGATATAACACCAAGGTAGCAATGAAATCAAGTGCTTACATGAAAAAGTAATGACAAGTAACTAATGTATTTAAAGACAGATTTTTACAAAAGCAGATGACCTGCAAGCTCTCCACCCTCTTGTTTAATACGCTTATCTGGCTATCTATGTCTGATAGTTGTTTGTACTGCCTCCCTGAAGGCACAGAATATGTTTGTCTAATACAGACCAAGCAGTTTTGGGTTTTGTTTTCCATTTCTTCAAAATATAAATAATTAGCTTCCTGATAATAAAGAATTAAAGAGATTTTTAAAATGACATCATTACCACAATTTAAAGGTCCTTAAAACATTCCAAAATAAAAACTAACCATCAACATTTCATAATGAAAACAAATGGGATCACAGCCCTAACGCCCTTTTGCACAGTGTAAAGAAGTGAGCATTCACACTATAATCTAACAAAGAGCACAACTCCCCAGTATCTGCCCAATTAACCACCAAATTTGCAGTCTGAGCTGGTCTTCTTGCTAAAGAAAGAGCTTGTGATTCTGCCCAACTTTGTGTTTCTCAGGAATGACATTTGTGGACTTTGACTTCCTCATATCTTCACATTAGTTAGCTCAGCTCAAACCATATAAGCATTAGTTAATCCATGAGGAACAATGGAATGGCTCTGGATTTGAAAATCCTGGAGTTCCACTGACTAATATTTTCATTTTGTTATTTCATCACAGAAATTAATACATTGACCAGATAGTTAAAACATTAATAAGTAGCTTTTTGAAAAAGAGGTCTACGTAAAATATTTCATCACAATAAAAATACCTTAGAAGAGGCTCCAAAGATCAATAGAAGGCAACTACTTTCCATTCTCAAGGATTGTCTTCCAGTAGCATATATAAAGTTTAACACCTGAAATTCCCGTCAGTGTCTGGACCATGATCATGTTGGTGAGGCTGACAAGATTGTCATCACTACTCAGCAGATGCAGGGCTCCTGAGAAGCCTACTTCACAAACACCTTACACTGGAATTTTTAAGTTGATTTTGGGCCACTGACATTTTGTTTATTAAGAAATGTTGAAAAACATGGATTTGTTCCAGTTTGGCACAAATTCAAATTTAAACAAAAATATGAGAAACAGAAATCCTGCACGTACACATTTATCTACAAAATCCTGGTTAGAGAAGGTAACTAAGGTTTCTAGAATGAACAGTCATGATAAATAAGATGAAAATATCTATTATCTACCACTATCTTCCTATTTCCATTCTGATTCCCTATGAGCCAAACATTTACTTTCAAATTATTCTGACTGTGTGGGAGCCACTGTGTATGACCTTTATAGGCTTCTGTGGTTCAGCAAGGCATGGATGTTTTCTTCAGGGAGAATCTTAATCTTTGAAGGGTTTCTTCTTATTATTAAAAAAAAAAACAGGTTTCTATACTTTGTCATATGTTCCCTCCCAAAGTCCCAAGATGAATAATTGATTTATTTTCCTATAGCTAATCAAAAGTCCTTAAAAAAAAAAAAAAGCTATCTTTGAGCAACATTTTCTATTTCATTCTAAATGTTCTAACTACAACTTAATTAAGTAGATAAGGGAAACGGAAATTACAGAAAAAAATCTCAATATCTACTTGCTAAACATCACAGGGAGATAATTTTTATTAGCAAATACTATATCTATACATCTCTATTGTGTTATACAGCTGCCAGTAGATGGTGCCTTGGTCTGTCTGGAAAAGAAAACCCTATACAATTGGCACATCAGTTACGGGAGTTCTTATCTCAGACATTCAAATTATACACCAATTAAAACTATGCATCATTGAGGACTAATTATCTCTTAATTAGGTGTTTTGGTTCCCTTAAATCAATAGCTGAACTATTAACAGTGCTTCTGCTTTCTCAGAAATATATCAACTATGTTAACTGCTTACAAATATTCTTGCGGCTCATATTAAACCTTTTCTAAGGTGACTGCAAAAAGAAATGTACCAGGAAGAGTAATGAAATTAGCATTTACATTTATTGGAGTGGTGTTGAAGTTGGCACAATATGGTTGGCAACCTTGTTCCAGTATATTTTAAGACAAACATTAACAAGTCTATCATTATTTGTTAAAGAAAAAAGGTATAATCTAATCATCAGAAAACACCTCCTCATTTTAGCAATACTTCAGGATTTATGGGAAGCATTTTGGAAAATGCTATATTGGATTTGGGCACATTAAGCTTTTTGGGACTATTATACAGTCTTGTGATTTATTCTCCACACAATTGGCCTTGCAACTACAAAGAAATAAATTATAGATATTATAGATAGTTAATTTTCCAAGGCAAGAACCAGTAGGTTTCTGGTATTATATTTGATTACCTCAGAAAGCAAAAAGGTAACAGTAACTGTAACAGTCCACATTTCGATAGTAATTTTCAACTAATTCATATAATGCAATAATTATACATGTAACATATACCTGTAATAATGTAACTATGACACAAAATTTTTAATAATGGTATTTAATGTGTTGAACAACAGAACGGAGTTTAGTTTTAGAATCTAGTACTGAAAGAAATGAATCTTTACCACCATGCTGCTGTCCCACTGATTTCAATTTTAAAATAATTTTGAATTCCTTCACTTATTGGAGTTGTTTATTTCTAAAAATAACTCCAGAGCAAAAACTCTATTTACATTGAATTGAAAAACAATGAAAACATCTTTTCATGTATTTTAATCAGATATAAGAAACAATCCTATGTAAAATATAAATCTGAATCTCCAGACTTTTTTCTGCCAAACAAACTAAATGTTTCCACTCTGACATGCCCAGAAAGGTAATTAGATGAGCCACTTTGGCAGAATGTCAAAGTGCAAACATATCATAAGCAGCCACGTGATCTGTTACAGAAATCTCTCTTTCTTTAGATCTACATTCTTCTACTTTCCAATCATCAGCCAATTCCCTTACTGTCTAACTTAATGTCAACAGTCAATGCATAAAACCTGACAAAAAACTAAATACTATAACTTTCCTTCAAAATCTCTTCCAAAGCACTGTATACTACTGAACCTGTTGTTACCTGAATCACTTCCTTCCTACGTTCCAATACAAACTTGCATTTGCTTTTCTCTAGTCTCATGGTCCTACCCTCCTGCTTTTGGCCCTGCAATTTCACATGTCACTTCCTTCATGTTCTAGGACGGATATTACCTGGTGCCTAATCTCAGCACATTAAGCTTGAGGTTTGCGTCCAACTCTGTTGAGGATAATTTTCATAAATATGTGTTAATTATTATTATTATCAATCCTGACTTTACACTATGATCAATATCATAATCCCTATTGAAAACTGAAGCCAAGTATATATTTACATTTTAGGCTGTACTTCAGTCATCTATGAACTAACCCACCCTGTACTGCTAGATGCCATCTATTCCTGTTTTTTTTCTGTTCCAAAAGAATTTTGTGCTCCTTGCAGAACTGGAACTAAACGGTAGCTCGGTTGGTTTCCCAGGTTTTTGTTCTTGGTATACTTTCAAACCTCTTATTAAGAGGGATTTTATATTTACTGTAAGAAAACGTCAAAGTTGTTTTGGACACTAATGTATCCACTTCATCATCAATACCTGTTAACTGTTTCAAGAATTATAGTGTCTTCACACATAGCTATATGCAGTTACTCAGCAGCCTCTATGAAAACCATTAAGGCACTTAGAAATTGAATCATTCACCATAAATCATAGAGATTAGATTTACGTATACAATCACTGATGGGAGGAGGTTCTGTACAAACATAGCTACTTGTGGATAAATACACATTTTCCAAGAAAAGATTCCAGAATCATGACCTTTGCAAATTTCATAGGTCTTAAAAACTAAAAAGTTCTGATCTTTATTTGTTAATTTAGTAATTAGGTTTGTGCTACTGTTGTAACTTCTAATGGCAGTGACTGACAAGTTTTACTTCTTGGAGCTTTTACAACATATAAGTCATTCATGAATGTTAAATATTCAAAATGAAATCCAAAACAAAAAAAACTGAAATAAATTATGCGACACAGTAAATTTTATTACAAGGGTAGATATGCTTCTTGATTTACATTACAGTCTTCTGCAGTTGCTACAGGCAGGCTATTAACAGAGGAAAGAAAATCAATTCTGTAACAGGAGCCAGTAAACTGAAAGAACACTAGTTTCCCCTTTAAAAAAAAAAAAAATCCCTTGAATATTTATATATGAAGTAGTTTTATTTGTTGTGCTACAAACAAATAAAATGTAAATCTTCACCATAATTCATTATTCTGTTCTGGCATACAAACTAATACTGGGTGCCAAAGCTAGTTTTCCTTAGAAATAACAGTGCAGAAAAAAAAGAACCCAACAATATTCTACTAAATCTTGCAGTAGGCTTGTTTAAGAATAATTACATTCCTTCTTTCCAACACATTTGGGCATTCTACATGTACACTAACATCATGTCTAACTTCACTGTAACAATAGTTGTTCTATGCTGGGGAGACCTGTTAGATTAACTATTCTATGATCAGAAATGAATAAAAAGATTTTTTTTCATTAAATACAAACCTGATTTTGCCAGGCAGTGCTTTGCTGCTTAGGTTGAACCTTATAATTTAAACTGACCCTCCCAATTAAAACTCAGACACTTGTGAATCTTTCATTTACACTTTAGGGAGGAAAGGAAATAACTAGTAGAAGAGTTATTATTACCTCCAGATGCGGCTTTAAAACTGGTAGAAAATTTTGCTGCTAAGGCACAAGTTGAGATCAGACTTATAGGTTTGACAGTTATAAAGAGATATAGGTGCATGAAAGCAGCTGATCCAGAAGCAAGAATGCTACTGCTGTCCTTAGGGAAAGAGCACATCAACTGGAGAGCCAGGACAGCGTTTTAAGGGTATTTGGTTGTTTCATATGCACTTGCTACTTTTCAGAATATGGGAGCAACTGATGGGGGGGAACAAAAAAAAAAAAAAAAAAAAAAGGAAAGACATCTGTTACCAGCTTCAATGACAAAAATCCCTTGCCATAAAATTAGCTTCCTGAAAGTGAAGAACGTGTTACTGCTGCTACTGATATTTGCATAGCTGTCAGAAGCCCAAGCTTTATGATTGCTTACTGCTTCAGGGACCACTGACCATTATTTGAGGTGCTGGCTACAGTCAGTTACTGCTTTTCAATAAATGTTACAGCCTTCAAATTCCATTACCAGCAGAGTCTGAGTTACATCTACTCTCAAAATAAAATAAAAATGAGCAGAAACAAGTTATGGGGCTTTGCCATGTATTCTGTTCAGAAATCTAGCCTATTTAAGACAACAGCTTTTTCTCAGGGAGTCCTGTTTAACAGAAATACAAGACATGCTACACCTAAAGGGTTGGGACTGTCAACGACACCCAGTCAAACATAGGGATGGTAAGTCTGGATGATAAATCACGTCCTATTACTTGGACGCTTGAACCCTCTAATAACAAAGCTACTTTATAAAGACTTCCTCTGAAAAGATGGATAAACTACTGTAGCCTATTAAAGTCTGGAAGAGCTAAGCTTAAGGGTCTATATACATCCTTACTTTCCAGTCAGCTCTGCATTACAGGAAATGGAGAAAAAGTGTGGTATAAACTCTTCCAATAATTCAACAGGAAAATATCCAACATTTGTGTGCCGGCATATAACTACTACACAGTTCTGAGAAAAACTGGTAGCTGTCCATGTTACACCCAATAACAGGTCTATTTGTGGAAACAGCTCTAAGCTGAAGATGTCCTATATCACCATCTTTCTAATGACCCCTTATGCAACTATGTCACATTTCTGTTTCTCCTTTGATGTCAAGGAATAAGAGATCTTATAGCTAAATAAAATGCTTTTAGTATCAGGAAATTTCAATGCAGCATTTTCCCCTGAGGGTTGCAGAGCTCTCTTCCTGACTGAGCACCCAGCTATGGCCCATAGCCATTATGGACAGAAGAAGGGTGCTGACTAATGGGAACCTAGAGTACAATTTTATAAAGAGAGAAGGACTTCATCTGAAACTGAAAACTTCCTACATAGTTTCTATAATTGGCAAGTAATTCACTGCTATCCAGTGCTGAAGAACTTGTATTCTGAGGTCATTAGACTTACCAGTGACAAAAATAAAATGGGTCACTGGGTAGTTGCTGGTGAATAATTAGCACAGACCAGCACATCTTCAGGAAATTGTTGTATGGAAACAACCATCACATACTCTTTTTTCAAAGTCAGGAAGTCATATTTCAGAAGGGGATATTTTGTGTTAGAATCACCAGGAATTTATTAAGATTTAGGGAAAAAACTCCAAGCTTGCTGAATAGGTAACCTGTATAGTAAAAGTACTTGAGGAAGCAACTGTGAGCCATTGATCCAAATAAACAGTCACCTGCTGGGATGTACAGTTTTTCCTTGTAGTCATGAAAATCTTGAAGAGAACTGAATGCAAAAATAGAGATAATATAGGTGACTTTGACAGAAAATGAAGCTAAATGTCTTCTATAATGAGGAGTGCTGTTCCTTCTCCAATAGGAAATGAAATGGTAAATAGCATTAACTCCATCACCAACACCCAAACCTTTCCAATGAAAGACACAAGCAATCTTAGCTCCAGTGCCAGCGTAACAGGAGGCATAAAAGGAGAGTGGTGAAATGCGTATCAACAACGAAACCTGAAATATCAGTTACAAGGGAAGTAAGGTCACTATTCTGCTTCCTTAGGAACTCATTCATTACATAATATATTCTTGACAAGTCGCAATGAATAATGTAAATACAGGGTACTGGTACTTAGACTGTATTGAAAAAACACTAGATGTGAAGTATTTAGTCCTCTACAAAAGTATTGTGTAAAAAGCACATGACAAATTTCATGTTGCTATCTTACTTATTCCTATGAACAGAATACATCTCAAGGAAGTCACAGTCATTTCCTTAGTTCTAACAGAATTAACTGAAACCTTCAGTACTCACTTGATATAAAATATTATTCAAATGTTATGTTATATTATTCAAATGTTATTCAAATGTTATGTCAAATATTAGTTTGTTTTTAATCAACACAATCTGACCAATGCAGCGTGACTGCATTAGTGGAAAGGACTACAGTGCAAATAGTTCAGTGTCCAAGACTATTTATGCATAGGCCAGCTTCCACGAGCCCTGCACTAGAACATGGAGCTAACTCTCTAATCACCACAGAAAGGCAAAGGTGGCTAATTCAGGAAACTACTTTCTAGACCATTTGAAAAATAATTCAGAGACCGTCTAGAGAGTTCCCCATTCCAAACCAGAACTTGAATCCATCAACAGTATCTTGACTCTCCCAAAGAGTCCTTTCATCAGTATAACAGTAACATCATTTTTGTAAGACTTATCATCCTTTAAATGGATGCTCTTTAATATAACAATAGATTGATAGCAACAACTTCTGCGTATTGTGAAAGTGAAATCTGGTATGCTAAGAGATGTAGATGTAGAAGAGCATAAATATTAGAACTGTGAGGCCATTTAGTACTGGCCTTGGAAATTTCAGCCTCTGGATAGGTATGAACCATGACTTCCCTGTCTGAACTCTAAGTCATAAGAAGGCTCATGTATTTTTTAAATTTCTATTATATACAGAATTTTAAAGTAAACATATAAAATCAAACTTGTTTTCTCTGAAAAGCTTCCTACTGAATTTATCATTTGAAGATCTTATCTACTGCTAGAGCACCAAACATTAGAAATCTATACGGGTGATGTGAACTTCAGCTATTTCCTTGGAAAAGAACAAACCACAGCATAAAAAAAGTTGAGACCTAAATAATAATCTTGTTGATTTAGGAAGACAAATACAGAGGACAATATTAACATCCTGAAAGAGTTTCCATAATTGGACCTTAGCATTCCTTTACTGCCGCATAAAATTGGAGTGACTTAATTTCTAGATGGAAGAAGGTTTTTTATGAAAAAATTACCATGACAGGAAAGGAATGCAATACTCAAACACCACCATCTGTCAGACAGAACTGTCTAGACTGATGAATTTCAATGGGCCTCAAAAATAAATACAAAAAAATCTGTGCAACTCTGGCAGATAAGGAAAAGTCTGTGGGTTTGGGGTTTTTTTTTTTTAAATAAAGAAGGGATGTGGGATGTAACCAATGATCAGAGACTCCCTTTATCATGCCTTAAAACATGTTGCCATTAAGTTGTTATGCTGCAGTGGGAATAGCACAAGCTAGAACTGCAATCTGCTGACATCTGACAAAGAGTTGCATATCTTAGGAATACATCACCTTAAAAATGTTTGTCTTACGTGATGATATAGGTACCTTCCAATCTTAAAGGTGAACAGAGTGTGTAATGCATTTACCACTTAAATTGTTTCATGGGTTTGTTTAGGAAGGCTATTTGGCAGTTGAAGCTGTTCTATCCTTAGGAAGTGGGATTGGTGAGTGTAAAAAATACCCACAATATGAAGAGTAAAAGCAAGCAGTTAAACTTCAGGGTTTTTTATATAACGTAGTACATGCATAACTGTTAATAAGTTGCACCAATTCATCCTTCGACACTGTGTAACACATATTTACAGTTAACATCCATGTATGATTAAGGAAAGTCTAGCTTTACTGAACACAACACAGGAATAATATTTCTCTGCCAGTTTACTTAGAAGATGACTGCTTTAATCCAGGAGGCTCCACAGCAGATTACTTTATTGTATATATATCCCTCTCTATATATATGAAACAGGGGTCTGTATTTTATAAAAGGGGGGGGGAGGTCCACCAAATGGACATCTGTAGAATATTTGTAATTGTGGTGGTTAACTGACAAGTATTTTGAGCTTGTTCTGGTTCCTTGAGCTAAGAATTATGAAATTTTATTATCATTTTAACAATTTAATTTTTAAGAATTAATTCCATAAGGGAGCTATAGCCAAAAGCTGGTCATGCACATAAAGAGCTCCTTGATTGGTGCAGGGGATGCAGTATTTACAAATGAAGCTATAGTAATGGTAACTATAAATATTGCTGAAATTTCGGGGGGGGGGGGGAGATAAAAATCATAATTGCATTGATTTTTTTGAGTCTGCCACTGCACAGTATCTCACTACTCCAGAAAATAATCAGTGAAATTGATTCCAATGAAGTCAAAGAAGAATATAAATTCTAAGCAAATATACTTAGCGTTAACTGAAGTTTGTAATATTGCAATATGATATAGACCTTCAACCTTTAAGAAAATCAGAGGCTAAGCTAATGATTAACAAAAGATTACACTCAAATGTCTAGGTACTTGCATACATATTTGTATGCCCTTTTTTATGTATACATCTAAATGCATAAGATATATTACAAGTAAACATTTATGTTCAATAATTTTAACTTCAGATTTTAAAATTGACAGTCTGAAGTCTGATTCACTACTGAAAGCACAAGCATCATAATGTAATTCTTATACACAGAAAATACAGCATGCAAATAATACTGTTTGTACAGTTTCTGTACGAGTGAAAACATGAAATTCAATGTAAAGCTAAGATGTCAATATCTCTATAAGCACAAAACAGTCATACTAACCTGTATTTTGATTGGCCAGGAGAAATTGCTGACATAGACATAGAAAGTGATGTTTGGGTTGCTCCGAAAGTTAAATTTTTCACAAGAAAAGCTATCTCTGTATTCCTTAATATTAGCCTTAGAAACAACAGGAATCTCTTCTCCAGATATTGTTCCAGCTAAAAAAACCCATAGGTAGAGATATATATTTATGACAAATATCAATCATCATTAAAGGTGCCAAAGTAAATTTGCACAAGAAACTGAAATTCTGCAATTACTTTTGGTTTCTTCATTCTACAACTTTAATAATCTTTTACTATGGTTTACATGGCACATTAGGTATATTTTGTGTACATACAGAGAATTCACAGAAACTCTTACTCTGGTTTCAAAAGATCATGAATAAATCATAAAATTGATAGAAGTTACATGAACTTCAGAAGAAAGTTGTTATGGTCAGCTAAAAGGAAAATATGCTTTCCTCTAGTAATTTACATTCCATTTCAATAAAAACTCATAGATTAATAAAGCTTGAAACTGAATTTGTCTACATCTTACATTATTGCTGTACAGCTTTAATTGTTCATGAAAGCTTTTATAACATGCCTACTAATAAACGTGTGTCATTTTTTGCAAATATATGGGTGACTGTGCTAAGTGAAAATAAAGCAATAAATAAAATTTACTAACTATGGTATGTTAAAATACTTCAGAATTACATTGATGAAAAAATTCATGAGTTTATGTAAGACAAACTCAGAACCTTCTTTAAAAAGATTTATTTTTTTTTAATTTTAGTATGATTTTATTTTAAGCATAATACTTCTCCTTGGATGTGTTTTCAGAAAGTCAATAGAACCAATTCAGAAAAACTGTCTAAATAAAGCTTTTCTTCCTCCTTAAAACAAAGAAGAGTAATGGGGTTCAAAGTTGGAGAAAAATAGATAAGCAGCTCCTTTTATCAGCATACACAGAAGAACTTTATTGTTTGATATCAATGTTAAGGTTAATAATTAAATTTTTAGCTTGAACACTGAAACAAAGAAATAAAATCTCAGTCTCTGCAGTAGTTAAGGAAGCAATTTATCTTAATTAAAATCATAGCATTTCATAACACTGTCATTTTAAAAACTTAAATAGACTACAAGCTTTTCTTACCAAAGTAATTTTAATTGAATAGGAGAGAAAGTTAACATATTAATGAAGCTTTGTTCAGATTGCAAATTATCATCTGAAGTTTAAATAATATAATTAATAATGGCATAATGATAATGGCAAAAGAACACATTTGGTAAAGGTTTATTATCAAAATTAGCAACAAAGAGACAATCGGGTTAAAATAGCTTAAAGGATCATGAAATCACATGGGAAAAATTCATCACACCAAAATTCACCCTCACCTGTAGAACCAATGGACCATGTAATATTGAGGTTGAAGTTGTTTGATGCATTAATTGATATATCCAAATTTTTATTTGACTAGGTAAAAAAAGAAAATATATTGAAGTTAAGAAAACAGATCAGAACCTATTGAATATAACTCTATTGCACATAACTGAATATAGCGTTTTAATCATCTTCCATTTTTTATTTTAAACACAAATAGAAATGGTAATAACTCAGAGCCAAAGGCAATCCTCTCTTTTGCTTCAGTAAGAACAGGGTACAAGTAAGCATATAACTACACCAGTTATCTTTTCAGATTGTGATCAAAATAATGAAATAATTTTCTTTACAAAACTAAAGAAAAAATACATGGCAAATGGCTACATTTTAATTACAATCAAAAAATTACTTTTCAAATCTGCTTAGAAAGATTTCTTAACTGAAGGGTATACTCCTTTAATTCATCTCAGGAAGATACTAAAACTTGTTATTCATGAGAACAACAATAAAATAAACCAGTTGGTAATCTTTTGGAGTGTTAGTTGATCTGAAGTGCATGCACCATTTAGAAAGTTTTCTCAGTGAATGCACTGGAATAATTTTCAGTTCTCAGAAAGATTTGAAATATCTCTAATACCTTATAGGCACTTGGGAAACCTTTAATCATGGTCAAATACAATGAAAATCTTAATCATGACTCTCCAAAACTTGTCTAATGTTAATAAAATTTTCTTACCTGTTCTGGATTTGCTATAAAGTTTATGGCAGTGTGATGGCGATCATCTTCTTGTAATAAGCTGAAGGTAAACTGGTAATCAATCAAAAGGCTGTCTGTGGGCAAAACAGAAATTAGAAATAATAAAAGAGATTCGAGTGTATACATATTAATAATATATTATGCAAGCATCTAAAAATTTACCACTTTTATTTTAAAAAACATGAAATAATCTTGAAGTCAGAATTATTCACATGCATTTAACTGTTTAAGTATTTGCACTACAATGTCTTGAAGCAATAAAAAATAAATAAAATTAGGTGAAGCAGTAATAAAAAAATAAAATTAAGAAAAATAACTAAATTAAGAAACAGATTCTATCATGGAGTCAGAGCAGCTATTACACATAACTTGAAATAGACATCCTTTGTAAAGTAATTATTCCAAAATGCAGTATCAAGTATCGTTAGAGTGTTAGCCATTCCCTAATTTTACTCTGAAATAATTATTCAAATGTTCTGTTCAAAATGGATTTAAATATTTTAGGCTTACATTCATACGCTTTACTGTGTTATATAAATGGTTTACATAGCTACATTACTATAACACATTTTAGAATTACTAGGTTTAAACATTTTAGAAAAAAAGTTGCATCTACAATAAAATTATATCGTACGAGCTCATGATACTATAGTAAATAAAATTGCTAATAATAAAAGGGTGCAGTGAAATTTTGAATAGAAATTATGTGACCACCAAGCACCTCCTTTCTAAATTTCCAGAATTCCAAGAGATTTTTCTAAGTGGCAAGTGATATGAACTTTTCATACAAGAGAAACAAGTCACAGTCTAGTATTGACTCAAAAAGATTCTATTTCACTTCCAAATGGCATTTGTTGTACACATTTTTCTTTCAACCTATGAAAGGAATGGAGTCCACCAGGCAGTTCCTGAATCTTCGTGCCATTCCTGTCACTGCACACTAACAGCACTGCCCTGATGGCCAGCTAAAGTTGGCATAGGTGCAGAAGGGAGAAAGGGCCATCCTCAGATGACCCAAACCATGCTCAACCCTTCCTGGAAGGAGCATAAAATGATTGGGACAAGTCAGAAGACGTAAGTTTTGAGCTATCCCATTGTGTTCATGAAGCTGGAAGAATGAGATTAACCCTTAGTTGGGTCATAGCACTAGGAATGACTGAAAAGGAACTTTTCTGCTGGACGAAGGGGTAGAGGTGGACTTGTCAGGGTGAAGCGGGTTTCCAGCACCTCCATAATGTAAGAAAAGGACCCCATCACCAGGGATGACTGTTGCTGTAATTCATAGAGGGTGCCACATAGAATCCCAGCAGGCGATGTTCACTGCAGTCAGATAGTCAAGAATCAGCAGAGCCCTCAGAGGTGTAAATTGTGTTAGCAGATTAATAATCCTTGTGCAACAGACAGTCGTGAACTAAAAGTGGGTGCAGTGGATGGATCTTGAATGCTCTATTACAGGGACAGATATCTTCAGAACTAACAGAATGAATCTTCTAACTCTTTGACCATTACAGTTCTACAGGCATCAAAAAATTCTGGGTTTTGCTCTGTCACGGGAAATAAGGTGGTGACCTGTAAATGTACATGACTCAGTTTGTTATTTTGTGCATGTTAAAATATGGTTAGATTCAAGTCATCTTTGACGCTACATCCTAGCGAATAATTTCGAAGCCTTATTTTGATCCCTGTCTTGATGACATTCTACTAGTCAACACCACACAAGCAGTGTGTTACAAGTAAAAAATATGTGATCATAAAAACAAAATCAGTAAATACAAAGAGAGTGAAAGATTAAGCCAAAGCAGGAAAAAGCTGTGTCAGCCTTTTGTTGGACGCAATAGTTTGCTTACTGCTGACAATCACCTTTTCTGCAGCAACACATCATCTGAAAAAATACACTCTATTGTATCCCATGGGATGCCTGATATAGGAGGAGAAAAAAAAGCTTACTGGTCAATGAAGCATGAATATAGCCCACTGTATTGTCTTAATAGTTAAAGAAAATGGGTTTGGTTCTTTTGTTGGTCTGTTTTTTGGTTTTTTTTACACTGAGTGTGGAAAGAAAATTAGAAAATAAAAGAGTTACATGAAAGGATTTACCATGACCTTCAAAGTGGAAAAGTCCACTTTCTCTATTATCAGCCACTACAATTCCATTATTAAAATAAGAATAAGTTCATCTAGATGTCTTAGATAATGAGTTTTGATCAGGTTTTTGCAAGCTTATGAAGGCAAAAGATGAATAAATATTAAAGACCCCATTTATTTATTAATACTACTCTACACTTCTATAACTATGCAAATCTAATTGATAAAGTCTCATTGACTCTATTAGTTAGAGTGTGCCACATCTACATATTTAACAGTAAGATTACCATTGCACCACAATGTATTTAAAGGTAGCAGGACAGCAAAAGATGGCAATTAGAGATTGACCCTTAATAATCATGAGTTGTAAGGCCAAAAGGCTAGTATACTAATGTATAGATATGCTAAATCTCCTGATCTGTTCAACTTGGGGTCCCACAAAATACACATGACTGCTTTAGCATGAATTTTTGCAAACAGAGTTACTGCAAATGTATGGTAGACAAGCACCTCGGCATGCACTCCTGCGGAAATTCTGGCTACTGAAAAGGCTACAAGATGCAAGAAGCAGTGTAGATGGGCCTTCTGGACAAGATCCTGTTGATTTTTCTCACAATATGTGGAAAATGACCATTTAAAAATGTCACAGTATTCTTCTAAGCCCACATTGCGCCCTCTCAGAGACGCAGAGTATCAGCCAAAGACCAGCAGTGACATAGCGTTAAGATCTCATCATAAGGCAAAATTGGGAATAAAGTCCCATGTGGGACTCTTGCCTCCCAGTCATATGAATGAGCAGGTTTTCTGCACACAAGTTTAAAAAAAAATTCAAAGTAAGTTACTCTAAAAACAATATGACTACTTTTTTCCTGGGGTTTGTTGTTGTTGCTGTTGTTTCATTGGTGTTTGTTTTCTTTTTTTTTTAATTTGTTTTGCTTGCTAAAAGCCAAGAAAATAGGAACTAGTTTTTCAAGGATTGCAGGAAAAGTCCTTACACTGATAAAAGATATTAAACTATACAGCTCCTCATAACTTTACCATCTGTAACAAATCATAAAAATACTTCCACTTTTTTTACTGCATTTTCAACCTGCAATACAGTTGAAACAGCAAATAATGAAAAACAGTAAGAGTTGGTTATGTATAGTGTCTTTTATACTCAAAATATCCCAACGTATTTTATGGTGTTATTAATTAGTTAATTATTCCATTAATTAATTAACAATGAATTAGTCACTCCATTAATAGTTTCAAAGTCATAGTTATATACCCCACACTGTACTCATTATCTCCCCTGTAGTACTCAAAGGGACTTGAACAACATGGCTTGTGTTATTCCAGAAGACTTCTGAGCGCCAACACACAGAACTCGCCTCCAGATTCTTCAAAGGTGCCAAAGGACCTTTAACTTATGCCAAGCCAGCCCCACAAAATGGGAAGAGAAGATCTTCACTAAGCTATTCAGAGGGAGCACATTTCTTAGCACTAACAAACACAAATTATGAAGTTTTTATTCCCCAAAGACCTGCAGTAGAGAGGGACAAACCATTAAATCTCTATCTTGGCCACAGACTGGATGCTGCAAAGCAGAAATACATATCTCTTCATAGACGATTCTAATTCAGGGAAGATATCTAAAAAGCATATGACTTGAACGAAGTGGAGAGCGCTGCCTAACGCAGTTATATGATTCAACAGTGCAAATGCAGTTGGGTGCAAATGAAAGAGCTGACACTGCGCAAACACTCCCTCCCATATTTCTGAGGACTGCAAAAGCATGGTGAAGAAGTTTCACAGCTTGGAGAAAGGTTCACTTTCATACTCAGGATACTTTCTGGCTGGCCCAAACTTTGAGAACGATTTGCCTTGACCTGTTCTTAAGTTGCACACCTGAAATCTTTGGAAGGCTCTAAAGCTAGATTTTATTAGAATATGAATTAGTAGAACTAACTTAAGTTTAAACTCAAACTGAGAGTAGAAATTAAAAGGGATTGTAAAGAATTCTCTCCTCCATCTATTGCATCCCGCTGCTGTCTGTCTCACTCTCCTTTCTCCTTCTCTCCATCTGTTTCAGCCTACACCACAGGGGAGACTTCCCCACATATATTCAGCAGCTCTCAGGGAAAATATCACCTCCCTCTCCTCCAGAAGGCTTCACCTTCTACAGACTGCAGCAGGCAGAACAGCTTTCCTTCCCACTGCCAAGCCCCATCCTGAACATAACCCTGAAACATAATCTATGCCAATACATCGTAAATTCACATAAACAAAACTAAGCAGTTACACAGTATATCACACTGTATTTCCCGAGTCATAGTGCCATTCAGCCTAGACAGATTAGCCTGGAAATAAATACAAAATTTAAAGTAAAATTTAGTTGTAAGAGTATGACCTGTTCTGAATAGTTAAATGTATAAATAGACAAATGTATAATAGCTAAATGTGGAAATAGCTATTTAAAGTACATTCAGTATATCCTGTTGATATATATTGTTGTGTATATTTACAATCAGGAATTTAGAGAAGCCTGAGATTTTACTCCACGTATTTTTGTTTCTACTTTAAACCTTTAAAAAGCCACCATAAGTATTTTTACCCTTTACATAAACACATGAGACTTTTCATAAGTGCTTCGGTTTATAAAGACACACACAGAACAGATTGCTTCAATTAGGAAAGAAATTTGGATCACATATAAACAGAAACTAAAAAAAACTCACTGCATTTATATTATAGCATAGGATGACAATGAAAACACAAAGATAACAAATACTAAACATAATCATCAAACTGCCATATGAGCAACACCTGATAAAAAGCAATCTTGTCATTTTCATCTGGCTGACCTATGGAAGCAAGATTTTAAAACTCTTTTCAAAATCTGGTGAACTCTGAAAATAAACAAATTCAAACAACACCACTTCCATAAGAGGTAGCAATCAAAATGTTATCAATGTCCATTAACATAAAAAAAAATTAAAAATACAAACTTATAGAATTATTTCAGTGAATTATCGAAGAAAATGCTTGATTCTCTAGAATTACCATTGATGCACTTTGTGGTTCATTTTGGTGACTCTTTCATTTTTCTGTAAGAATTAAAAACATCTAGAATATGAATCTCAGCTTTTTTCAAAACATATTTCCTCAATCTAAACTTAATTCTCAACACATTTTAAATTCACAAAGTGTCAATTAGCTATAATGATTTTTGAAAGAGATTAGGTAGTTAACTATCTTGAGCACTGCATAGATGCTTCCCTTAAATATGGAAAGAATGTTTATGGCATTACAGAATGAGTGTTGCATTCTTTTATTTTTAAAAAAAGTTAACTGAAAAAGAGTTTATCTGAAGCACCATTTTTTTTTTTAACAATTACTTGCTTTTCTACATACCCCCTATCTTTTGGAAATATGCAGAAGACAGTTTCATCTTAGTTTTGGATTGTTTCAGTAAAATCTTAATAGCCAGCATTTAAATTTTTTTATGCCATCCATATCCTCCACATTTACATTTTCCCACTTAATATGTTTGAAATAAATATTTTTAAAAAAAAAACCCTGATATTCAGAGTTTCGCTACACCCATGGGCAATGGAAAGAGACAGAACAACCATCACATTACAACAGCAATAATCCCTTCCTACTTTGTGCTGGTACAAATGACTGTAAAATGTCTAGTGTGTTGCTGGCACAGATGTGCAGCCCAGACCTTCCATCTCAAATCTGATACAAGATACGTGTGACTCAAGTGGCAGCCAGACAGAATTTAGACAGCCGCACACTAGAATATAATCTATAAACTCCCTGAACTTTTCTATCTAGTTTCACAGGAAAAGTTCTTGAGGACATAGAAATCTCCTATACAAATTCAGAGCCCACAGCTCAGATCTTAACACCCCACCACAGAGAGTATTTGGAATCCCCAAGCTGGGTATTTTTGAGCCAAAGTTTCTCCAGGAGTCAGCCCAGTGCATCTTAAGCACCACTGCTATAGAGTTCAGCACAAACATCAGCTGGCACGTCACCACGACGTCGCCTCCTCTTCAGAGCTCTCACCAGTACAACATGTTGTAGGCTGCCTTCTTTTTGATAGTATTAAACCCAGCTCCTCCTATTTCTGCCTAGCAGGGTGTGCCCCATCACCTGAGCGTAGGCAAGGGAGAAGCAGCAGCAGGATTCACACCAGCAGGGAAGAAAGATTCCATTTGCACACAGAGAGAAAGAGACCAGATGAAGTCAAAAGATACAGGCACTCACAGCAGGGAGAGGGGATACCTACAGTCTAATTTCGGTTTCCAGGCAAGTTGCTTCATTTTGTATTAAAAATCATTGAATAAAGTAGAAAAAGAACGCTGGGAGATAAGACTACAATACCATCTTGACATCATCAATGGTCAAATATAACAAGGCCTTACGGTTATTGGGTCTTTTCACATCTCTATTTTGATTTTTTCAAAACCCTTGACTGCTTTCACAGTCAAAAGGAGTCATTAAAATCAATTCAAAATGTCAGTAATGAGCGCATGTGAGAACACAACAATAATTAGGCGAAGACAGACATTTAATTAAATGAGGAAAATAAATTTCAAAGCAGTCGTTTAATCCTAATATTGCTGTTAATTTTCAAGAAACTGTTTTCTTTCTTTAATGAAGGCCCATGACTTTTAATATGGTTAATATGGCTTAATAGGGGACTTTTATACCATATCCAACAAAGAACAGAACTATTCCCATACTCAAGCTTTTGTATTAAAAGAAAACTTTGTGTTTTCTAAAATGCCAGAATGTTCTCAAAAGAACAAAGGCCAGACAGAAGTCTTGATTTGAAATTCTACTTCAGTATTTCTGAGTGCCACTACAACTCTCTAAGCATATATAATTACATTGGTAATTATTTTTAAAAAATAGTTTTTAAAAATGGGATATGTTTATTATAAATTAGTGATAAAGTTATACACAAAAAGGTATGTTAAAGAGGAATATTAACACTGTAAAAGGAACTACTGCAATCAAGGGTGCCTGTGAATTATTTTTGGGTGAGTGCTCACTTAATGGGCAGCTATTCAACATTTTGTTCTACGTTCAGTACTCAGTATTGGGCCCATGCCTCATTTACTATATACTACACAAACTCTTTTCTAAAGACGGAATTAATTTATAATGTGGCTTTCTATAGTATTCATCACTATCATTTTCTAAGTTCTTCAGAAAAGTTAATGAATTTGTTACAACATTACTGAGATGAGCAGGCATTATTAGTCCCATTTTATAGGACAGGAAATGAAACAAAGAGACCAAGGACAAAAACATCCATTAATCATGAGTAGCCAATCTGAAATACCTCAAGTTTGATTTTTCATAATATTTTGAATTATATAACACTACATATGATCATTCTTATTTTGCAGTTCCTTCCATCATTCATTGTAATTCTTTCCACATTTACAAGAAAACAGGAAAGGAACATACATTCATCTTTCCATTACATTATCACTCATTCATCCCCTGCAAATTCATTCAGTGCATTGTAGAGGGAAAGTTCCTTGGGAAATAGTATGTAGCCACGTTATTAAAAGTTGTACAATGATGCCCTAATAAAGAAGCAAATAAAAAATTATTGTGCCAGCAACTTTAATTCTTTCACTTTCCTGGCACCCACTGCCTAAATAGCATATTTCAATAAAGGGGTTTTGTTAAGTAATTTAATTTACGAATCAGGCTGGAGTAAATTCTAGAGAACCACTTTAACTTTTGAGCTGGCTTCTCCCTTTCCCCAAATCTTTCCAGTAGAGCATCCCACTTCATTACGTCTCTCAGCAGAGAAGGAAGAATGAACCTGAATTCCCAGAAAGGGAGCAAGAACATACAGAACTTCACACATTCATGGGGTTTCTAACTTTGGCCACTGGCCACTCTCCCCTGGTTCCTGTTACATAGTTTCTTAATACCCATTTCTAAAACTGAACAACATGGCAAAAGATTTTCATACGTATACAGAATTTCTGAGAAATACATCTAGCATTTTGGCTCTAAAAGTTAGTTTAGCAAAAGTTCTAAGCCAAAAGTACTGCAATGTATGTCAGAGCCATACAAACAGAGCATGTGCCCAGACCCACTCACAACATAGTCTTGTTCCCAACTACAACTTAATTACCACATTTTATAAATGTAAGGTGAGGATCACACGATCTTTACCTGATCAATGACTGAAGTGTTTTCTCCTTTTTTTTCTTCTGATAACTAATAATAATATTTAAATTATGCTGAAAACTAGTGTAATGGACATCAAAAGATGTCAAAATGTGCTTACGTGAAGGGAATCCTAATGGCCAACTTGAAATGGTAATCACTAAAACTGAAGGAAGAGATGGTACACTATTATGAGTGCTAGCCATGAAACAGAAAATAGCAAAGGATAGGTAAGAAAAAGATGGAAAGCTTCTTCATTCACTGAATAAATGGCTGGCCTTATATACAACCATGTACGTATTAATAAAAACTTTTAAGACTACAGTTAAGAAATTATATTTCAGCCATTCACTTCCACCAGTAACATTATTTCAATATCTTTATTACACTAAAAGGCAGACAATTACATGCCTGAGTTGGTACATTTTCATCATAATTCTGTATTACTGAACTACAATAACTGATTTTGTTAATAGAAACTTCATCAAATAGTGCTGTTCTATTTTTATTTCTTGAAATCACTTAAAGTTGTAAGAACGTCCCTCACAATTGCAATATCGGACCCATCACAGTCAGTCTTCCCACATTTTTCTATTTAGGGAACTCTCTATTCATGCTGATTCTAAAATTCATACTCTCACCTCTTCATTGCACAGGCAGTTTGCCTCTATCCCGCTCTTTCTAGCGACTGTTCTCTATTTCTAGTAAGAGTTTTTTGAGAACAATCCTATTCACATTCCTCTCGAGCAGCAAAAAAGTTGCTTTTGAAACCAAGTTCCATTATCAAATGCTATAAATCATATTCATTCGTGACGAAAATAAATTCTGCTTGTATTACATCTAAGTTAGGGGGTTACCACCAGACCTATTTTCAGTCAGGATAATTATTTTGAACTTTCAGAGCAGCTGCCTGATTCATTCCTCTGTCATCCATACCTAACAGTCATCCAGTGCCGCATTTTCATTGTTACATTGAAATAAGTTGGTGTCTGACATTACTTGTCCATTGTGACAAAACAAAAAGTCATTTACTGTGAAGTCTTTACTATAAACTAGCAAAACTTGCATTTTGCCTAAATGTAATGAGAGGACTGAGCTTCAAAATAAGCCAGCACTTACTATTTATATGCCTTTTTCCATGTAAAGAAAGAGCATGTGAGAATGAATTTCACAGAAGTTCAAAGTTTTTAAAAAGCATACAGCAATAACAATTCATTGTTTCTTTCACTGTACTTTAAAAAGATGTACTAGGCTAAAAAGCCCACAGACATAGGGATTAGTGTCATAATCAGCAAAACGGGTAACTAAATTTTATTTTAAACAGAAATCTTTTATGAAATTTCCAGCTGCTAGTTGGAAAGTTCTAATAGTTGTCAATTTTGATCCTGAGGGAGGGCCACATACAGAAAAATCTGACCTGTGTTAAAATTTTATTCAGCTAAATGTTACTAATAGTCTAGGCTTACTCTACATTGACTAAAACTTTCTGAAGATGACTGATCTCTTTCTGGGCCAGCTATGCACAGAGGTCAGATGAGTAACCCTTGGTTCTCTCTACTGACTACAGAAAGACCTAGAAGGTTAACTAAGGCTAGGCACATAAGTTTTAAAAAGCTAGTTAGGTGAAATGCCTCTCACTGTAACTGCCAGAGAAGTAAATGTGCAGGTATGTCAATGTTATGGTAAGCAAGGGAAGACTTGATGCTGAGATCTAAAAACTGAGGAACATATATAATTACCTGGGTTCTTTTAAGCACAGTCTGAAGATTGTGTTCCTAAAGTTTTTAAACCATAGACCACAGCCAGACTTCATTTTTTTCACAGATATTTCACCAAACTCTTAACTGAAAACACTGCAACAACTGACAGGGTTTCTGTGAACAGCTGCAGACCCTTTTCAAGTTCTGCCCAGGACCATGGTCTATAAACAGTTTGGACACCAATGAACTAGAGAATCTTGAACAAAATATTAGTAAAAGAAGCAAAAACAAAGAAAAGTGAGAATATCAGTTGGCAGTTATTTGAACATCAGTTTTAGAAAAAAGGTCTAGATGTCTCTGATGATGAAGCATTTCAAAGTTCATGCCACAGGCATTACAATTAGTCAAAAATACAAGTGTTATTACTTGACAGTAAGGACTGCCCAGTAAATGAATTTTTGTTTTGTCACCATGGAAAGTCTTTGTAACATCTTAATTCTTGTAATGTTCTTGAAGTGTTAGAAAAGTGGAAGATAAGTACAAACAAAACCAAGAAAAAAAAATCTCATTAAAATATTATGGTAGAAATTCAAATTTATCTCTCCATGAAATTTTCTTCATAATGATCTAGATGCATCACCAGCTTTACAACACTCATTAATATAACAACTCTAACATGCAACATCATTTTGCAATATACTAGCATCAGTACTCACTAGCATGATTCTAATTTTTTTCTTGAGTTATATAGTCTATACACACTGAAGAGATCTCTGATCTACTTGTTCTGACAACTGAAATGGCATATCTAAGAAACAACAACATTAAATTACTGTTTGAGTTCATGTGTTATTGCCAGAGGGATGTTTCTTGTCAGGTAGTTAATGAAAGCAGTCACATTTTAATGTTATTTTAAATCTGGCTCTTATAATGTTCAGTTTATTGTATAAACCCTACAAATAAGGTACTTGGTTTCCTTTTAAAAATAAAGAAATTGATTTTTATTTCTAAAATGTATCAACGCCCATCACATGGACATGGCAAAAGTATAAATACTATTTTTAAAATTGTTTATACTTTTATACATTTATATCGTCAAGTTTTCATATAAATTCAGAATATTCAGAAGGTATTCACGCAATAACTTCTATGTGGATTATTAGCAGAGTTTTTATCCTGGTTCTCAAATAATTCAACACAGATCTCAGCAATTAAAGAAGCAACCTCTGGTTGATTAGGCCTTACAAGGAGACAGAACATGCACTTCATAAATTAGCTATAAATATACAGAGATAAGTAGGTGCTCCTGTTATATCTCAACATTTTCAAAGTTCTCTTCCTTCCTTTTTCTCATTATTTAGTTGAACTTTGCTTAAGAAACCTTAAATCTACAGTCCAAATGTCAGAACTTAGCCTATGTTGCTTGACTCCACATGATTTGTACAAAATACACAATGTAAATTGAAGTTGAGATGTTTCAACTTTGCTGATATTCTTTGCTGTTTCTCAAACAATTTTAACATGTTAGTTCTGAGAACTAAAACCTCTTATAGCAAATAAATCCAGAACACTTTTAGCAAAATTGCACTTCATACTGGACAGAAGTAATACATGTCGTATACCTCACTGTGCAGTCTCCCCTATTTTAAAGTCATGAATTGCAACAGGTACTTGTATTGTAAAAAATATAATATGCTAAATCACCATACTTGCACAATGGACAGTAGAAACTCTTTTGCATTACAATTTTGAAAAGAAGATGTAACATAAGCACCTCTTCATTTAAAACACCATCAGGTATATTTAAAGTAAAATCTGTTCATTTAAATAATAACATTCTCACTGCTTTTTGCTCATGCTAAGAATTGAGTGCCAATTCAGCAAAGCATTGATGGAATATTAAAATTCCAAACATTCACAAATAAGATTACATATCTGTAATATTGCCCAATCCAGCCTACACAGCCTTTAAAACAGATAGGAGGAAATACCTCAGCCCTTAGTGTAAAGTACAGAGTGGCAAACCTGAGAAAAAAATAAACCCAGATTTTTTTCCCCACTTCCTACAAATTTAGCTTCTAGGGTTGGCAGTCAAGCACATAAAATAATAAACTGCTTGGTTAAACTAGCAAATGGAAATAATAGAGGAAGGAAATATGGAGCCCAAAAGGTTGTTTTTCTCAACCCCAACGCAGTCACCCACTCTTCAGAAGAGATTTATTCTTTGACTGAGAGAGGGAACTTTGGCCACCGTGGCAGGACTCACTGACTCCTTTTTGAAAGTGACTTGGAAAACTCAATTTCCACCTCAAACAGCTGCCAGCCATTAAAAGAAATATTCTGTTTTCCTAGCACTACTTTTTCTATAAACCAGGAACTAGATACAGCTGTGCTTTCATTAATTCATGACTTTTTTTTGGCCATGGAAAGAAAGAACTGCTAACTGAAATGCACAAACAGAATAAACCTCTTACTCTTCTGTTGTTTTTTTTTCCAACGATTAGCTTGATAGAGAACAATTGATAGATACCACTACTTTTTCATAGAATCATAGAATCATTTAGGTTGGAAAAGACCTTTAAAATCATCGAGTCCAACCGTCAACCATGCCCACTATGTCCTGAAGTGCCTTGTCTACGTGCTTTTTGAATCCCTCCAGGGATGGTGCCTCAACCACTTCCCTGGGCAGCCTATTCCAATGCCTGACAACCCTTTTGGTGAAGAAATTTTTCCTCGCATCCAATCTAAACCTCCTCTGGCGCAACTTGAGGCCGTTTCCTCTCGTCCTATCTCCTGTTACTTGATAGAAGAGACCAGCACCCACCTCACTACAACCTCCTTTCAGGCAGTTGTAGAGAGTGATCAGGTCTCCCCTCAGCCTCCTCTTCTCCAGACTAAACAGCCCCAGTTCCCTCAGCCGCTCCTCATAAGACTTGTGCTCCAGACCCCTCACCAGCTTTGTTGCCCTTCTTTGGACACACTCCAACACCTCAACGTCTTTCCTGTAGTGAGGGGCTCAAAAGATATTTTTGAAAGATATCAGACACAAACTTTTTGACACAGCTTTTCTACGAACTGAATTATCATGTAAAAAGGAACAGCAAACTGTAGCGACTACTGACAGTCTGTTTGTTCTTGGTATTTGAAAAACACTGACTGTTCATATCATCTATACCTGACCCTCATAGACCATATATTGTGCTAGGCAATCCTTGCCAATGAACATGAAGTGACATATTTGCATGACATAGTTGGACATTGTCTTCCCTAGATTAATTTCATTTTTCTCTTTCCAACATTTAGTCTACTGTTCATTCTAATAATGACCCCTCTTCATCATCTCTTTCATTAGCCATTCCTAGGGCCATGAAAAGCTCTCTAGGCACTAAAGGCACTTTATAATCTGTCTAGCCATATTTTCATGAACCTGTACAAAGTGGTACTTATTTCTACCCAACAAGAGTAGAATTCTAAAATTCTCATTTCATTGATGAGAAAAATGTGAGATTTTTGCCCTTTTAAGATTTTTCTGCCCACATTTTGCACAGCTTGTCATTTTTCCAAACTTGTTCTGATGGCCGTGGCATTTCCTTAAGGGGTAACCCAGTAAAGCATATTTATTTACCCATAACATAAAAAGACAAATCAAATACATATATATTACTTCTCTACCAGTGTATCTTCATACTCCTTGACAGATACATTTTTCAACTTTCCTTTAACGTCTTGTTTGCTATTGTATCTATTTTGCTAATGTATACTGCTGCTTTTTGACCTCACACAGTTTGCTCCTCCATTTCATGTCAGCACTACCCTTTATATCAAGTGACTAGCAAATTACACTTTGCTGTCAATGGGTTATATTTCTGGAACATATTTTAAAACAATATTCACAATTCAAACTAAGAAAAAGTGACAATAAATTAATATCAAGGACTCATAGGCTACTTTACAATATGCTGAAATTGAGCTGAGTTAGTCAAAGTTGAACTTGCCAATGTCCACATTTAACCTAATATAAGATTTCTTAAAGTTTATATAAGCCAAGGTTTTGTCATCATCTTGAGATAGAAATGACCCTCAATTCATTTAAATGATCCTACAGAGCCCCTCACTCAAATACTCTGCAAGGGCTTCACAACACCAGTTCTAAAGCTGAAAACATTACTGACTGCTCTCTCGACTTTTACAAATAGGCGTGCACTAAGATTAGGTGGTTCAGGACCCAAGGCACCTGAAGAGCGTACCTTACAATAACTAGACAGTTGCATTAGGTGTTCAGCCTATAATAATGGAAGAGGCTAAACTGTCCTCAAGTGCTTCATATTTGCCAGCGGAGAAAAGTACCACAGCTCACACTGAATAATGCGCTAGTTTGGCCAAGAACTCCCAGTCAAAGGAACCAACACAAATTTTCCCACAACCGTAAGCCACTTACTGAAGTCAGGGGTAGGGGGGTCCTATTTCAATTGGTTCAAGATTTCACTACAGATCTTTCCTTGTAGTCCCACTGATCAAGAATTTTCTCTTTTCCCTGGGAAATCAGCACAGGAAGCAATGCAACTGTAAAACCACCACAAAGGTTTTTCCCTTCACCGTCAGAAGGTAAAGTAGAGGGACACTGATGGATTCTCTCCTGTTCCGTTTGCTTCTTACAAGTCCAGTCGTGGGGAGCTCTAAGGCCTCCCAAGTGTTTGAGGAGTGACAGCTCCTTTCTTTGTGGACATGTTAGGGAAACAAACGCATACACAGCACACTGTGTAAACAGCACAACGATTCAAAAAGTATTTATCCCTATGAACCCCAGCTCAATATATGGACAAAATCAAATATTGTATATATGTAGATATTTGCACCAGATTCCTTCTCATTTAAAAAAACACTCCACACATGGGCTACAGTCCCCTACAAAGCAAAATATTTCTTCTGAATGAGTTCTCCAAGCCATTGAGTCTCTCTCACTCTTGCTTCATCAAGCTTTTCAAAATTTATAGTTCTATAAATAAACATTATTTATACTGTTTTAAATTTTATACTAATAGGTATTTTACTGTAATACTACATATTATGTTTGCAAGATAAATAATAATATAAAAAATAATTATGGGTCCTGTGGAACAGTCTATCAGGTGATGAAGGACTCTAATTCAGACTTTTATTTGCATACATTATAATGTATATTTATCTATTACTTCCTTCTCCTTAGCAGTTAGAAAGCTAGTTTTTCCAGTCAGTAAATTCACTGATACATCAGCAAAAGCTATCAGAGAAGGCAAACAATCTTCATTTAAAAAATAAAGTGTGGGTTTTTTAAAATAAGAAAATCCCCAATATTAAAAAAAAAAAAAAAGTAAATACATACAGGGAAAGATTCTCCAATTCACAGTAAAATCTGAAAATGATTGGCAGCAAAATTGTTTCTTTTCCCAAAAAAGCTGCAAGCCAACCTAGCATTTGGCAAATGAGTACGCAGAGCCTGGGGTGAGATCATAATACTTTATTAGGAGCTTCAGATTCTTGGTGTGGTTATTGTTTTAATTCTCTGGAAGGCGACAGTTGGTTTGTGTGGTTATTTTAGCTCAGGGCAAAGACTCCGTTTGTGTGTTGCTCTTTATATGTTCTGAGTTGGTAGGTTTGTTGAGGCTAATCTTTTCTCAAACCATTTCTAGAATTGTCTTATTTAAACTATAATCTGTTCCACTAGACTCTTTAAACACTAAGAAGATTTCTTTTTAAATAGAATTTATTTGTATAAGACCATATATTCAAAAGAATGTGAGTCATTATTGTTACTGTATTTATAAATAATAAAAATTGTTTCAGTCTGTATCAAAGTCAATCAGTGTTAGATATAATTGGTGGAACTCATTATTTTAAGTCAACCATGACAGTTTTACAATTACAATATGTATTTAGTTTAAATTAATGCTGTCCCAAAAGGAAACATGAATTCTACAAATCAGTAGCGAGGCATCTAACTGCTGGTATACATCTCACAACTCAACTAAAACAAACACCTTTTCAATAGCTACAATTTATTCTTTATGCCCTTTAAGTTTCAACATAATTTTTAAATATCTGGAAAATCTCTGCTAACAGTTTTATTAAAAGTGCTACTTGCTATTTATCTTCTAAAATACTCTCCTTGGAATGTTCTTGAGTTTAATTTTTCTCTAAGTATAGCAAGTCTGCCACCTAGTGCTTTATGGCTACCTCTAATACACATTTTATTTGATAATTATTTTTTTATAATTTTTTAATAAAAGATGTCATGCTCTAAGTCCCTGACTGCATATACACGCATGTTTGCCTACACACACTCAGAGTGCTTAAAAATCACATTACATCTTCTTCCTGACAGGTTGCATTACATGTTTCAACAGCTATTAGACCATATTTGCATTTCTTGACTAGCATGCAACCATCTTATAACTGTGCTCTTCTGCTGTGAGATCTGAAAATCTCACAGTGATTGTAAAAGGAAAAACCCGTAATTTATTTTATGAAAAAAATAAGATAGCAGTATAGTATGAGAAATATTAGGGAAGCCAATATGTCTTTGGGCCAGTGCAGCTCTATACACAGTCTCTTACTTGGTGGGGAGTGCCATCACACTGTGGTACCCCCAGCACTGAAGACAGACACACCTTGGAATGGGCTCTGAGCTAAATGCTGCTGAGATTACCTGCTCGGGATACAGGGACAACAAGTCTTTAGTAGTGGCACCCTACATGGAAGACAAAAGCTGGGGAATGATGAGGAAAAGGAAGCACAAACAGATTCCCTTCACAAAAAAAATTTTCAAGGAGCAGGGCTGGAGCAGCCCAAGAAGTAGTTTATGGTAGGTCCCAGTGTGCCACTCACAAACTGAGAGCAACCAGAGCCAAGTTTCATTCCAGATCGAGCGCCCATCTGCCCCCAGAATAATGCCTTTCACAGAGGTTGCTTCTGTCTGCTTACGTCCACTCTTCTGGGAAGATGACGATCTTGGTTTCTGCCCCTTCATTTTGCCAGATTATTGCAAGGCAGCTAGACCACAAGAGAAAATTTGGCATAGTATTTAGAGAGATTTCTTTTGACAGTTTTAACTCCCCTTTTATGAAATTATAACATTTGTAATATAATAACTGTTACTGAAAATTGGCTTGTTTCAGAACTTTGATATATGAACTATGGGACTATGAATAATCCCAGGGAAAAAAAAAAAAAAAAAGGTATGTTCAAATAACAAGGAAACACCAGGTGGGATGAATTATCAGACCACATCAATAGGTCAGATTAAGCCTAAACTATATTTTGACAACATAAATAAGGATGTATTATCTGACCCTTTTGCTCTGAGACAGTATTGAGCCAATGTTTCTGAAACGTCATTAGGGATACTATGTTGTCATAAATTATCTACTTTTAATAATCTGTACTCTATCAAACCATTTTTCTACTTACTACTATTGCAAATAAAAAAAAGTCAGAAAGGAAAAACATAAAGTAACACCTCTAAAGGAGTAACAGGGCCTTTAGTCCAAAGCCTGGATATCCAAAAGTTATTAAGAATTCTTTTCTTAATTTTTATCAAGTGAGATGAATTTTAAATAAACAAGAAATGAGTGTTTGTTTTTGTTTCAGGCACCACATACATTAAATAACAATATGATTTAAAAGTTTTAAATTAAAATAAAAATTTACTGTAAGAAATAGTAAGGACTATAGTCAAGGACTAACACTTTACTTTGCCCTTTTTTGAAGCCCTGGCGTGTCAGCAGTAATGGATCTAATGCAGCTCCAGGACTGGACTAGAATCCTTACGAGGTTCTACAGCCAGAAGCAAAATTTCCTTCTTTCTCCCCAGCTCCCTGCACAGATACCAGATGTTATCTTGAGAGTTTTCACTGAATGTATATTTCATGCTTTCTCACCAATTCTGGACATTAAAGTACCATTCTTCATCTTCGTGAGCTGCTGGCATACTTGGAGGATTGCTTATTGCTATCCTTTCTGTATGCATACCAAGGAAACAATCAATAGTGTTATGAGCTATAATGATTTTATGGCTCAGAGTTTAGAATGGGATGGTAAAGCCATAAACCATTTATTCAGGTCACTCCCCAAAAAGTTGTTGCAAGGTATTTAGTAGCTCACATATGATCACATATTTTTCCTGTGGTTTACTTTAAGTAGAAAAAAAAAAACAGTTAACAAAATTTATCCAATGACAATTTTAAAAAAATCTATGAATATTATTTTCCTAGTAGTCACTGTGTTAGATTTTTTTAGTGATAAACATCTGAGAACTGAGCAATGGTTTCTCTGGCTTTCCATTTCCTCCCTCAATGTCCATGAGGTTGACTAGAAAAGCTCAGTGGTGCCAGTGCTCTGTAGTACACCTGACCGTTAAAGCTTCTGCAGATGGGCCTACCATCTTCCCTTTTTTGCATGCTTCATCCCAGAAGAACATTTGAAATAGTGGCTGATGAGTCACTGTGTGAAGCCATCCACAAATGACATTTCATAAAACACTGAGGTGAGAGAAAGATTAGAAAGAGCTGTGGAAAGAAACACAATGAACCCAGGAAAACAGTTAAAATAAAATTTGTACTTTCTTTCAGCCTATTTTATGTACAGTTATTTGTGCTTCCTCTTTTTTAAGGCTGTAAATCCAACAAACACCTCCATCAGAGGCATATATTCTTGTGAAGACGTGGAATAAATGATCAAAAAATAGGTTTTAATTCCACAAAAACTATGAATCATTCAGCCCCTCCCTGTTTTAATTCTCTTTGTAAATGACCCACCCCTCCTGACCTCTATTCATTCCTGGATTCTCTAATCCTTCTCAATGCTCATGTTCTAATCTCTACCAAATTTAAAAGTGGGTCTGCTCTGCAGCACAGCAAACTCTATAGTGTTACCCTGGGTACATAATGCACTTCTGAATGCAAAAGGCAAGCTTCCACTTCTTTTTGAGTTCACACATAGTCACGGACCCATGAAACTGTCTGTCCAGTCCAAAGATAAGCACCAGGTTAATCACAATTGTTAATTTGTTGCAATTTTATTGCATTGTAACTACATTCTTGTTGTGCATAGCTGAGAAAATCTTCTCGAATGTATGCGAGTTTCATACTCTAAAGCGTGCTGCCCTGTAACCCACTATTGCTGCCTATTTTAAAAGGGCAACCAATCTGCAGAAACAAATGGAGAAGCTACTTGTTCTCTTCTCTCCATTGTTGATGGTAGTATCCAGAAATAATAAAAAATGCTTCTTAACATCCTTTTAAAGGGTAAAAGGGTATAAGAAACTAAGGTATGTAAATCCACATATATTTTTTCAGCTACTTTATCTTAGCTGGCTACTAGACTGGTCTTAGCTAGGAATTCTCTTGATGGAATAGGCAACTCTTGAGTGCCAAACTCATCTGGAAATTCTAACAACTATGCAGACAAACAATGCCATTTACATTCACACTACTGATTTATTGTAAACTTTTATGCTTCTGCTCATAGCAGTATTAGAATCTATCAGTTGTATCTCTTGTTTGAAATGTAGCATTGGACACTCAAAGTAATGTACATAAAACAGACATTTTGGAAAGTTTTAACCTTAGAAATATGGATATCTAAAAGAGGTTTATGAAGGAAAATATCACATCCTTTCAAAAAAAGTGTTTTTTAGCAAGCCTATAATTCACCCCTATACAGTAACAAATCATGAATTGTAAATTTAAACTCTCATTTTCTCTAGAACACTGGTTTAACTATGTATCCATTTATGATTTAAAGCTTTGCGTCTGTATATAACCCAGGTCAGAATCACAGAAGTGGCATTTGTCCCAGTGATTCCTCCCAATCAGTCTAAAACCATCTGGTTTTGCTGCATGTTTCTTTGCACCCAGGAGTACTGATTCCGACAGCAATGTATTTCTAATGCTGACGTGCGAAGAACTAATGTAGCAATTTGGATGCATACTTTGCTATCTAGGTGTCACTGTTATACATCATGCTGGCTGAGATACCAAAGAACTATAACAACAACAAATACGAATGCATCATGACAAAATGTTATATTTATGGTCTGTGTACATGCATAAGTCAGCTGCACAACCATCTCTGGCCTCCACTCAGAATTCATTTATATGGATTGAATCAGCTTCCGATCATTCACAGAAAGATTGGCTTCTAACAGAAAGGCCTAGGGATACAGAGCCTTCCTACCAGAAATACAGAGACACAATCCAGAAGCAGACTTGTACTCAACCTACAAGAATATTTACATGGACAAGGAAAGCTGTGGCTTTTAAATTCATGAAGCTTTTGTTTTCATATTCTTCTTTTTATAATGTATAAGAAATCTTTGATAAGATTTCCTCTGATATTCCTAAACAATGGCACATCAAACACTTTTGGCTCAAGAAATCCTCCCTCTCACAGAGTTCCTGCGCTGCAAATCGCTGGATGTAAAGACAAAAATATCACTGTATACTTGTTCATTTGCTATACTCTTCCCCTGGCATTCATATTCAGCCACTACTGACAACTACTGACAACAGGGTACTAGAACAGATAGACCACCATGCAGCTGCTCATGCATTCTTATACATTCAATATTTTTATATCTGTGAGGTTTGTTCTCTCTGTTGTGCTTTTTCAATCATATGGTGAAGTCATGAAGAATGAAATGAAAATAATTTTAATAGAAGCAATGGGTGACGATTTTCACACAATCTGGATAATACACTATTGCATGCCCTGTCTATTATGCATTTCCTACTCTACTTAAGTTTTGATAATTTAAAGTAGAAAAACTACCCATGTCCAATGCTGCCACATTTTGAAATGCCATATTAGAATGAAATCCGATGTTTAATGAACTGCTCCTGTTATCTCTAGGATTTGATGGCTTTGCTGCTATCTGTGTTTACCCTTTTGGCATAGTATCTGTATTTAGATTAAGTCCCTGCAATGTTTCAGCATGTTGCTTCCTATATAAATCTCATTTTTTTGATCATGCTACACCTATCTGTAATTTTCCTGTGTTTTCATTTGTGCTCAGATCACTTCTCCAATCATAAGGCAATCCATGTACAGTCTTAATATTCTGCTTAGTCTCCTACATCACTGCTAAAGGAAACAAAGAAGGAAGAAACTAAAACAACCTGTGCTATCCCACTGGCTAACTCTATTAAGTTTAGCGTTTACTTACTATCTTAAACAGTCTATTGATGTTAATACCAGTGCATAGATCAACACAGTCTGTTCCCCCTTCCTAGGCTTGAGGATAGCAATGACAGGCAAGAGGGAGGAGAGGACTAGGCAAGAAATGGGTAAGCTAGGCAGAGCGCAAGAGATGGAAACAGCTGAACTTTTATAGGGCAACCGGTATTCACAATATCACACATTGCAGAAAGTTCCTCTAAGGCAACAAGTATTCTCAATCCACATCCTGCTGTTAAAGAGAAATTGAGGTCATCCAATATCATACAAAAGTTAGCCATACACTCAGGATTGAATTCTAAGGTTTTGGCTTAGAAAAGCATTCCAATTTAGTGCAGTATTTACACAACTGAAAAAAAAAGATAAAATTTGAGCACCTAAAACTGGTCATTTTGAAGATGGCTAAACTCAAGCATGTGACTAAAAGCTTTCCTGAAGAAGATCCCAACCATACAGTAAATTACTAGTTGTATTCCTATTTTTGTACCATTCACTGATTTTGATTCTAAGTGGTAGAAACAAGTGTGCCTAGAATTTTTATTTCTCATAAACTTATACTGCTCATAAGTATATACAATTTGTTTTTCCTCAGTACTTTCCTCCCTCCTGAGCAATAAGTATTCCCGTGATGTATAAAATAAGAATATTCTTCACTTCAGGAGAAGTAAAGCAACAATATAAGTGTCTAAAGAGAAAGTTTCTTACAGAGTAGTGAAATAAGCACAGAAAAATACCATCCAAATGCCTGTCTTGTGCAAAAGCAAAACATTTTCTTGTACACATTATAGTCCATGGTAAGGCCATATTTTAAAATACTTATATAGATAAGAAATTGGAGCATCTCTTTATGACATATATATATTCTAATACATGATGTAGCAGGTAATGGATGGTGCTGATAAGCAATTGTCCTTGAAATCTTTGGTCAGTCAGTTATCCACAAATTAACAAATTATTTCCCATTATGATGCATCAGCCACTAAATTTAAGAAATGCAGATATTCATTATTTTAAATTAGCACAGGCTCCTTATTACCTCCAGGTAAAATAACTCTGAAAATTGTTTATATACAATATTTTAAATGACTGAAAGTCTTAAAAGAAGATTTATCATTCCAGACCAACAAGATCTTTAAAATATTTTGAACTGACAGGAGACAAATAATAGTAGTGAGTTAAAGGTGAAAGGGTATCTTGAATGTAGTACAATTTGTCTCCAACATGATTTATAGACACAACCTGCAACATGATAGCAAAAAAATAAGGTTTTTCATGGAGGTGCCTGAGGTCTACAAATCTCATTACTGTCATTTCTTCTCCATCTCTTAAATTTAATAATGTTTATTTTTAAAGGACAAAACAAATATTGATACACATATCCAAATAGCCTATACGGCACACTCTTCATAGTATGAACTTAAATCTACAAAATTTATAAAATTCATAGATGTAAAAATTCATTCTTCTAAATACTGAAATTTCTGTTTTGAAATAAGAAAAAATTCATGTGCAACAAACAACAAATGGAATTGAATTTATTTGATCAACAGTATCTTTAGAACACAGTTTAAGGAGTACTTTTAACCTGGTGTATTTTATGTAAACTGTCAATGTTAACAGTATCTTCAAAATACAATATTTTAAAATTATCTTCCAGTTTAAAGTATTACATTTGAACTTAACTTGTCTGTGAGAAAAAAAACCAATCCACACCAAGTTTCTTTAATACTTAAGAGGAATAAATGTTTTAGGCCTAGGGATATGTCAGCATCTGTAATATAGTATGTGTCTACTTTGTTCTCTAAAACATACCTTGCAGATGCAAACCATTTAAGGTAGAAAAGAAAGAAACATTCATTTATTAGGTAAATGATGCCTTAAAGAGATTCTAAACAAAGCTTTTGTGTACATTTTGAAATGAAATGCTAAAAAACAAGGCCAAAGATCAGAATGGATGCTATAAAGATATTCAGAGATATGTCTTTATATAAATTTAAGTTTGAGGTAGGGATGATGTTAGGAAACAATAGACAAATGGATCCAATTATCTGACATTGAACAGGTATGTGTGAAAGTCACAAAAGGTAAAACAATGTTCTCCAACATCCCATATGTTTTTATGATGATTAAAATTACTATTTAACATTGATATTGGCACAGCAAAATTGGCACAGCTCACTAAGGGATTTCTGCACATAGGTAATAAGCATTCTCATCCCTTCAGGTCCTTCACTATGACTATCAGAAATGTAATGCTTTAAAGTAAATTTGCCAGAGACACCTTTTCTACAATAAGAACATGGAGACAACACACAGTATCATTTTATGATACTTGGAGAGCAGCTGTGTATCATGTTCCTGGGAGGCAGAGTGACTAAACCATTCAGAATGTCCCCAGGAAATACTACTGCTTAGCCTATTTCCATTTCCCCACCACAAATTCTGTCTTTTAAACAATGACACAATTACTTATTCCTTTCATTCACATATGTTGAGATACAGAGAATAACACAATGGCTTGGTCAGTCCCTCTAACCTAGGTGTAAGGCAGCAACTTTTAGTAGACTTTGATTTGCATTCTTGCAGACAAAGTAACAGAGAAGCCCAGTGGGGCATTCTATTTTTCAGACAAAATATCAATGTTCCCAACTTCAGAAAATCTTAAGAAAAATATTTCATTTTTCCAAGGAAATGAAATTATCACATAATATGTAAACAGCATTTAAGTACTGAACATTAAAAATATAAGTACTCACAGTAACATGTTCCCCTAAGCGGATTTCCGAGATACCTATTTTCAGAGTCACAGCTGCAGGGGGGAAAAAAAGACAAAACCAAACATTCCCATTAAACACAGTATAGTTTTAAGAAAAATGCAGCTAGAATACTTATTCCAAATAGCATGAGTTTCATTATTCATGAAAATATAAAGTATTTGATATAGTTCCTAATTAGGGTGTGCTACTTTCCAGAGGTACCTCTCTCTCCTCTACCCTTTTAAAGGAAAGCCAGAGTGACCAGGCTCTTGAAGAAGGCACTTCAGTCACGTGCTTAAAGTCAGTGCCTATTGTAGGACTTACCGCACACAGGTGGTACGTCTCCACTAATGAACAAGAGAGAGCCAGGCAGGGAGGCTGAGCCCTGGATCTCTAATTATCCATGACGCTTCAGTGACGGCTTACTCCCTTGGCTGGTTTTGATTCCCCCACTGGCCCTCTCCAAGAGAACAGTGAGCGTACCTGATCTCCCTGAGCATCAATCAGGGAGAACATTCACTGCAGAAAATGTTCCTAAATATGTCTTCCTCTAACATACACAGTCCTGAAACACTACCAGCCCAGGCTTTGCACCCTCAGAGACCTTCCACACCTCTTCATGCCATCCCTTCAGGGATGGAACATACATACACTCTCCATTTCCAACCACACAAACACCACTCTGGTGGGCCGCAATGCAACCTTCATATATTTTCAACTCTTTAAGTGAAAAACTACCCAACAATAACAAAAAAACCCAAACCCCAAAATACCCCTAAGCATAAAATAATGATTACATTTTCACAGCACAACAGAGGACCTAGAGGTGACCCAAAGCTATGCTGTCTGCTCTAGAAAGGTTAGTCCTAAGCTATGTAGCTGCAACTAGGCCATGGCATCTGGCTCTGGGGCTAGAAATTGTACCCATATATATATATATCACTGTAAGCACAGCAGTGTCTAAGCTACTTGGCTTCTCTGAACTCGAGGCAATTGCTTCTCTTCATTGACCACCTAGGGCACTAGGTGAAATTTAGACTGAATATAATGTACTGATGCTGCTGACAAGATATGTACATGGTAAGAGCTGGAGAAATATCTTTCTTATTGATAAGATATATAGTTATTTTCAGAGACATGAAATATCCTACAGAATTTCACAGTTATCAAATTGAATTATATAATTTTTCTCTAAAAATGCTAAGTACCTTAATAGAAACTGATTATCCTGCTTTTGATTTTCTTGGCTATTCCACAGAAGTCTCCAGCAAGATTATAGTTTTCTGTTTAAATACACAGAATGCTTCATAAAACAAAGAGGAAGCTTATTGCTGCCTATTAAGCTCCATATAAATATTTTCCCAGAAGAAATCTGGATCATTTAATAGCTTGGACTACCTTTTCATTACTTTGTTCTAGGAAACTTAAATTGCAAGGAGGTTTTTTTGTGTTATTTTACTTGTGAGTAGTATTACAAAACTTTCTAACTTAGATGTCATATCATTTAACAAGCTGCAGACTGTAGAATAATGTTTATATTCCTGTTGGTCTCTTCAGTAGTTTCCAACTGGTGATTCTTAACATGATCATTTTAATTAAAAAACAGGCAGAGAATCTCCTTGACCCTTTGTTACAATATCACAAAGAAAATAATCAACAGTAGCAATAAAATGGAAAAGTGGGGACAAAAAGTGTTCTTGACTCTGCCCTTGCCCACTCCCGATCTCATGTCGTTGTGAGAACTCTTTGCAGGATCAACTGTACAGAAATTTAACATTTCTTTTATATAGAAAAACTTTTGCTTAAATTGCAAGAAACCAAAAAACCTATGCTTCAACTCTAACTGCAGCACACAATTTGTGGTCTTGTACACACAGACACTCTGGCCCTACAGTCCTTTCCACAGAATTTAGAAGAGGGATTGATGCTGCAGTATCTCTCTTGCATGTACTTATAAAGGAAAGGAGAAAATAATCTCAAGTAATAATATTGGTCTGCCTTGCACGCTTTTTCCTAAACATTGCAAAACACTAACTAAATTCTTCAAAGAACAGCTCACTAAAACAGATTAGGCTTGTAAAAATAGATTCTTGTGGCTGAAAGTGTCTTTAGGTTGGCAATTTTGAAAGAAAGAGCTAAGGGAAAAGGGTCATTTCTGAATGAAGAGTTTAAAAAAAATTCCTTTTCTTGTATGTAAGATTGTCACACAAACAAGACAGAATATCATGCAACAAATTATAGTAACATGATAGAGATTATTGTAAGAGGAATTTTTTTTTCTTCTGAATTGTTTCAAAGGCAAAGTAGAATATTCAATACAGGCAGTATTCAGAATATGCTGGGGTTTTATACCAGAACGCAAAAATATATTTTATATAAATAACTGTGTATTCAGAGTCTTTTCTCAGACAAGACAAGAAACTTTCTCCGAAGGCAAGAAACTTACTCTGCTGCTCACTGATAACAGCACTGATTTATGTACAACATGGAAGAGCAATGTCTGACCAGCAGTTACAATAAGCTGTACAACTTTCCATCAGGACAAACTAAACAAATTCTGGTGTGAACTCTTGCTGGCCACAGTACTCACCTGTGGTGATTTGACCCAGGGTCTAAAAGAAGCTTAGTTTGCTCCTGACACAAAACAGGACTAGCTTTTTTTTTTTTTTTTTTCAATCTTGAAAATCTTTATGAAAAGGAAAAGCTGTTTCCGTACAGCTTCCCTTCTCCATTCAGCTATCCTTCTGATCAGATGAAACCATCTCCTGTGGATCAATAATTACCAGAACCCAGGAATTTCCAGCATCACACAAACCTTTCTGGTATTTATATTTCTATTTATATTACAGAAAAACCACAAGAATACATAAAATAAAAAATATCTATAAAATCCGTCTAATGCACCACAGGTTTCACTACTTAAAAGAATACACAAAAGAATGCTTAATATGAAAATTACTGGGTACAGAGTATTTTGCAATATACAAGTATTTGTAAGTATTCATTCAAATCCAAATAATTACTAATTCCCTGACAATTATAGAAGTGACCTTCAAGAATCTTGAAGAGAAAATGGTAATGCAATTTTACAGCCAGTCATTTCAGTTGTTTCAGCATAATGCATGATGAAATGATAAAATATGCATAATAAAAAAAAGAACAGTGAATTACACCACAGCAATTTTGATATATTATCATATATATTGTACTTTCTATATTGGGAGCCTCACGGTAGACGTTGTACTCAAGGAGCTAGTGATTTTGGGCAAGGCATGTCTGATCTACTAGTCCTTGTTCATCAGGCTCGACAAGCCCGGCTGCAAGCACGAGTAGCTGCTGTAAGGGAAGGTGCTGGAAGGCTGTGCACTGGTGGTTGTTATCAAAGAGAACCTTCCAGCTTGTCAGGAGGAAATATATAGGTTTGTTTTTACACAAGATAAAAGGCACCATAGTATGGGAGGGAGGAGGCACCTCTCCACGGATAGGAGCTATGCAGTACTCTAGAGGAAAATCCATGCTGCGCCCATCCAGTGCTGCATGCACACAGGGTTCCCAGCAACTGAAGGGGCATAACATTTATCTGCTCTCCGTATGCTTCTTTTTAGTCTATCTTATTAAAAAAGCTAGTTTAGTATGCCATTTGTTGCCAGGCCTTTTTGAGATACAGAAAGAACCGTGCACCGCCTCTCTTATGCTTCCTCCTCTGTCCCCTGGTGCAGAACACTTTCATAATGTATGTTAGGAATAGCGTGAGGTGGAGTTCTTACTAGTTAGGGAAGCCTGCTTTAATTCAAATCAAAGATGCTATTTAAACACTTACTTTTCAGTGGAGTGAAAGATGAAACTAATAGGATTAGAATACATCTAAAATTATTCACGTGAGTATGTATGCTAGGTTCTGAATAAATTTAGGTTTGTCTTTTAATCTTATCCTATTTCATTAAGCATATGTATTGCTCTGCATTAGTCACTAATTATGGCTCCAGTTACAAAATTTCCTATTCGCTGAATTATTTCCTTATGAGCTGTACTCATTGTAGTAATTTTTGTACCTTTTCCAAAAGCCAGCGCACATTTGACCATATGTGAAGCATAATATATGCTTTGTATCTGTGAAATGGGAGCTACACTCGTTATTTTATGTGCCATAGGGCTATGATCATTTGCTTTAAGTGGTAATAATGAATGAGCAGTTCCACTCTGGCATGACTCCAAAGACACAGCTCCCATTTACAAGGACAAATGGAGAAAGGCTGCTACCGGGTTACGTACAAGTTCTATGGTTTGTTCCAACACAAAAGTATTCAATTCATCAAGCTCACTGACCTTCTGATGGCCTGCTATTAGCAGTTATTCCCCAACCTCTCCCTCAATTATCCTTTCAAAACTGAACCATTTTCTTTCACTTTCTTTTTTACTCCCTGGATTTTCTGGGAGTTCAAAATAAAAGTTATGGACAAATGCATTAAAAAAAAATAACTTTTCTCATGTTTATGACCATGTGAATGATAATTTTTGGCTTTCTCTTTAAATACCATAAATGTCTCCAAGAGTACATGTTTACATTAAGATTCACAGATTTGAGGGGGGGTTTAATGAATGAAAGGCTTTTTTGTAAGACAGAGTTTACAAGTGTCCCTCTGTTGAAGTTTAGCAATGTGTATGAACTTGTGCACTATATCTGCATCTACCAACCTTAAGAAATCTAAGGAACTGGCAATAGAAGTATATATATATATATATACATATATATGTGTGTGTCTAATTTTATTGTGCTTACTGGTATCTCCCTTAAGGAATGGTATATGTTCAAGCTTCTCACCTAAAGAATCAGAATATAACACCAACCTAGATCTACAGCTTTCTAGACTAGTGATTTTATTATGTGGAAACTGTCTTATAAGAGCTCATCTAACCTTTGATCGTGAAGGCAAGATTTTCTGCAGTTTTGCTGCCGCCACTCATTGGTAAATCTTTCCTTTCAATTAAAAGTGAAGAAAAAAAGAGGAACAGGGGAAGACTAATCCAGGTATGGCTGGTCTTTCCTCTGCCTGAGTTTGGTTTTAATGCCAAACTCTCAGGGAAGACAAAAATGTATATCAGACCACTCTAAAAGACAATGATCTTTTATTCAACTGATTCCCTGGTGAGGCAGTTGTATCTTTTTCTGGCCCAGGCGCAGGCTTGTCAACTATACTGAGTGGATATTTATCACCCTTACTTCATATTTTGTCCTTGCAAATTAACACAGACCACTTCCACAAAGTCTGGGAAAGAGCTGTCATCTTTCTGATCTACAGCTGGTCATAAACAGGTCTGGGATTTTGCCTAGGTTCTCAGCATTGCATCTACAAGAGGTTCCTGATTGATAAAGACTAATGGACTTGGCAGACCACTCCTGGGCCCTGACTGGTGGCTTGCCCCAGTTTTTAGATGAGTAAGAATATCTTCTAGGACTACTGTTCAACTTCTGCTCAACTCTCTTCTAGCCTTTATTTCTCATTCTGTCCCCTATCTAGCCAGCGGTCTTGCTCCTGCTGTCCTCCATCACCAATTTCTGCTCCTGATCACCCTGCCCCAGTTCCTGATCTTGCACAACAGGCTCCTGTTTTCATTCTACTTTCCTCTTACCACAGTGGTGTGTTGCTATGGTGGTTTTGAATAGTGGACTACTATTTAACATAACATAATTTGCTTACTTGGGAGACCTCATAACCAAAGTTCAAAGAGTGTTTGTAAAGCTAAACTTAAAGATTTCTCTAGTCACATGGTTAGGCCTGTGGCATCATAACTGGACTACGAAGCATTACGACGTACTACTATATATTACTACATCCTCAGCATTAAAAATATGCCCATGGTGCTGTGGCTGCAGCTTTTGCAGATACTTACGAGATAGCTGATGAACCATTAGTAATAACAATGTAGTAACACTGAGCTCAGCCCAGATTCATACACAGGTATTTATCGTGCTTGCTGGTTAGCTCTTCTTGAAAGTCATGCAAGACTTCCTATTCTAAAAGTACCTTTCCAGCAATGAGAAAATAAGCTGAGGTGTATGCTTAACTATAGTCAATAACTGTAATTGGCTGTAATTCATAACATTTTGGAAGTGATGCCATAGAAACAGCTGATTTTCAGCTCAAGAGTGGTGACTCGTGGATGAAAGCACCAACCTCAGCTGTTCTTGGGTCATTAACTGGCCCAGAACAGTGAGTGACCGATACCTGGAATCCTAATTCACACTTGTACCTGGATGCAGGAGAACAAAAATCCCCAGGTCTTGACTCAGACCTACTTGGGGTTTCAATACCATTTACACAGAACTGTCAAAGAACAGCCGCATCTTCTAACCATCAACAACAGTTAAACAGACATGGTCGATACCAATGAAAATGAGTGACCTCACAACCAGCAGTTATGCTACACCAGCCTGTCTCATGTATTGGGAGGTCAAGCATGTTAAAACATTCAGAAGCAGCATCATTCTTCTGCAGAAGTGCTAAGATTCTGGTGCGATAATTGAGCTCAGATGATATATTTAATGAAAAATGGGTATCGTCAGCAAAGTTAATGAATGCATTGTGATTTTCAGAGTAGGTTTGTTTAATTGTCAACTATTATTGTATTTCTACTGTAATCTTTGTTTTGCTGCAGTGAAATATACAAACTACTAATCTATAAATGCAAATATATCCTTCTTATAGTTAAGGGTCTGCTTCGTGACTGTATTGACATTGCACTATGTGTCCCAACGTTCTCCATTAATATTCAAGTATGTGAATAGTTGTCTCAATTTTTTTGAGCTACAATAAAGCATCTTTGGTTCTAATGTAAAAATTGGACACTTTCACTTCGCTCAGTGTCAAGATCCTTCCAGTCATGAGCAACCTTTCTGCTTTAGATATAAAGAATTATCAGCCTACCTCTTAAGATGATGATAACCTAAAAGGGTAAAAGGTACTAGGATTTATGTTTCCAGTTAGGACTTTTTAATAATGTGGGGAAATGATTTATTTGTTTCTTCTTGTAAGTGCCTGTAATGATGTCTTGAGACAATGTTTTTTCTGCAGATTAATTTGTCTCCTCTTCATATAATTCATGAAAATGGGCTAGGCCAGCAATACTTTTTATTTTCTTTTCTTTTTTAAATCTAGGTTGATCTCCCCAAAAGAAAAACTAAAACATTCTAGCTTCATAAGAAAATTTTTCATTTACAGATTTCCCTCATGCTATTCAAATCCTTCTTCCCTGCAAGATCAAGAATAATTAATATTATAGGGGTTTTATACACTCTTTGAATTAAGGATATTTCAAATCACTGAATACATTGCACTACAGGAGAAAATAAATTTTCAAACAGGTGACAAATATCACTTAATTATATAGTTAAGAGAAATCAGTTAATAGATAAAATAAGATTTTCTAATAAACTCTAGATAATATTTTCATCTCTTCTTCTACATAAGAATTAAGTAACCTATAGCCATCATTAGGAACTATCTGGACACAAAAATATCTTTGTTAACCTTCATGAATTGGAGACCAAATGGATTTCACATGCCAATGATTTGATGCTGCTCACTTTAAACCAGAAAATCTCATGTCCACAGCCTTACTCTTTACCTCTGGCACCCTTCTTTCTCTATGAATGGCCGTGTTTGGGCAGTGATGCACACAAACTTTTATATATGTAAAAGGATGAACTTGGAAAAGCCAACTTTCCTCCTATCAGAAACTGTTCTTTCAAAGTGAGGGAGGAAAAATATGCACGTTTCTTCTCTTGCATTCTGACCTATTTCAGACATTTCTCCAGCCCTTAGAAATAAAATGTTAGAAATGTCACAGACAGCTCAAAATAAGATGCCATGTTTACAATGAAGCGAACCACATCTCCAAGAAATATTAGCATAGTTTTCTCAACTATTTCTTTCCTTTTAGCTAGAAGAATTAGATAGAAGCAATGGTGAAATATCATCCACAGTTTATGAAAACTTATTACTGCTTAAACCAAAATGCAGCTCCTCCTAAAATATACTTTGCAAAAATCAGTGAACAGTTCACAAAATTCAGATGTGTTTCATTCTTTTAAAAGATAAATATTGATGAAATGTGTTAAATGTTAACTTAATATCAGCAAGAGAGTATTCATGAATCTGCATCCCTAACCATAAGCAGTTTGTAAAGAGTTTCTTTTGCAATCTTTTTTAATATAAAGTTCTCCTCCATGGAACACTGATTTTTATTTTCACTATGATTTCATGAAAAGAATATTCATATAATCATGACAACAAGAAGTATAGCTCTTTGGTTAAAATGACTAAATTCCTTCATCTTACAAAATCTCACTGTTCAAATAGCACTGTTAATGGCATTGAAAAATTCATGTTTATAAGTATGAACTCTTCCATCAGAAATTTCAAAATGAAAGAGGTGCACTAAAAACAAACACAAAGGACATACAAAAAAAATTTTTTCATATGATCATCTCTCATGCTATTGACTGCTGGTAATATTCTGGGAGTTTCCAAGGGTGTTTATGTATTTTTGTTATTTAGAAACCAGTCCTCAAAATGAGAAGGAGAGGTAGCACATTAGCAACATTAAATATTCTGACAGACCCTGACAGTCGAGTAAATGTATTGTAAATGTCTACAGCAATTAGACCAGATGAAAAAAAAATATATATATTCATTAAATCTGAAGTGTTTTACTGCATTTTTATTAGTCATCACTGAATTGTAAAAATGTACTCTTAGTAAGTGTATTTGTAGAGAGTATATTTAACTATGAACAGCTTACATCATGTTTTTAAAAAATGTGCATTAATATGACTATTTTATTATTGTTTAATTTAATTTGTGGTCAGTCACTGAGGGAAATGATTGCAAAGAAATACTCTGTTACAATCTTAATGCAGAAAGTTCAATGCTATAGAAGTATAGAGTGCTATAGAGTTCTCATCTGTTTTCATTTGATCTTCATTTTACTTTGCTTTCAAGAGGTTGGGGTGGGTTTTGTTTCTTTGTTTTTCTTAAACAAAACCACTATTTATGTAAGACTACCAAGTTTTATTTAATTTTGAGGCAATTTAAGGAAACAGCAATTTAAGAAATGTGTATTTCAGGATTCCATACATACACTATAATTTCCAGAAGAGGGTATGAAGACAGGCAAGTTAGTTTTTCTACTTCAAATTATGTAAGGCAACTTTGATCATTTTCTTGTCATTTAAGTACAATTTATCACAATATGGCAATTAATACTTTCAAAAGGTGATAAAAATTCTGACTAAGCCAACACAAAAATGACGATCCAGAAGCAAAGTGCATCACACATTTGGTAGTGGAGATTGCAGCTTAGCGATGCCCAAATGCTGCTTCTACATTGAATGTTCAAGAATATTAAACGCCAAATGAAGACAAAGGTATAAATAAATCAGAATTTCATGTTTTTCTGTAGGCTGTCAGCTATACAGTATTAGCGAATTTTAGAAAATAGTGAAGTTATCTAAATTATTACTCTACCTGCAGCAACTTCTACAATGTTAATGATGTTATATGAACATGAAGCATAAATGTTAGAGGTTTAAGTATTATATATAGTGCAACTGGCAAGATATCATTCTTACTTTTAGGAAGCCAAAACTCTAGCTATTTCATGGTATTTTCAAATAACTTTCAATATTCCTAGATGATTGGGGAGTTTCTGACTAGATATTCAGAAAGTATGTCCAGACTATTTACTCATCATACTTGTTTCCTGTGGCATTGACAGAAATTGTCAGAGAATCATACCTCCTCCTACTACAATGAATAATAGGCCTTCAAAAAAAATACCACAAGTGACCTATGGGAAAGCAATCATTAGAAACCAAATATGGAGGCATGGCAGTTTCCAGACTCTTTCTTCTTGTCCTGATGGTCTTTAAAACCACATTTTTGTCCATCAGACCATTTCAATATCTATAAATCTGTTCACTATGTTGTTCTGACAAGTTCTTTTCCTGCCTAAAAGAACTTTCTTTACCCCACCCCTGCAGGGCAGTCTATCAAATTCATGCCTTATTGCCTACCATTGTTCCATCATAACCATGTCTGGCCTCTTTTTAAGTCCTTTTTAATATCTAGGATATCAACTCCCATCTAACCTGCACCATCTTTTATTTGACTTTATTAAAAAAAAGATACTAATCCAAGAGATACAGAAATATCTATTAAGAATAGAACACACAAAAGAGCATGGGTGGTTGAAGACAGCATGAAGATAAATACACACATTTGCTTTTCTCTGGTCCCTTTCCTATGAAGAGCCGCAATCTCCATTAGTCCGTTACAGCAGATAATCTCGCAAATTTCCTGGAGCAGATATGACACTGATATTTCTTTATGAAGTGCCAAAAAAGTGGAAATAAATGTTACTGTCTATGTTGCAACAACAACGCTATATCTGCCAACACTTCCAGTCTTGGCTGACTCTCCTAGAAAAGTTACCTGCCCTATAAGAAGAAAAGTTGAAAGGAATGGCTGTAAAAAAGGAAAGAGAAGTTGACTAAAATGACACTATAGCCTCACAGCAGGGTCCTGTGAAGTATTTTGTAACAGGAGTCCTGGTTTGTCAGTCTTGATCTGTTCAAACTATGTTTATGTTGGTTTCGATAGGCAGGCTGCAGAATACTACCATGAAAAGCAACGCTTGCTCCTGTGTGAGCACAGCGCAGAACAGAGCCGTTAACTCTGTAAGTAATCCCCATGACTTCCCAAAGGGCAATTCACAGAACAAAGCATTTTTCAAATGCACAAAATCTCACCCTAAACAATGACGGGGGGGAAATAAAAAAAAAAGATTTTGCTACTACAAGAGCTCTGGTGATAGAACTTGCAATGGATGAGAAAATTCTTGCATCCCAGCTGGGAATGACTGGGAAAGCTAAAGCCTACACTCCTCAAAAAGCTATTTTATCATCCCAGCCCACGTACCTCAAAGACTCAATCTCTCTGCAAAGAGGCTCTAAGACAGCAGCTTTACTTGGACTTCTGGTTAGTATTTGATCTCCTGTATTTTGGAAGCATCACAGTAGATGTTTGAAGTAATTATTGCTAGAATTACCTGAGATGTATGTATTACACTAGGTGTGATCAGTTGTTTTACGGGAAAGAAGGTGCTTTCCTTGCTTTCTGGGCTATGCCAAGGGAGACAAATCTGTCCAAATATTTTTGTAATTAACATGTTTCAAAGTATTCCAAAATTTAGCACCTTTCCATAGGTATTCTGAGGAGACAGACACGTCTTTTTCATTTTTAAAAGCTTTCAGTGCAAAATGTGGTATATATTCAAAAAATACAAATACTGGCTACTGAAAAACGAAATGGAATAATAAAAAATAGGTAAACTGTCAGAATGCAGTCCTAAAAAACACACCTGATTACCGGAAATATGCTATTTCCAAAGGGCCATGCTAAACAAAGCACCCACTCTTACAGTTGAAAAACCCAAGAGCTGATTATTATTTACTATTTTTTAACTAATTTCTCTAGTAAAAATAATAATTTATTGCTAGCAATGAGCCCCACAGACATGCTTAGGATCAAAGAGTTTAACTATTTATGTGACCAACCACTTGCCTCTGTGCGATAGCAAATTTAAAAAAAAAAAAAAAAAACCAGAAAAGAAAGAAGTTCTGTAACAGAATGCTTTACCGCATCCCAAGGACTGATGAAAGTGGTAGATTAAGGGCAAAAAAATCAGGATTACAGAGTACTGAAATTTACTAAACACAGACCTTTTTTGACGTCAGAGAGAAATAAAGAGAACCCAGGAGGCATACAAAAATCCTGTTTAGTAATCCAAACATACGGTAGAGGTGGGATATTACTGATGCAGAGATTGTGTGGGAACAGTTACGGCATAATCCCTTCACAAGTCTCTATTTCACCAGCCTTGAGCGTTTCTATTTTCTATCCATCATTTTGTGACTGTCTGTTGGTTTGCTTCTTAACTCAAGCCTGCATAGGATAATAGGCTACAATTACATTAACCGCCTTTCATCTCAGTTTGAATTAAATTTGTTCTGCGTGCCAGCGTGAAAATCTGTCCCAAGTCATTTTGCTTAAGTCAAAGAATAATAAACTTGCTCAGTCCAATAATTTAGCCAATGGTTTTAATATAGTGAAATATTCAGATTTTTTTTACCCAAGAGATAATCTCAAAATTAGTACTAAAGAGGAAAAATTCAGTTACAATATTTGTCAGTAAAATATATATATTTTTTCTGCACTACGAGCGTGATTTTAAAATGATTTAAAATACAATCCTATCCTCAATTGTTCTCATGTCCTAAGGTCTGTTTTCTCACTTGTTTTCAGATTGGGTTTCTAATTTATGCAGAAGTAATGCTATAATTTGTAACATTACCCACAAATTAGAAATGCAAAATATTTAATGTCACTTGAAACACAATTCTAGTGAGTGAAATGGTCCATCATGTCAGAAAAACAAAGTACTTGTCACATTTTCCATAAATAAGAGAGAGAAATCAACCGAGAGCACAGTGGAGAAATGGACTCTGAGGTGAATGCTCTTTTGGGAAGATCAGAGTGGAAAAAATCCAAAGAATTCACTCTATGATTATTTTATGTTTGCAGAGCATCCTAATGCATTATAGCAGACATTTCACTCTTGGATAAAATTTAAGGGTTTAATTTTAATATTTTTCCTTCACGAGACAGGCTTAAAAAAAATGGCATCTTCTGTACTACAATTTTAAGCTTTCCATCTTCTTTCTCTCACTTTTTTTTTTGTTCCCTTTTGGATTTTTATTTTTAAAGAAAATAAAACTGAAATGACTGTGTAATTTCAAAGTTCTAATTCAAAAGTGGCTTTGGAGAAGTGTCTTAAGCACCACATCATTTTTGAAATGGCAGAATATTTTATAAGCAAACTTGGAATCATTTACTATCAAGAAGAATGAGCACACACACAAAAGACAAAATGTCAAATTCAAATAAACTACTCATAAGAAATATACAAGAACTTTTGGGAAACATTCTGTTTTAAAAACAAAGTGCAGGTGTTCCTGATCTTTTTCCCCAGGAAAGATATGGTTTCTATGTCATTTAAAAAAAAAAATTTTTAAAAAATTAAGATTTCCAAAACCTGGAAAAAATATCTTAGTTTTTGTCAACCCCAGTTGACAAGACCTATGCACCATGAGAGTTATTAAAAGAAAAACAAAAAAAAAAAAAAAAAAAAAAAAAAAAAAAAGGAGTGCACCATATGACCTACTGCCGTAATTCGTAATTTTGGTAATCCGGTTTGGATTCTGAAAGAAGTATAGTTTTCTGTAGGAATATTACAGAATATTCATGACTTCTAGCTATGACTGGAATTTGCAGAAGAAAATACTCACACAAAATGTTACCTGGTAGTTTTTAATACAGTGTGTTAATAGAATGTATGACAATCTACTATATTACGAAAAGGCAGAAAATTGGATATACTATACTACTTGGAAACATATAAAGCTGACTATGTCTGGTGTATAGCTCGATATATCCACTATGGAGGAAGAAGATTTATCAGACTAATATTTGGGTTGTATTATTCAATTATTCTTTTCTGTTTCTAGGCCTGCATTTAACTGGAATAATTTAATTTGAACTTCTATCACATTTATAACAAAGCCACATCAGTCGCCATTTCTTTCATTCTTTTTTCCCCAATGAAAGAACTACTGTTTGCTGAACATTCACTGTAATTTATTTTAAGGTCAGTACTTAAATGGCATCTGTGTTACAGAAAATTTCATATGATACAAACACAATAAAGACAAGAGATTTCTAGGTTGCAGAAACTAATTGTCAAAGGTAAAAGCTGAGGACAGGTATAGAGCATGCGTGGGCTCAAATATTTCAATTAAAAGAATCAACATCCTGTGGCATAACAACTAAGTCTCAAAACAACCTGCAATGTTATCATAACTTTAACTGCATAGAAATACTTGAGACATTGAGTAGATGATGAAAAACAGGTAGATACAATTCTACTATACTGAGCACAGAGAAAGCTGTAATCAAAGTTTCCAAAGGGTAAATGTCAACCATTTATTAAATCATGTACTGAACTATTTTTCAAAAAAGCAACTATTTTCCAAAAAAACAAGAACAAAAGCAATAAACTAATGGTATAGGAAAGGTTTCATGAAAGTCAATGACAAGAAGACAAGAGCATTAAGAAAAAAAACATAATGAATTTTTATCCTTTTTCTACCCTAAAAGCAGGGTTGCAAAATGCATTTAATTTTATACATGTCAGGGTGGCTTAAATACAACAGAAAAAGGTGAAAAAATCCTTAAGTACAATTCAACAACAAACGCATTTTCTTTAAAAAAAATAATAAAAATAATAATGCATATCTTCCCCAAAGAACGGATTTACAGAATTCCCACTTCTGAATCTTAGAGGTGTTTTACTTTTATGTGGATGACACTGAACAGCAGTAAAGTTGTTCATCTGTTTAGATGTGCTGTTACCTCTTCTTTTATTCATAAATATAGAGGAGGCAATCTTTCTCTTCAACATGAAGGACTGATTTATATATTTTTTCATTTTTTACAATCATCATTTGTCACCTTCAACATTACCTTACCTCAAAAAACCTTACCTTTACCAAGTCCAGAAAATAACAAATAATAAAGAGAAGGAAAATGAATGAATGACGAGAAGCAAAGTATCAAGAGTGGATGGGAAGAACTTTGTGAACTAGTTTGGTGAAACTCCTCCTGCTATTCTGTACATGACAATTTACAATTAGCCTCCCAAGAGCAGGAGAAAGTAAAAGTAAACCATATGTTCCCCAATTCACACCAAATCAGAGAAATATCCCCTCTTAAACTTAAGTAACAAGGTGTTATCATTTATCTAAATATTCATCTGAATCAGGGCCCAAATCTGTGATTAAATCAAGACTATACGTAAGAAAGGATAAAATGACCTAAACAAGAACAGGATTAGAAAGTTATTTTGAAGCATCTGTTAAAAAGTAATCGCTGCCCTCATCTCCTTCTGGATCTTGTAAGAACTCATTTCCAGGCCGAATTATTTTTTTTTTTTAAAGTTAAACCTTCTTTATGAAATCTGATTTATTAAATCTCTTTTAGCATATCTGACTGTTCCTTTACCCTTTAATTCTTATCACTTGTCTGTGAGCAGCCCAACAACATTTCTTCCAGGACATTTGGACACGTTTCTTATGTTAGCATGGCAATCTCACTGCTCTCCCTTTGGCTTCCTGCTGTAATTTAGTATTCCTAAATTTATCATTGCTCTGTGTAACAGTGAGTGAAAGAAAAGTGTTGTGCCAGGTCAAATTTTCAGACCTGATTATAAGTTTGCTTTGATTCTAAATCAGACTCGTGTCACTATTTAAAACAGCTTTTCTAGCTACGTATTTACTCTGACTTCTAGTACTTTGTTCTTTTTTTAAATTGCTGAAAAATTCCTTTTCTCGTAACATAAAAATAATAGATGGAGATGGAGAACTAAAGCTGTAAATCAATCCTTCTGAAGTGATAATCTAATAAACCACTCAGGCTTCACTGTTGAAGTTTAGGATATCATCAGGGCTCTTGGATTGATTTATGCCTTTGTAATCAAGCTTCCCAGCCCCATTATCTAATAAGCTAGATAAAGAATACCACTTACTTTTCAACACATCCATAAAAAAAAAATATAAAGCTCAAAGCACGCAAAGGTTATGCAGCTTAATTTATATTTTATACTTTCTAAAGGTGATTCTTCAGTACAAAAGAAGAAAAGAATAAGGGAGCATTTCTAATATTAAGACATTATTATCTTTCAGCTGGTGAGTACAGATAGGACTGGGCCTATGTTATTTGTCGTTGCCCTATCAGTTATCATTCCCTGAAAATACCTTGCATATGACGGAGAACTTCCTTTTGGTATCAAATTTTGCTAGTTTACATTATAAAAGGTAATATATTACAGATAATTTTCAGTAATACTGTTTATTTTTAACTTACTGCCTTTTCATATTTTGTTTATTTTATGTCATTCCCATGATAATCCAGGATAAGAATGAAAAGGCAAAAAAAATTATGTTTATGTAAGCACACGTGCTTACATATGGTCAGCCTGCAGAATTCATTATCTCAGGTAGTCAATCTCCAGATTTTTAAACAGAAGTGAAACAATTATTCCTCTTAAATAAACAAATCTGCAGCAAGGAAGAATAACAATATAGATAATCACATCAGATTTCACCAATCGACTATAGAATAGGACTTTAACCTCATTTCTGAAACAACATAGTTTTTATAGCCCCCTATCTTTCTTTATGTTAATTGTTAAACTACAATTCAAATATTTACTGTTTTCTAAGCAGCTCTTTAAAATGTTGCATGCAGTACTCTCATCTTTGTAACAGAACAAAAAGAATATATCATTTCGGTTAGTCCATTATTAATACAGAAGCTAGTGTTACAGAAAGCTTTTCTAGCACTGGTTGTACTTGGGACATGGGGAAGCATGAGAACATGGGCTCTTCTGCAACAATTGCAAATACAGAGTCGAGATGGAAAGAGGATTCAATCTATAAGAAAACCTACATGACTTCTAGATACCTGCACATACAACTGCAGAAGAATGCAAGTTTGTTGTGACTGGAAGGCTCCCCAAATTGAGGACTCTTTAAGCATGATTTAGCACTGCGTAATTGATGTGCTTAGTCTATGTAATTATCAGCAGTTTCATGAAAAAATAAATGAGAAGTAATGCATTTCTCACTCCCATGTCTTAATACCAAAATATATTTCTTAGTTCTATCTATGCATAATTTTAATCCTTTATGTGCAAACTTCTTTTAACAGTCTCAGCAACTACTGAAGCAATTTAAAACTAATAACTGGCAACAAAGTGAAACAAAATGTTTTAACTTTAAAACCAGAAATACAACTATTGCAGCTAAATTTTCATCTATATGTAAAGGTATACAATTGACTGAAAGAGAAAACAGAAAATGAAAACAGCAGTAGGAAGGTGCATATTACTTCTATTAGGGACCCTAAGAGGAGAAGAAAAGCAATCTTTTTCCATCACCAGGAGATTTCTAACAAATAGTGTCACCAGTACCCATCTGACCTAGCATTTCCTTATTGCTGTTTAAAAACTGTTTTTTCTTCCCCTTTATTAGTGAATAAAATGAATAAATATCACAAGCCAAAGCTGATAGATATATCTGTCAACAAGGCTTTCATCAAAAAGTAGCTTCATTGCTTTTACTTATTTGTAAGATTTTGAAAATAGATATAAAATTAAAAATAGAACACTGTATTTTGTGCAAGTTGAGTACTGAGCAATCCATATCAAGCAACATAAAGAGGCACTATTTTAATTTCAGACTTAGCTATGTGTTGATAGCTTATAGAGAGCTATGAGCTATCACACTGGTGTTTTCTTTTCCCACCACTACCTATATACTTGTACCAGCTAAATGACAAATTGATTAAGCCAGATGTTTATTTCAGCTCTAACAACTCTTGTACCAATTACTAATTACCATACTAATGGCCTATCAGATGTAAAATATAAGCCCAGATCTACACTGTGCAATGGATAATATTTTAGCTGAGGGTTAAGATCTGAGAATACTGAAGCAATTTTCAAGAGCTTTGAAAAGTCACAAGCACTGTAGATCTATTAAGAAGAGATCAAGATTCACAGAATCTATTTCATTGAATTCACAATCATTTCATTAAAAAGAATCAAATGTTTGGATTACTATATACATTAAACTTGCACACTGGAAATAAGGAAAATGTGGACATTCAGGACAGGTCTACCTTAGAAAACTGCTTTCCCTTGAAATAAAAACTTTCATGCAGAACCATTCTCATTTCATAAGACAAAACAGTAGGCCTGAGCAAATATTTGTCATCAATATATTCTTCCTGCTTTAAACAGTTCTACATTCAATACAAATTAATTCATGCAAATCATGATTGAACTAGGTGTAGAAGTAAATCCACTGCAATGTATTGACTTGGATAGCCCAAGCCCTGACACCAGACACACAAAGGTAGTCCCTTGAGCCTTGCTCAGTCCTGGTCAAAATTATGTAATCAGTTTGCTGGATTAAACAGCATCAGCAACACAACCACTTTAAAGCTACCAAACGCTTACTCTAGTACTACAAAACTGTTTCCAACAGACAACTCTATAATAGCCAATATTTTCAGTTACCTGTCAATTAATAAAATCAGTATCACCTTCAAATCATTCAACCTGATTTTTTTTTAAATGGCAAACTTAATACAGATTCTATTGAAAAATACTATTTTCATTGTAAATGCTCCTCGAACACATTCTCTACACAGCTTAAAAAGAAAAACCTGGAGCATATAAGAGGTGTGTGCTACATCAGTTACACTTACGAAAGAAATATATGTTGTGATGGTTAAATTCGAGCTCACCTCCCATTAGGTATATATTTTGAATTTTCCACATGTTAAAATAGTAAGAGAAATAGTTATTTTGACAGGCAATATCCTATAAGCTTTTATTTTATTTGTAAAATGGCCTGATAGTTCAAGAGACAACTTTACTGAAGTAATTTCTATATATACTTCCTACTGAATTTAATTACAAAGCTATTTTATAGTTAAAACTAAATCTATTTTAATAAAGTTCAGACTACATTTAATCAAGTATCTCAGAAAATGATGGATATTAACAATATACAGACATACTAACTATAGAACAGGTCAAATAATTGCTTACTCATTTCTACTTAAAAGGATTTTTCTTTAAATTAAAAAATTTTAAAAAAACTATTTTCATTCATTTAAAAAGCATAAATGCTATTCATCATTTACTGAGAATCGATGCTTTGTGCCTCAGTGAATGTTGTCATTTCAGGAAGAAACAGCCTTATTTAAAAAAAAAAAAAGCAAAACACAAAAGGTGTTTCGGGGAACATCCAATACTATTTAATAAGCTCAGCATAGAATCTTCCCTGTCACAAACCTCAAAAAAAAGTCAGAATTTACATGAACATGCAAAATTAACAGCTGGGGTTCCTTTGAAATCATCTCATTTCTACAGATCAGTTTCAAACGAGAAGAAACCACATCGTTTGTATCAAAACTCAATACACCTGTGGCCCACAACAATTTTTACTTGTTTTGCTCACAACTGGAGTTTCTGTTAGAGTATTTAAAGCCTAACAGTACTTAATGAAATACCAGTTCTGCACATTCAAATCAATGTCTGTATTTAAATCATACTGCTTTTTATAATATAACTCTATTCTCTTTAAACTTCAGCCATCCAAACCTCATTTCTGTTGATAATCATTTAATGAAAATGGATCAATTCTCCTTTCTCTCTAATAACATACTGTAAAAAATCTTGCTAGCTCCCCAATACAGTGCTACCATGAATGATTCAGGGGAAAGAATTTCGTAAAGGTTTTTTACTAGACTATTTTTAAGTGCTTCTACCAGAAAATGCTAAGTATCTATTTTATGCTTGGTAGAAACCACAGGAGAAAAGTGAAGCTGTACAAAGAAGATCATAAACAATTAATGTACCTCCAGACATAGTAATCTAAATAGTCTATCAGCATCTGCTACTTAACATCTCGAGATGGTGCCCATTTGTAAGTAATGAGCAGTTGCATTGCACTGGGGCAAGAAGCAGCTGGTTAATCCAAAGCGCATGTGGGGCGCAGCAAGCCAACAAGGTCGACAACAGCAGGACGTCCTGCGATCGAGCTGCACACCCAGCACAACATCTCACCTTGCAACGGAGAAGTGGGATTCCTGGGAGGTTTCTTGGAAATATTCACAAACCTTTCACTCCTCCTCAGGTGAGCAGTATGTGCTTACGACTCTTTGCCACATGAATATTTGGGTGTATGGCTCCTAGAATCCAACAGATATTCTGCCTTGTCTCCCGATTGGCTTCTTGTTGTTGCTGTTATCATTGTCACCATGCAGCATCATTCTAAGTATGTTTTTCAGTCACAATTTTGAAAATTTCGATTTATCTTACCCTAACTGAAAACTAATAAAAAGAACCTGCTTGTTTTTGAAACACCTGAAAACTGGTGGCTTTAGACATCCAAAACTGTTGGGGTTTTTTTTAAATACAGTTTTGATTAAGGTGACAACAATATTCCTGTAAGCCCTTCTTTTGCCTTCTTTTCCTTCTTGTCTCCTCTCCCTACAACTGACAAACTGCCTTTGTCTAAGATGTTGATATGGACTATGAGCAACAGCAAAGATGAGGGCATGTCAGGAAACTCTTTGGCTCTCTTCCTCAGCTCTTTTCCAGCACAAAGGACCAATAATGATACATAAATTTTTTATAAACCATTTTTAAGGCTGATCTGTATCTTACATAGTAGCCAAAGGAAGGCTTTGGTTACTTAAGGTTGGTTACCGCCAAAGGTCAGTCTTAGGAAGACCAAAATATTAAAATCATTCTGATAGCATTGATTTCTCAAATGCATACATATACTAAAGCTGACCAGTGTCTTTGTTTCATGAAAGCAAAAATAATCCTAATGTCAAATTCTTTCTTCTAGAGAAAGAGTCCATGAAAAACTCTACTAGCAACATTAGTTTTCTGGAAGATGCTCCCCTTGAAAATGTTTTGTTCCTCATAACATTTGTAGGAGTGTTTACTCTTAAACTTTGAAAAAAAAATTCTCATTAAATATTCCCCTTCCACAAAGGAAATATCCCTTTCCTCCCTTCTGCTCCATAGTTAATTGTCCGAAGCTGCCTCTGGTAGCAGCAGTCAGCAATAATAATAGTGATGCAGTGGGTTGTTACTATAACATAGCATACATTGAATATAATCCGTTACGAAATGGCAGTATATACTAGCATTTTAAAAAGAGCTCCCTTAAATATCTGGTTTTGTTAGTCACAACTCAGCTGAAGGTTTTTTTCTGATGACAGCAGGGTGAGTAGCCAGAAAAGCCAGCAATTACTTTATTTTCCTTCTATACAGAAAAACCCTTATCTTTAACCAAAGCAGTAGGAAGACCCAAACAACTTCATGCTCCACTGGAAATCTGTGTTATTTTTTCTCCCCTGCCTGCAGCAAATATTCTAACTCTTAAAAATTGAAGTGGGGGTTTAGGTTAGGAAGAGATGGAGGATTAAGTATTGTTGTCTGAGATTTAGAAAAAAATAAGCTATCTTTTTAACTCTTAAAAAACAGTCTGCGGGAGTTAAATTTATGGCATAAAGTCTGTAAAGAAAAATTTAACAGACTTCAAAGTGGGACAACTACCTAGGGAGAAGACTCCAACTTCACTGTCTCCTTAAGAGGGATGCAATGGAACAAAGAAAGCATCAAAACCAAATGATCGGAGCCCAAATCCACAAAGAGATATATGTGCTGTAATGCTTCTTATTGCACCACCAAATTCTTAGATGCCCAGTTGCTCAGGTAGAATTCCCAAACACAGAACAACTACCACAACTGCCTGCACAGCAAACAGGCTGCAGTTAGGTCCCTACAGACAACACAGTTTGAGAGTTTCTTTAGCTACCCATACACTCACCTAGATGTCTTTTGTACAACTGGGAGTTACAGATCAAAACCGTTTACTGGACTTAGGTGTGTATACAGTTTCTCTGGATGGAAATAGCTGGATCAGAATATTCACTGGGCAGGTGTGAGACATACAGGACATGAGGGGACAAGCTGTTCCTATCTGAAAAAGAGCTGGAATCTGATAGCAGGTACAGTGAATAGTGAATATTTAAGATGTAAAATGGTTAGGTCAGGCACACAATGCCAGGCTATATTGAGGCACGGAAGTTCATTAATAAAGGAGTAGTAAAGAGTACTGTACTAGAGTAATTCACAGATGTTATCCTATACATGACAATTTATGATCTGTGAGATTTATTATGCCTCCTGTGAACAGTTTATAAAATAACAGTTTATCATCCAACCACAGCAGCATGAAAAGAACAGAATAATTATATTAATGGTTAACAGAGTTAGTGACCATGATACTCAAACTGGATGCATTTATGATTTGTGGGGACCCCAGCATCTTATCTGAACAGAAAGAACAGCCTGAGGGGGTATTTAGGTCACGCAGATTAGGAAATACAACTGGCTGGTAGAATTGCATGTTGAAAAGAAGCTGGTCTCCACTATCAGCAACCTCCTACAAGTTTTTTCCGGAATCTGAACAACACTTTATGTTGGCTGTCTTACAAGAAATGCTCCAGTCTCCTTTTACATCTTCTCAAAGAAGCAGTGCCAAGAAGTGGTGTAACTGCACGCACCTCTCCCACTGGGCTGGTTGCTTTACAAGAAGTGTTGTTCATACTGATTTTTGGCTTATGTTACTTTTCATAAGCCTCAGCATCACTAGCTCTTAACTGCAGTTCTTGTCCTGGCCACAGGGAAACATTCCCAGGTGCCTTCATTGCACACCCTAAAGGGTGCAATGCTGCACAGCCCCCCCAGCATTTTCAACAGCTTGAACTGTGGAAAAAAAAACCTCAAATTGTAAGTCTTTGCAACCTGTTGTGACCCTGTCTGAGACTAAGGTGAAGCATTGTGCTACACAGATACATGCAATTCTACTTTAAAGTTAGCCCTAGGCAAAATGTAAAGCCAACCCAAGCCACAAGGCCCTTTGCTCCCTCCTTAGCTGTACAAGAACAGCCTCAAAACCTCCCAAATGCTTTCTAACAACAAGCACAGAAGCCAAGGCCACAACTTTGCTGGATAACAAAAAATCAGCCTCAATAATAAAGCTGTTTTATGGCATTCATAACCTCCCTTCCTCTCCTCTACCCAGTAACTCTTCCATGTGGCACAGGCTATCCACGTTTCTCTTATTCCTGTATGAGAGTACCCATTAGCACCACTCCCCATTCCTAAATTCATCCCAGTCCAGACTCAATACATACCTATTAAAGGCAGAATAATTGTCTTCAGCTTATATTTAGGTTTAAATCTTTATGGGTCTACTTCAGACCTGTCTATTCTTCTCAGGTTTGCTACTCCATTATAATAAAAATAAAACATAGAAGCATTATCTTACCCATACATCCTTAGCCAACAGGGACTATAGCAACACTTGGCACTAAAAATTACTAGCATTTCTTATAAGAAGGGATTTGTTTCCTGAGCACTGGAATTAAAAACAGGTCTCACTGGCATGTCATCTGTGAAAGACTTAGGCAGCCTGCCCTGTTCCACTGATGTATCCTGCACTAAGCAAACCAGATTTTTCAGGTGCCAATCACTGAATAGCACAGCCATGGCACAGGAGGAACAATTTTTAAAAACAAGATATTTTGATTCACTTATTTTGAAAGAAAAATCCAGCACCATATCCTTTTCAAATAGGAAACAAAAAGGATATTACTTAATTAAATCTATATCCAGCGTGAATGTTAACATAAACTAGTTGGGCACAAGAGACAGGTACACTGCTTGCATTCCTATTTTACTGCTAGGAGTATCTGGAAAGTTGTAAAGAAAGTCTGTTTTGCTCTGCAGTTTGTACTTTTGGAGGTAGCCTGGAGAGGAAATAATGAATATAAAAAACCTTAGAGAACAACTGAAGCCCAGTGGTGAGTAGGTTCTGCTCTGTTGAGCTTGCCAAACCAAAAGACATACTTACATATGTGCATACAGTCATTTATGGAAGAGCCTAACTTAGAAGCCAAAAGCAAAATTACTTTATTCTCATGAAAGAGAAACCCTCATGCTCAAACTGTTCCCCATTTTCCAGACAATTAGTACTGAACTCAGAAAGATAAAAGGCATATTTCATCGGAACAGAACACCTAAGAAAATTACATGTAGCATTTTTAATTCAGCTCTTGGCAAGAGACATCTTGCTAACGCAACTAGTTTTACATTGCAATATCAATATTGCAGTGTTCTCCAGATTTAACACATTCACAGCTGACCCACAATAAAGTACCAATATACAAAGCTCTTGGCTAAGTGCTTGCAGCTGCTCCCTTAGCCACTAGCTCATTCTTATTTCTTCACTAAGAATACTGCCTTCCAGGAACAATACAGGACATTCAAACTCCAGTTCTTCTCCATTTTTACAAAGCTGAGCAATTTCCTGAATAAAATGTAAGTTTGCAATGTAACAATGCTTACAAAAAGCATTGTTTCACATTTACAGAAAGCTGACAGCTCCAAAAGATGCCAGAGAGCCTCATGAACTTTACATATCATATACTGAATATACTGAAGAGAAGGTGATCCTACTGCAGCACAATTAAAAAAAAAAGGGGGGGGGGGCGGATAGGGACATACAATACTGCCAAAATCCCCTTAAATTACTGCACAAAGCCTGTTTCAAATCACAAACATTCTTTTTCTTCTAATTTTAGATTAAAAACTATCTCAAATGTTTCAAATTCCTGGTATTTGCCTTCTGAGTGTTTAAGCCATTAGAGTGCATTTGGGTCATGTTCTGAAGCTTTGATATTAGACATATTGTTTAAATGAAAGCTGCAATTTAAGCAAAAATGATTGATGCCAGAAACATGAATTAAAGAAAAAAAGAAGTATCTCAAGTCCTTGATAGATCTAGCAATAATTACTACATGTAGAGCAGAAAATTAGTACATTTAAAACATGTATTTAGTGTTGAAGTGGGAGTTTTATTTTATTGTTCTCCTCAGCAACCTAAGGATCTAGCTCTTGGACAACTAGCTCAGGGCTTGAACCTATCCTTACAGAAGCAAGCTAAGTTTTTCAGGCAGTTAAATAAGAACAGAGTCAGTCACTAAATCCACCTACATCTACATGTCAGATTTTGCTGGAATTCTCCTTGAAACATCATAGCTAATGGAGTAACATGCATAAGCACATCAAATTTTTCTCTTAAATGGAAAACTCAAGGACTAGACTCAGCCTGCACAAGGAGAAAACACCTCATGTTAAACACAACCAAATATGTAAAACTAACAGTGGAATATGACCACATGACAGAAAAAGGAAAACAAATCTTGAAAAAAGAAAAAAATTAAAATACAGTTTCCTCTAGTATTTTAAAGCATTAAATATTATACTTTTAGCTTCACTTTAGAAAAGCATAGATCATCATAGTGACTAGTATTAAATGGATTCTACCCTCTATCAGGAAAAGTAACTTTTTCAATAGAAGAAACTTTTTTATTAAACTTTCAGCAACTAGAATCTTGCCAGCTTGTTTTTGTTTGTTTGTTTGTTTGGGGGGGGGGGGGTCTTTCATAAAGAAAGTTCTAATAAAGTGAATTTGTTATATGATTGCTGTCAATTTTTCCCCTACTGGAACGCAGAAAGTGAAGCTCTGAGACAAAACAACAGGGAACAGATTTACTCTGCTATCAGCAAATAAAGGTGCAGTGATATCAATACAAAGGTGAATTTGACTCATAACCCAGTATATTTTTACCTGCCTTTCCATCTGGTAAGAGGAATTGTACCATTCTTTGGAAGGGAATTATACAGAAGACAACAGCTGGATATTTTTAAATCTTATTCTTATGTAAATCAGACTATCAATAAGTGCTTATTATTTATGCACAGATTCTTACATTATAAAACAGCTTTTTAAAGCTTGCATACAGTGAAGATTTTACCAAATAAACAGGGTATATTTTTATAAATAGAACAGTATTTCTTTCACCTCTTCAGAAGAAATAATGGTATGTCTAAGAAATGAATAGTCTGAATATTTATTAGAATTAAAATGAGCGAAATATTACTTTTTCATTCCAGAATACCCTGGATCTACACATTTTATACACTTACATTTATCCTTCTTACAACTACATAAAATATACTATGAAATATTATATTAAAAATAAGGATCCCTCCCCCCCCGATATTTTATATCCACCTAGCAGTTCTTCATTACAGAATTCTTGAAGCCCAGTTTTTGCCCAGTTCTTATGTGTTTTTGTGGTAGTTTGAGGTTTTTTATGCACCACAGTAAAACGTTGAGAACATCGAATGTTTCCCAGTTAGGTAAAATAATTATTATTCTGATTTATACCTGGGAACTTAGATACACTAAAATTATATCTAACCTGCCCACCATTCAAAGATACAGTTTCAATACCAACCAGGCAGGTCCAACAGCCTAAAATCTGCCACAGTGGAAAGTACTTAACAAGAGAGATTGATTTCCTTCCCCCAAAACTACAGCAATGGTTGTAACTGGGAAGTACAGCACAATAAATGTTACAATACATCCAGTAAAACCTGACAATTTGAAAAATTCACCATGAAACCCTATTTCCACCCTGCATTTGTAACCCTCTAACCCTTCCAGATGCTCATAATATGTCCAGATTTACACAGATGTATAAGGGATGACAAAAGCTACAGACACATCCCCAGGTGAAGGCTGTCTATTGGAAGAGCCCAGACATACTGAAGCTTCTCAAAGAATGACTTAACTACTCAGTCAATTCTATAATTTTCATATTTTTCTTCCTTGAATCCAGAAGAAGTTCTCTCATTTAATATCAAAATTTGAACTTTGAAGCAGCCCCTTAGTATATTCCTTACACTTCCATAGGCCTATTCCTGAAAAGTTATCTGTGTATATAATCCTGCATATTGATACACTGAAATCTATAGAAATTTTAAAACCTCTGTAGACAAAATTCTATGAGGGATTAAAATGAGCAGCTAGCACATCAAATATTATAGAAAATTAAATAAAATTATCTTCAAGTAACAGTTTTCACCTAAAAATATGTTTTAAGTCAATATGATTTTCCTATTACTATCAGTGGCTAATTTCATTATTAAAATTAAGGGGGGGGGGGAAACCTACGTATTTTTCTTTGTATCTAGTTTTATTGTTTTACAGTCTAGTTACTTTAAATGTTCAAAGCATTCTAATCAGTTCCTCCTGATTAGGATAGTATTACAGGTTTTTACCAACTGAAACTACCTATTTAAAGGAAACAAAAATATTTCTTTTGGAAAAAAAATATCATCATGTGTCATTAAAGAAACATTGTGAAATAGAATGTAAACGTATGCTCAAAGCTGCCTTAGAATACTAATTTTGATTTTAAATGTCACTGTGCTTCATGCTATCCAACAGTACAATTCAGAAAATAATATAACTAAGAAAAGGGTATACTAAAAAAATTATAGATAAATAAGAAAAAAAATAAAGAAGATCCTCCATAAAAATACAAATAACTAGCTGTTTTTAACCTAGGGAGGGAAAAAAGAAAAAAAAAAAAAGCTTTGTAAAGTTTCCTTGACTTCCTAAAAACTCTGCCCCCAAGGCATGGTGTGTACTTCACATGAGGAACAGATATGAAAGCATCAGAGGGAAGGAGGAAGAGATGGAGGGAGGGAAAGAGAGATAACATATAACCCAGCAGCTATGAATTTCTAGCCAATAGGATTCTTGACAGGAATATAAATCTAACTTTCACACCAAACAACTAGAGTTTGGAATTTTCACAGAAATCCTTATTTTAGAAATCACAGGGTTATAGGTTTGCTGCTGAGATTGCACAACAGCCTATCTAACAAGTGAAAAAAAAAAATTTATCCAGAGCTATGGTGAACAGTATTCACACTTGGAATCAAGTTCCAGATTATTTATACAAAATATAATAAAGCAATAAATACAAGCAAAGCATTTAGCTGACTTAAAATAATCCTTATTGTCTAGATAATGACTGTATATATATTTTGACAATATAATATGATACTTTCAAAACAGGTTTTGAGTGTAAGGATGATTTTTACAGAGGAAATAGTTTTCTATTTTTTTTTAACATAATACGGATCTGATCAAGTTTGCATTCTTCATATGAAGTTTACAAATTAGATGGCAGTATGGGACTGGATTCAGTGATTCATGAGTGACCTATTTTTTAATGTTCTTCATCTCCTGACGTTCTCAGGGAAATAATTAAAAAACAACATTTGGCAGAAACTTCCATACATCAATGGATCACTCTCCCAAACCAAGCATCACAGTAAAATGACAAATCCTAAGCGTATCGTCTGATGACATGTACTAAAACTCTAAATCTGTGGTTATCAGCTTTCCTTAGGATATCCAGTGATCTTAACAATGAGTCTCTAGTACTGAAATTTTATCCTAGATAGTCTCCTAATACGTTCAAAGTGTCTATAACTGGAACTGGTCTCTTTCTACATGTGTTGTCATAAACTAGATAGTCTACGTAGCCTTTTTTTTAATTTTTTTTTTTTTTAAGACCAGAGTTAGGAAAGGATTTAAGAGCAGAAATTCAATTTTTATGCTAATATTTGTGCCTATGAACCCAACAGATGTGAAGCTCACAATCCGAAATGTGATCACAGCCAAAAACAATTTGAAAATTGCTCTGCAGAGTTTATTCCATCCAAAAGAAACCATTTGGAATACCAAATGCTTTAACACCATAGCTTGCCCTGTGTAAGCCTTTGGTCTATGTAAGAATCTAGGAAGGGGAATGTATTACATGTGCAAAACCTGGGATTTTCAGTCTGAAATTGCAATTTTAAGTTTACTTTTGAAAAGTCAAAATTCAGATCTCCATTTTCTCCATTTAGTGGAATTGTTGTAACTCTTCACCAGCACAGGAAAATCCACCACCAGGAAACCTTTTCTCTTCTAGTTCAGTAAATGGGATAAAAGAACCTTTTATGACAGACAAACTCAGGACAGCAGACTGATATGGCTGAGCAGCACAACCGACCATAGGAGACAAAAGTTCCAAATCAGAGTGGAGAAAACAATGATGAAACAGACACAAGACAAATGGAAAGCAATACCAAAATAGGTATGTGAAATACAGACTGGGGAAAAGCTCTATAAAGAGTGCCTTAGGCTAAATGGTAGTTGCTGGAGGACAAGAATTATGAACAAACTGTTTCCTGTAGTTCCAGTGTTATGATGTACAGAGGAGTGGATTTCTGTGCCCCCTCACCCCATTCTTTGTAAATAGGTAGAATGGCATCAACGTATGTCCATAGCGCACTGGTAATCAAACCACTCGTTAACATCTAGAACTGATTAAGTGTTTGGACATAAAAAGAGGAAAAAATAACTTCTCAGTTAAGACTTAATTCAGAGTTTAAAGATATTATCACTCTGCAGCTTTTGTCATGATAAAAATTCATAATTTAGTCCTAATCGTGGCTTCCCATCTCAGCCTGAGAGCCTCCAATGAGCTAGACTAAAGGTCCTAGCGGTACTACTGAAACTGTACCTGCCAGCACAGCTCTTTCTCACGAATATACACATAGCCTCTGCAGCAGATATTTTTGTTTCTTGACTATTTATCAAGCAAAGCATTAAGGGTAGGATTCAAGCCAGTTTATTAGGTGTATCAAAGGTGAATTCACAAATCCTGTGAAAGAATATGCCTTGTGGCAGGCAGAACATAACCTTCTGGCACTTCTCCCTGCTGGAGAGGAGTAAGCTGTATTTATGCCTTTTCCCCGGTTCCAACCAACACTGCTAAGACAATTTTGGGGCCAGATACTATTGAAAATAAATATAACTGTGAAAAGAATAAGGTTCCTATTGGATAATGCAGTGTACAGGAGAGAATGAACTGAAACATGTTTAAATATACAGCTATTCATAGTTGACTTTAATGTGTTATTTCTCCTACTTGACAAGTTACTCCACTTCAGTAGCTCTTCATTCTTAGTCCTCCCATTTGTTATGCTTTATCTTAAGCTGCGAGCTCTTCCTCTAAACAAACCCAATAAGCTATTCCAGTACAAAACAAGATACACTAATTGTACTTTCCATGACAGGTCTACACATTCCTCTGTTCTATATTTAATAATAAGGGAAAATGTCTAAAATGTGCACCTTAATGTGTTTCTAAAACTCTAAAAATCTAATCACTGTAGATTCTGATCAAGATATGTGACAAATGTACTGAATATAATTACCAATTTCACAGATATTTTTTATTTACTGTAATTTTAAAAAAATCCTAAAAAAAGGGAAGACAACTACATGTAATTCTCCAGTGACTTCTTTTTATGGGATACTTTTTAAAATCTGTAGTGTCTGCAAAGTATTATTAATATTTGTGATGTAATTCTTTAACAAAAGACTAATATTGAAATTTCCTAAGAAATGTAGGGAACACTAGATTCATCACTAAAACATTGTCAGGTCAATCACAAAATCCAAGAACAAAAGCAAAACAAAACCAGGAAAAAGTGATTAGGCATGAATTGCAATAACTTTGAGCTACATTTAATTGTACTCACAGTTGACACTGGTCTCCTTTGATTCCCTTAGTTGTGCAGAAACATTTTCCTGTTTGCATGTGACAAATATTTGCATGTCCACTGCACGTGCAAGCTATAAAATCAAGAAGGAAAAGTGAGATTTCATCATCCATATTTTACTTTATAACTAAAAGAATTTTCATGGATTTTAATACTTCGTCCTGAACACATTTCCTACAAGCTGTATTAAAAAAAATATATATGTATTACTACTCAAATTATAAGCTTCTTTGAGGAACATTTCACTAGCACATAATTTAGTTTATTTTCTGTAGAGTTAAGAACTATGCATGTGTCATCTGGGGCTCTGCTCCACACCTTAACAGAAGTTTGAGAATAGCCATTAAAGTCTACCATTTCAATGTGCAATACAGGAAATTACTAACAATACATCTTTTCTATACAAGCTGAAATTCTGACCAATGGCAAAAGCAATGGCAAAACTCCATTAGTTTCAAATATCTAATTAAAGAAAGTATTATTGCAGATGTTTGGTAAAATGTCTAATATAATTGGAACTCTTGCTTTTGACAAAAGCTAACAAAAAGAAAACTTTGAAACCATTTGAACAAAGGCGGAGTTAATACTACAATTATGGTCCACAGCAAGAATATTCCAGAAGCAAAAAACAGGCACCTTGAAAAGCTCGTGAAATTTGAACTGGAGGAGAATCACAGAAACATCATCATCACTCCTATTTAAACTCAGTGCCTAAAGTAAATCTCTCCACAGTGGTCTGCTCACTGCCACTCTTGCTGCCTGATTGATTCTCACCTCAAAACAAACCTTCTTGTTCCCAGTTCCTGAGCTTTCTTTTTGCTTCTCCCTCCCACGTTTATATGAATGGCTACCTTGTTTAGACAGGCCTCCCTCTTTTCTAACCAAAGCTTAATAACTTCCCTCTGGTAAATGTGTCAATAAGTTCCCACCTCATACTGGAATAACTACCTGCTAATATTCACACTACATTTAAAGTCTTTATTTAATACAAAATAACTCTGAACCTACCTCGATGTTCATACTATGCTTTCGCTGAAGTTTTATCTTAGTCATAATTAAAAGACTTAATAGGTGGGCTCCTGCCTGGGAACAGATATGATACTAAGTGGTGACCTGTATATAATAAAAGTTTATTTTCCCCTTTATAATCCTAATATTGAATTTCTATCAGAGGGATTGAGTTTTAATGTTCCTATTCTACTGATAAGGAATAACACACAAGGAATACTTCTGTGACAGTGTCCCATACCATACACACTCTAACCTCTCTGCCCCAGCCTAAGACAAATAGGGAAAAAGGTAATATAACAGCCAGACTAGAACCACAATTAAACCTAAGATATTATTGACAGACTACTTCCAAGTCAGGTATTCTATGGTTTGTTCAGCCTTCAGAACTTGTTAAATAGACAGCTGAAGCGGAAGGAGCAATTCTTACTAAAGAGGTATGTACTAGAGATTCAAACTGTCTGCAAGAAACACATACCAGCAATTCCTACGCAGCATATAGTTATGCTTGACATTCTTCTCTTTCATAATACGGCTTGTAACAACATTTCTGAAAAACACCTACAGTTACCACAGAGTGCTAAATTTTGTAATTTTGCTATGATCTTGACACTCTACAATAAATGTTCATTGAAGTGCTGCTACTATATAATCACTTATGTTTTCCTAAATCCATTCACGATTTCCCCTCTACATTTATGGAATGATTATTTAGGCACTTTAAACTGGAAAAGCCTCTTCTCAAAAGTTAATTTTAAATGTGTAAATCTTTGCTATACTTTCAGTGAAAAACAAAAGAATATATTCTTAACAGCTTATTCAGCTTATGGTTAAATGCACTTAACAGTGATGCACCATTACAAGACAGCACAAAAGTTATAAAGGAGCTAAAAGGCTGAATTCCAAATCATATTCCAAAAGCTATCAATATATTGACAAATACAGAATCTATTGCCAACCAACCTTAATTTTTACTCCCATAGTTATTGCTCACTTTAATAGGAAGATCACAAATGTGAAAGTAGACTTCCTTTACTTGAGTAGCTTTTATTTAGTAGAAGTATTTAAACACTAAGTTATAAAAGCCTTTGGACACTATGCATCTTTATCATCTTCTTGAAGAAACAAATGGGGGGGGTAAGATGGATTACACAGTAAAAGTAACAGACGTAGCCATATGAGACTTTGTGGAAGGGCAAAACCATTTCCTTTGGCAGCTCAGACATGACTTGTATACCCAGTCCATGGAATTACTGGTAAATCAAACTTCTCAGTACCATTTATCCCCAGGGACATCTAAATCAAATCAACACCTATATAGTGCACTTTACTGTACTATATGCTTACTCACACAGCAATCCACAGATGAACTCCTCTCCAATCAACCAGATATCTCCTTCCATTTAAACTGCACCAAATTTTAGTCACTGCACTCTGTCTTTGGAGTTTCCTGGATTTATACTGGAAAATCATTAAATAACATAAACATTTGATGGTATTTTCCCATGGACTCACGTCTAAATTTTAACCTGTGTGTATTCATAGCACACACAAATACAGGATACATTCATAGTTTGGTCTCTCTCAACAAAAACACCACCATGGCTGCTCTACCTCACCTGCATTTTCACAACAGATATGAAGCTTCAATAGCGCTAAGATCAGTATGGTTGGAAAAGGAGAAGAAAAGAGTTCAGAAGACTCAGAACCTTGTCTTTTGGATTCCTCGTCAATGAAAAAGCTGATTCTGACAAGTCTAGCAGCTCGTTTTCTTCTACTAAAAGATGAAGAGAAATTACTCTCATTGATCAAGTTGCTAGTAATTTAACTGTTCCCTGGACGATACCTTGAAAAAGGACATCAAGAGATAATCACTTCTGCATTATTTTAAAAATCTCATCTGGACAAATTTTATTTAACAGCAGTGAATATGCATATTTTAATTAATCTCAGGCTTGCAAGTCTGTGATGAAAAATGGATTCCTAACCAATCTGTGGACCTCTATCTGGGGAGAAACTCAAAAAACAAAATACATATCAGCCATCCCTGCTGTTACTGAAGCAAATGTGAATATATGTTATCAAAGAAATGCAACAGCAGAAGCAGGACGGTATTAGAGTACATTCAGTGGAAAAAATTTTAGATGCCATTATCTTTGTGCCTCACTGCAGGTTTTTTCCATTGGCCTATTTCCGAATAACACAAAAGAAATTACAAGCTTTGAATATGAAGTATGTTTACTAATGAATAAACTGCAACTTAAAGCTACCTTTGATTGCAAAAAAACAGAAGATTTACATTCTTCAGTTACCTCAATATTTCCATATTTTCTTTAATATTTTCTACTTGTTTTTCTCTGCTTAACCATTCTCAGTGAATGGTTTCTCTTCTTATAGTACTATAAGTAGACAGTTAAAACTGTAGCTAGAGTAGTATCCTTTGCAGTCTAATGCTAGTAGAAATATGTTAAATCTTGGAATCGGCTTTAAAAGCATATTTTGTACCAATCATTCTCAGCTGGTAGAAGTCAGCACAAGAGAAGCAATTTATATTTTCCCTTTTTTTTTTTTTTTTTTTTTGAGGTCCCACCCCTCTCCACCCCCATACATTTGTTTTCAAGGAATCAGGCTTAAGTTCCAGCAGCAGCCACTGCAGCTAAAGCCTATATTAAGTAACTTCGTTTTTCTTCCAAAAAAAGAACAGTTATTATCTTTAATGTTGATCTAAAGAAATGCTTAACATGATTTTTCTTTGTAAGAACACCCTAAAGCTGAAGGAAAAGGAAATAAGAGTTAAGAGTTAAAACAAAAGCTATGCTTAATACTTCACATTTTAAATGCTTCTCTCTTTTTCTGCTTCCCCCCTCCCCCTCCCCGTATTTAATAAAAGCTTTAAGAGTTTGAGTAGAACTGCATGGTGGTAAGCAGAGATTTTGGACTGAAAATCCCAGGCTCAGACTACTTAATGCTAGGTGGTGGGAGGTTCACATTATCGCTTTTGATTTTCTGGGCCTGTCTCCCCCATCTTCATTAACATATACGAGACACCGTCAAGGAAAATTTCTGAGATCTCATTTTTGTACTTCAGTGTTCTCCTACCACATTGTCTTTTCTGTGGCTGTGTATGAAGTTTGGTAAGCCATCCCACTGAGATTCTCAGCCAGTAAAGACAGTTTCAGCTTCTGCACCACTCAAGCGCATTTTACCAAGTTTCAGCATCTTTTAACTGATTTTTCTCCCATTTAGTTTCCATATCCTTCAGTGTGGATTTTTGATAGACACTATTCTTTCACATATCCAGTTAGGCACAGTGTGAATCTTTTGCACTGTCGCATCCCTCAAGTGATGTTAGGTTGACAGCAACATATTCTTTATCATGATTATGCTTTAAATAATGTCCAATTCTTAAGATGAATTATTTTATTTGGGACACTGACAGTGGGCTTAAAATTAGAGGATGAAGCATTTGAAAATTAGAGGGTTAAGACAAATTAAATATAAGCAGAAACAGTCTTTATGCTTTTGGCTAGGGATATTGCATCCCTAACAGAAAGATAGAAACAAATAGAAAGATAACAACACTTACAAGCCCAGTAGGGAAAGATTCTCTAAACCTGATCTTTTTAAAATTTAAAATATACTCTTCATTTTTGGTTTTTTTTTTTAAGAACTCTCGAGTCAATTTTTGGTCCTATCCTCAAAAAAACCACACCACCAGCATAGAAAACTAGCCTCACCAATGCCATTATACCTTTTGCTGAGTACTGCCATATGAACAATAGTACAAGGCTGTTAGAGACATGATTGTCTACAGGGTACATCAGATTCAGATTCTACTGCTGTGTGACATATTCCAGCACTCATAGCAGCATAATACTCAAACATTTTCAAGAGGTTACAATGACACTAATCCTCTCTCAAATCTTCCCTGACAGTCATCAATGCAGAGAATAGCTTGAAATCCTGCTTTAACTTTATAGCAAGTTTAATATACAATAACATCCTAACAGTCTTATTAAATTCTGTTCACATTCTCTGTTTCCTCCTAATTTAAGTACTCATATTCAGTATTCAAAATTCAGAAATGAATGTCTGCAAATCAACTCGTTAAAATGAAATATACAGAATATACAATTCTGCATCCCGAAACACTACCGACTTTAAATAATAACAGTAAGTTAATTCCAGGAGATGTATTTGCAATGAGATAATCACACCTCTAGGATACAACAGGGATTGATAGTATATCATGGCTCCTTTTCCCTCATGGGAAAGTAGTACATCTGTCATTCTCTATTTCATAATTCACACAGTGCTAACAGTTTTTATTATAAGGACAAGCTTAAGTCTCAAAATAAATGCCAGCTTCTGCTGGATTTCACAACCTTCTATTAGGCAAGAATTATCATTAGCCTTACACCTTCCAAAATAAATTGCAGTACATAGAACACAGAAAAACTTGTTACCAATGCTCATAGTTCACTCAAAGATACAAGAAGAGATGGGAATTAGAATTGTCACAATTTTGTGTGTGAAAAGCTCAGGCACAGAATATAGACAGATACATTTTAATTCAAAATACATTGTACAACTCTGATAGAGACTTTATTTCATGTTGCAGATTCCTGCCCAAACACATGTACATTCTTTAAATCAACTTTCAAAATCTATATAAATTATATGACATGTATATTTTTAAAAAATCATATCAGCTACAAAAATTCTTCTTGCAAGTAAGACAGGAAGCTTTAGATGCAGTATTTTGGAACGATTCATTCACCCCCATCATGACTAAGAAACATGAGGTAAGGTCACAAAACTATATAAACTGCCTCCAGGTTGAGCTTTATTAATGAGTTCTGATCACTTTTATGTTCTAGGTATAGATACATCTTAAAAATTCAATCCTCTGAAGATGCTGGAAACAATCCCTTAGATTGACTGGCAACATTTAAAGTTAATGTCTCATTAACATCAAGTATTTTAGCACAGATAATGAGTGAACTTTTGTAACAAATCTCCCAGTTATCCCCCTCCTACCATGTTTTGGTTTGTATCATACTCCATGTCCATGAACTTAATTTCACAGAAGATGGCCACAGGACCACAAAGGTGATTAAGGGACTGGAGCATCTGTCATATTGAGCTGGCATTCAGCCTAGAGAAGTCTCAGGGAGATCTTATTGACATGTATAAATACCTGATGGGAGGGAATAAGACTCTTAGCTGTGACCACTGACCGAAGAAGAGGCAATGGCCACAAATGAAAACACAGGAAATTCCATGAAAATACACTTTTTTACTGTGAGGGCGACCTATTGCACTGCTGTAGGTGCACATGTACTCTGTGCTGCACCTTTGGATAGAAACAGTGAGTTCAGCCGAACTCCAAGAGTCTTCCCATACCACTGTATGCACTCATCTCCAACCTAGGTTTATATTATGCACACATGCTTTTGTTTAAAGAGTTATTTTAAATACTTAACTACCACACAAACATTTTACCAATTATTAAACATTTTAAATAACCTATAGCTTACAATAAAAAAACCTGCCTAAAATATAGAATTTTTAACCTATTTTTGTCACGTTATTTTTACATATTAAAGAGAAATGATGACATCAGAGCTTTAAAAACAACAAAAAAACCCCCTACCCTGCAATATTAATTCTATTTTTAGGGAAATAGCAGTTCAGAGTACTCTTTTGTACAACATGCAGATTTTAAGTGGAACAGAAAGATTATATGAAAACAATACAATCCAGTACAGTAAATCTATGCTGCAAAATCACAACCCTATAGAATTTATTAAATGATAAATCCACAGCATGATTGATTCTGAGTTGCTAGCTCAGCATATAAATGTTCTTGCTGATGCTGACAACAAAAGAATACCCATCACTATTTCCATGAAGCATGCATTTTAGACAATTGAATTTAAAAACACTTATTGCTTAGCCCCCATCTCCAACATATAGTTGGCAAAAGCAATTTTTCTCTCAAACAGAGCTCACTACAAATGGTACTTTAGCTTAATGTGTTTGCTTACTTCAAAAATTACTAAACCAGTAGCTGCACATGGGTAATTCCTTTAAGACACCTTGCTAGTTTTTTTTAAAAGGAAAGCTATGACTATGCTTTAAATATTGAGGTTTACTACTTTGTTAATTTTGGTAACATGCAAAGCATAATTTCTATCAAAAAACATATACGTTACATCATAAAAAAGGAGGTACAGTCTTTCTCACACAGCTAGACTAAGTAAGAAATAGCAAGTATAAACATATATTAAATATAACATTGTAATGCTCAATTTCACTATAAGTGTTCACTTATGTAATCCCTTAGTCTTCTTTTATGAGAACTGCCCTTCTGAGACAATTTTCTACATTAGTAATATTACAAAACTGTCTAGTCACTTATTTTTCTAGAAATGTATATTCAGCTGGAAGCCCCTGATACCCTTTTAGCATTCAACAATTACTTTTGTAGGAAATAGATGCATTCAACCTTTGAGACAGGCAACATAAAAGCAAACAGATGTGCCCAACAACACTTATGCAATATCACTAATTGAGTAGCATTAAAATTAAGCTAAATAAATTCTGTGAAGCAGGAATTCTCCAACCACCCAAATCATATATATATCATGTATATATCATTTAAATCAAGGTCAGCTATTCCCAATATTCATAAAAATTAGATAATCATTTTACCAGATCAATAACCGATATAAATTTGTTCTGGAAAAAGCAAGTATGCCCAATCACCCTGGCAGCCATTTTTTGTAAAACTGGACACTCCTTACATTGCAATTTTTTAAACACTTGTCTCAGACTGCAGCACAGCCTGCCCTCTGATCTTCTTTGGAATTTTAGAGGCTAACCTGGTGGTTACTGAAATGCTCTTGTCCTTAGTCACTTCCCATTCCAAAAGAGTAATTCACCTAAGCCTGAATATGATTTTAACTCTTTTCTGGAATTTATAGCCACAGCAAAACACAGACAAATTTTACTTGATTGTGACCTAAGCCTGCTGAGATCATTTGACCACTAGTAAGGCAATTACTTTTTTTCCTGAAAAGCAATACTGTGTCACATAGTCAAACAATCTGGAAATCACAAGTGATGTTTCTTTAGCTTTGTGGACTGATACGTACATTCCAGAAGTAGGACATTTATTCTAAAAATCCCAAAACAAATCTGGAAAACAACAAACAGGCTGATTTTCTGTTGCAGAAAACAAAATTTACTTTGGTTACACCAACACAATCCTATGGCAACCTTCTCCATTTAAAGGCTTATATTTATTCTTAAGCCATTTTTACACTAGTAAAATAGCTCTGCAGTGTTTGTATTTCATTATTTCTTCTGTTTAAAGCATTCATCCTGAAAAATTAACAGATTCTTTTTGTTTGTTTGTAATAAATACCTCTCAAGCAATCATACTAAATCTGTCTTTAATCATCAGTGACTAACATTACAAAGTCAGCTTAGAAAACCATAATTTTGTTTTATACAAGTAGATAATGAAAATGCAACACAGAAGATTAACACTGAAAGACAGGATATTTTTTCTTGTTATGAACTGAACAGAATCTTAAACAATTAACAGGAGTCTTGCTAAGCCTGAATCTTTCATGCCAATACTGAACTACAGTTCAGAATTTTTATAGCTTGCTCTTGGGATCATTCAGGAATAATGTCCATAGAGGACAGCACTTTCTACAGAAAAACTGTGCCAAAACAAAACTTTTCCATGAGAACTCAAGAACTACAGTAGCACCAATATAATTTTCTCCATGTTAATCTGCGTGAAAAACTGAAACTTTTACACTTACTTTGAACATGTAAAACTGAAAAATTCCAGGTGAGAACATTATTAAGAGCACTTTATTTGGAGATAGGTTTAACATGTCCTATCAGTTTCCTTTTCATTCCATCCACTTATTCTTTTCATTTTTAATTATAATATCATAGAATCATTGAATGGTTTGGGTTGGAAAGGACCATAAATATCACCTAGCTGCAACCCCCCTGCCATGTGCAGGGACACCTTCCACTAGACCAGGTCACTCAAAGCCCCATCCAGCCTGGCCTTGAACACTGCCAGGGATGGGGCAGCCACAGCTTCTCTGGGCAACCTGTTCCAGTGTCCTACCACTCTCACAGTGAAGAATTTCTTCCTTACCTGTAATCTAAATCTGCCCTCTTTCAGTTTAAAACTGTTACCCCTTGTCCTATCACTACACTCCCTGATAAAAAGTCCCTCCCCAGCTTTCCTGTAGCCCCTCTTTAGGTACTGGAAGGCTGCTACAAGGTCTCCCCAGAGCCTTCTCTTCTCCAGGCTGAACAACCCAAACTCTCTCAGCCTGTCTTCATAGGAGAGGTGCTCCAGCCCCCGATCATCTTCGTGGCCCTCCCCTGGACTTGTGCCAACAGGTTCATGTTCTTCTTATGTTGGGGGCCCCAGACCTGAACCCAGTACTCCAGGGGGGGTCTCATGAGAGCAGAGTAGAGGGGGAGAATCACCTCCCTCGACCTGCTAGCCACGCTTCTTTTGATGCAGCCCAGAACATGATTGGCTTTCTGGGCTGCGAGCACATATTGCTGGCTTGTATTCAGTTTTTTATCCACTAATACCCCCAAGTCCTTCTCCTCAGGGCTGCTCTCAATCCACTCATTGCCCAGCCTGTATTTGTGCTTGGGATTGCCCTGACCCATGTGCAGGACCTTGCACTTGGCCTTGTTGAACTTCATGAGGTTCGCACGTGCCTGCCTCTCAAGGCTGTCAAGGTCCCTCTGGATGGCGTCCCTTCCCTCCAGTGCGTCAACCACACTACACAGTTTGGTATTGTTGGCAAACTTGCTGAGGGTGCACTCAATCCTACTGTCCATGTCACCAGCAAAGATGTTAAACAGCGCCAGTCCCAATACCGACCCCTGAGGAACACCACTCGTCACTGGTCTCCACTTGGACATCGAGCTGTTGAACACAATTCTCTGAGTGCGACTGTCCAGCCAATTCCTTATCCACCAAGTGGTCCATCATCAAATCCATGTCTCTCCCATTTAAAGACAAGCATGTCGTGCAGGACAGTGTCAAATGCTTTGCACAAGTCCAGGTAGGTGACATCAGTTGCTCTTCCCTTATCCACCAATGCTGTAACCCCGTCATAGAAGGCTACCAAATTTATCAAGCATGATTTGCCCTTACTGAAGCCATGTTAGGTGTCACCAATCACCTCCTTATTTTCCATGTGCCTTAGCATAGTTTCCAGGAGGATCTGCTCCATGATCTTGCTGGGCACAGAGGTGAGACTGACTGGCCTGTAGTTCCCTGGGTGTTCCTTTTTTCCCTTTTTAAAAATGAGGGTGATGTTTCCCCTTTTTCAGTCAATGGGAACTTCACCAGACTGCCACAACTTCTCAAATATGATGGATAGTGGCTTAGCCACTTCATCTACCAGTTGCCTCAGGACCCAACTATGCATTTCATCAGGTCCCATGGACTTGTGTACCTTCAAGTTCCTCAGATGGTCTCAAACCTGATCTTCTCCTATGGTGGGTGGTTCTTCATTCTTCCAGTCCCTGCCTTTGCCTTCTGCCACATGGGCGGCGTGGCTGGAGCACTTGGAGGTTAAGACAGACGCAAAAATGTTGTTGGGTACCTCAGCCTTCTCCATGTCCTGGGTAATCAGGTCTCCCGTTTCCTGGGCCCACATTTTCCCTAGTCTTCCTTTTATCACTGATGTACCTATACAAGCTTTTCTTGTTGCCCTTGATGCCCCCGGCCAGATTTAATTCTACTGGAGCTTTGGCTTTCCTAACCTGATCCCTGGCTGCTCGGACAATTTCTCTGTATTCCTCCCAGGCTACCTGTCCTTGCTTTCACCTTCTGTAGGCTTGTTTTTTGTGTTTGAGTTTGTCCAGTAGCTCCTTGTTCATCCATGTAGCCCTCCTGGCGTTTTTGCCTGACTTCCTCTTTGTTGAGATGCATTGCTCCTGAGCTTGGAGGAGGTGATCCTTGAACATTACCCAGCTTTCTTGGGCCCCTCTTGCCCCCAGGATTTTATCCCATGATACTCTACCAAACAGATCCCTGAAGAGTCCAAAGCCTGCTCTCCTGAAGTCCAGGCTAGCGAGCTTGCTGTGCACCCTCCTCGCTGCCCTAAGGATCTTGAACTCTACCGTTTCATGGTCACTGCAGCCAAGGCTGACCTTGAGCTTCACATTCCCCACCAGCCCCTCCTTGGTGCTGAGAACAAGGTCCAGCACAGCACCTCTCCTCGCTGGCCTCTCTGTCACTTGGAGAAGGAAGTTGTCATCAATGCATTCCAGGAACCTCCTGGATTGCTTATGCCCTGCTGTATTGTCCCTCCATCAGAGATCGGGGTCACTGAAGTCCCCCATGAGGACCAGGGCTTGTGAATGTGAGGCTGCTCCTATCTGTCTATAGAGGGCCTCATCCACTCAGTCTTCCTGGTCAGGCAGCCTGTAGCAGATACCCACTCTGTCACCTGGCCCTGCCCTCCCCTTAATCCTGACCCATAAGCTCTCGGTTGGCTCCTCATCCAGCCCCAGGTGGAGGGCTGCGCACTCCAGCTGGTCATTGACATGGAGGGTGACACCCTCTCCTTGTCTCCTCTGCCTGTCCTTCTTAAAAAGCCTGTATCCTTCCATTGCAACACTCCAGTCATAGGAGCCATCCCACCATGTCTCTGTGATGCCAATAAGATCATGGCCCTGCAGGCATGCACGTCCCTAACTCCTCCTGTTTATTCCCCATGTTACGTGCGTTTGCATAGAGGCAAACTTAAGCTGGGTCCCCAATGAAGCTGACTTACTGGCTCGAGTGGCTGGAATTCCTTTGTGCTGCTCTTCAGGTCCTCTCCTGCTGACCTGTGATCTCTCTCCGGGCTCTGGGCATCTGTTGCTGCCACTGACCTCAAACTGGTAGGAGTGAGATGGATTGAGGTTCCCCTCCCGCAGCAACTTTAGTTTAAAGCCCTCTTCACCAGCTTGGCCTATGACTGAAGATGCTCTTTCCCTTTTCTGACAGATGTACCCCATCAGCCCCCAGGAGACCAGGTTTCTCGAAGCGAGTCCCATGGTCTAAGTAGGGACTACCAAACTGCTGGCTGTAGCACCAGTCCTGTAACCATTTGTTGATTTGCCAGTTTTGACTAGCCCTTTCAAACCCCTTCCCTTTGACCAGGAGAATTGTTGAAAAACTACCTGCGCTCCAGAGTCCCTTACTGCCATTCCCAGGGCTCTGTAATCCTTCCTGATACTCCTCAGACCGCTCCTGGCTGTATCACTTGTGCCCACGTGAAACAACACCAGTGAATAATAGTTGGTGGACTGTACGAGGTTGGTAGTCTCCTGGTGACATCCCCGATATGAGCCCTCGGTAAGCAGCACACCTCTTAAACAGTGTGTCAGGTCAGCAGATGGGTGCCTCCATACTTCTCAGAAGAGAGTCGCCTACAACTATCACCCATCACCTTTTCTTAGTTGTGCTCGTTGTTATACAGGGAGCAGATCAGGCTGCCTCACTCAGCTCCAGCATCTCTCCTGATGTGACAGGTCTTTCCTCTTCAGTCTGCAGAGTGGTCAAGTGGTTCTGCAAGGGCATGTCAGCCTTTGGGAGAAGTCTCTTCCTCCTGCAGGTCCTTGCCCTTGCAAGCTTCCATTCTTCTGCATTATTGGCCTTCTCTTCTGTGTGTGCCAGTGGGAGAGTTTTTGGCCGTTTGGCCGTGGACTGTGGGTCCACTGCAGACCGTGCCTGGAACCAGCTATCTGACTCCTCCTCAGCCTCCCTGGTGTTGCGCAGCCTTCTCATGGCCTCCTGCAGCTCAGCCACCTGTGGCCAGAGGTCCTCCGCCTGGGCCCACCTTCTGCAGGCAGCTCTGCTGCCCGTCCCTGCCCCAGGAGAAAGGTCCGAAGAGATGCCCTCGCACACAAACTGCTGTGCCGTGCCCTGTTCGCCATGCTCCTGCTCACTGGCATTCCCCAGGCCTGCCTTTTGTGGGAGCGGCCGCCATTACTCCTGGCCCACCCAGGCCTCCTTACCCGCTCTCCCTCATGAGAGCTGCCGGCTCCTGGCGGGTCCCCGCGCTCCCCTGGGGTTTCCCCATCTCAGGAAAAGCCCCTGGACGCCACGATCCTCCGCTCCGCTGCGGAATGCGCCAGCACTGGAGCTGATCACCTCAGCCAGTGATGTGTTATTAAAGAAATAAATAGCCTACAAATTTTACAGTGGGTTAAGCTGCAGGTTGTGCGAGGTCACGTCACAACCTAAACTCTAGATCTGAGGTATGGTACAGTTCTTTAAGCATGCAAGCATTTAATGACACGTTTCTTTCACATGCCTACGAGTTAAAAAAATTATTCCTTAAATTACTGTTAGTTTTCTTGTTTGTGAAGAGGCTTCTCACATGAAAACATAAGGTAAAATTAGAATTACTTAAAAAAAGAAGTAATTTCAGATCTGGCAGACTAAAACCTTTACCAGGTTTAGTTAAAACTAAAAAAGTGGGGTTTGTTTTTTTGGTTGGTTGGTTTTTTTAAAGCAAAAATACAAACTGATAATTTTGGATGCATATTATCTTTGCATGTCTAATCTGAGATGTGTTTAAGACAACTTTTTCGGACACCAAAGGCTTAGCACATTTTTTTAAATTGTGTCTTTTTAAATTTTCTTGAAAAAGACAGCAGCTTCTCTACTGGCTATTTTGAAAATTTTGGCCAAAAACCTCGTTTCATCAAAAGGCTGCCATTTTTTTCCCCCCTCTCTCTAAAAAGAATGTATAACTTCCTAAATTATAACTGAAAAAAATAAATCAAAGATTATTATATAAGGCAGTATGAAAAGGAAAACAGTTTAAAACCACTCAGTAGCTATTCATAGCGGCTTTAAATGTCAAAAAAAAAATACAGTCTAAGCGGAAAAACAACTGAAATCAACAACTGGTGATTGCAACTATTTGTGTCTATTTGGTCATTCAGAGTAAAAGCCAGAAGAAGAGAAATGCCTTACACAATTTATCAGACAAAAATGCCACAAAATGTAAAGAAGTCAGCAAATCATTTCCCTGTGTTAGCCATTAGGAGGTAAAAAATACGACTGATTTTTAATGCATTCAACTGTGAGTGAAACTTTTTTTCCCCTTAAATAACTAATGTGGTCTGCCATTGTAATGTATTGCATTTACCACTCAGAAAATGAAGGCAAAATCAACTGCAATCAAACAGAAATGCCATTACAAGAGGTTTTTTGAGAATCTTCATTCTACCAGTTGGAAAGTGAGTTGCATGATGCCTCAAAAGCTATTTTCTCAACAGCCTGTAGGGGGTTTCCAACACCCCTTAGGGAGAGGGATGACCCTTTCAATGCAAAATGACTACTTCTTGACTCTTCTGTCCTGGTTGCATATTCACATGTAGGGATTCAAACAGGTAACTCCACACTGGGAGGTTCTGCCATACCCCTCTGATCTATGTGCAGTCTCTGATCTAATTTAAACTGATGGGTACATAACCAAATTAAAAAAAAAAAAGATGTTACATGTCGAATTTACCAGCTGTCAGGAAACATATTTGTGGGATTTTCCTGGGGAAGGATTACGGACAGAGATGCTGGAATTTCTGACTGACTGCAGATGTCTCTGCAATCAAAACTATGAGAATTATGGGAAGTTGTGAGTAGTTGCAGTAACAAGAGAGAATGAGAGCTTCTCAGCACCTAGAAACGTCTAGAAGGGTAGATTTGGAAATCACAAACACATGAAATGGCTACCTTTTTTTTTTTATTTCTACCATATTTGGGACAAGAAGACTCTGGCTGTAGTCAAATGCTTATTTGAGGATCAAGTAACAGTGATTTAAGGAAATGTCATCTTCAACTTAAAAGTACCAACCCTCCGTCAGAGGCTGGCATCTTCTCAGCCCAGACAGAGTAGCTATGTGAGCTCTTGACATCTCTTTCAACACAACGTAAAATATGTCTGCTTATAAGAGGCAGACAAAATCACTATATTTCCTGGACAGCTGGAAGTTTCTAAATCATGCCCTATCTCCTCTGGGAACATCTTTTGGAAACCAATGACTTGACAAATTTCATTAGGAAGGTGAACATATCGATACACAGCTCAGCACATCAAATACATTTTATAAATATTCCTTATTCCATAAAATAGATTTATAGTATGTAAACCTGAAAAACACAAAAATTAGAATGCACAACTCATTCATCATTGCCAAAAACTACGTTATACAATAACATGCAGGAGGACTTGATCACCAATATCAGTGAAAGCAAAAGAATTGTCATTAATCCTTGTAAAAAGGTAAAATAAGCAGAGAGATAAAGGAATATAATATAAATCAAAATGCTGTATCTCTTCAATATCTATAAAAGTAATAAGTGATGATCAATTTAAGGATGCCTGAATTCTTAGTTCTCAGGCTAAGGTGCTGAATAAGCACAAAATGCCAGCTATCTAAACAGATTAAGAGAGTACAAGTTGTTACTATTCTTTTTACTATTTCAGATATTTTTGTTGCATAATAGACCTAAAAAAAAGTTCAGATTAAGTTTATTAAATATGCAGTATTGACTGTACATTTGTAAAATTTCAGAAATAGGTATGCCTTCTTTTATTTTTCTTTTTTAAAAAGCTACCTTGTTCTCACTCCACTTGCTTAAATTAGAATCAACTTTGCTGGATGGTGAAGTTACATTTATGCAAAGCAACATACTGTAGCAATTTGGCTTAAGGAACAAAGCTATAATTGATAAAGTGTGTTACCAGGCATATAGCTACACAATTACATTGTGGTTGTTCAAGGTGGAAAGAAAACTTTGTTATGTAAGGAAAAATCTCCTTCAAAGGAGTCAAAAAGACACTTCAACTAACTTATTTTAATCATCTTTGAGAATAAAAAAGAGTTTTAATGGTCAGGAACTGCAAGACTGTGTTGAACTTATTAACTTCTGATTATGTTGATAATCAAAAAAATATTATGTAGTTTGAATGGGACGTTATGCCTCCTTGGACAGCTGACTCTAATTGACCAAAAGGATATTTCATGCCATATAAGGTCATGCTCAGCAATAAAAATTTAGGGGTGGGAGTGGTGCATGAATATAGTGGTCTGGGAGATAGCCATCACTCTGAGACTAGCTGGGCATCGGTCCACTTCAGGGAAGATGCTGAGCGACTGCCTTCACTTGGTTTGGTTCCTCCCCACCCTCCCAACATTTTTCCTGCCCTTGTTACACTGTCTTTATCTCAACCCATGAGTTTTCTTGGTTTTGGTCTTCCTGTTCTCTCTCCATCCCACTGTGGGGGAGCAGGGAGGGAGCAAGTGGCTGAGTGGTGTTTAGCTGCTGGTCGGGGTCAACCCACCACCCTGTCAGCACGAACACCAGCTTTTTCCATAGCAATCCTAAACTGATGCTTGAACCAGTACTCTCCCATGCTTGCTGTTCTCAAAATCAGACCCCTCCGCAATGAACGCACATGTCCTGATTTAGTAAGTAAAATCAAATTTAGAGATTCAAGCAATAGCTTAAAATGGTTGTGCTTGACAGGAGGCTTATAAAAGTCTTCTGTATGCAATCAAGGAAAATCATCAAAAAGATTAAATACACCAAACAGACATCCTGTCAAAACCTTATGAAATGCCACAGCCACCCAAATAATCTCTCTCTGGAGGTTAATCATGAGGAATGTTACATTCAACAGTTGTTTCTTCTTTTTTTTTCCCCATAAAATTACAGATACCTAAACAGAGCTTGACAATGACACTTTCCTTGAAGTGTAACTCCAGGTGCTTCATCTAGGATTATTCTGATTATAAGTAGGTTATGGAATACAAATGTATCTATAAAAAGATTCCTAGTTTTAGTTGAGTTTTTGCTTTTAATTTACAATTAATTATGCTAGAAATCATACTTTATAATACAGGTCTAATCTACAACAAAGCAAAAAGAAAATTATATGTATACACAACAATTAATAGCATACTGAAAAGTTTGCTTAGCACATTCTGCTTGGCAGCCAAAAAATAACTGGAACAGTAATTTGTTAAAGATGTCTTTTTCCAAGTTCCTCAACTAACTTTTTCTTATGGCAACCCACTTTTCTTCTGCTTTAGTAGCACAGGACTTATTTGAAATACATCCTGATTGGAGTGAATTTAATTTAAGTTCATAATTAAGCCCAAGTACAAGCATTTTATTCACTCAGTACTCACATTATCTTGAACACTGTTCAATAAGCAGCATTCACTAAAGGAAGGAAAATAAATTTTCAAATCACTTTGGGGGAAAAAGGTCTTCTTAAAGAAAAGAGTGCTTATTCTAACTATTCTAACAATGTCTCTGAAAAAAGTAATATGAAGCTTCTCTTGAATACCTTATTGTGCTATGATCTCTTTTCTTTATATTTCATATGTGCTAAGCCCTCTACCTAGTACTAAAAACAAATTCCAGCATTTTAGTTAATATTAAGTGTTTCTATTCTATAACAAGGTATTGTATAAAAATGAGCAATTGGTGTCTTTATCTCTATTCAACACTTTAAAGAAAAAAAAACAAAACAAAACAAAACAACAACAACAACAACAAAAACACCACCACTACTGCAAAATGGGATTTCTTGACAGACCCCTCATTCGTCGAAACTTGTTATTACTTTGTATAGGATAAACAAAACCATGGGGTTTGTTGGAATTTAGCATCACATGTGAGCTTTTCTTCTTCTGAATAATCTTAAATTGCAGCTTCTTATCACAGTTTTACTATGAACTTGTGACCTACTGTTTCTCAGAAACCAAGGTACAAGACAAACAGTGAGTTGATTTTTTTTTTTAATTTAGTTCCATATTCTAGTGCTTGAAGACAGTATGAAGCATACTGTACTCTTTTTCCACTGATCTCCAAAATCTATCCATTTTTATGTAAAACGTCTTTATTCATGTAGACTCCTGGGGTCTGTATCATAAGCCTCCAGTCCACTGAATATCTGTTATTTATGTGAATAACCACAAAGTTTCTGGACTAAAAGACGCTTTTGGTTTTTAACTACACGGAATTGGTCACTGTGAAAAGAAGGCTTCTAGAACATAATATTTAACCCAATATAAAATTTCCTCTAAAATTTTAGACATCTAAAGGTGGAATGCCTGAACCCACGATCTTTAATGCATCAGTGAGTTCCATAAATGCCGTTCTCTACATGCTAGACATTAAAACTGCTAAACTGAAAAACTGTATAAAAACCTTGTATCCCAAATTACCATGTCATTCTCTAAGAGAGTCAAAACTTCCATCAATTCACGTTCATTCCTAATTCTACTTTAGGAAGATGCAGCAGAAAATGCTTTTGCTGCTGTTTATACTGCTAGTTGAGGATACTGTATTCCTTTATGCTTTCTACCTTTCTGTTAGTTTTTCCTGCAGATGACAGTTAAAAGCTCTTTGTCCTCTTTCTTAGTTCTACCTTATATAGGACTTGAGGCCTCCAAATGTAAGATTTTGGACCAGAAACCTTTTCAAAACAGAATTCCCCTGTAGAAGACCAAATTTACAGCTGTCTACAACAGTAGTAGAATTCACCCACTTATCTTTTTTTCTGATATGAAGTTAAACACCAAATATCACTCTAACATTTCTATTAAAAACTAATAAACCAAACTCTAAATAGTGATAGAGCTTATTTTTTGCCCTTCTCATTAGTTTCACAACAGTGTGGGTGCTGTTCTCTATGGACAATGCTGGACAAAAGCATCCAAACTCCAGGCATTGTGGCACAGGCAGAGTCAGGATGAAATGTACAGGAACAAACATTTTGAAGAGTAAAGTATCATTGCAAACAGGGGTGGAAATTGCCTTCCAGGTAGTGGCATTGATCCCCACAAGGACTTTCTAGCCCTCAGTATCATGCTTGTGCTAAATGTAGCACCAAGCCCCTATCCACATGACACCAGAGGAGAAGGTTAGCTTCAGCTAAGTGCTAAAAACAACAACAAAAAACAAAACAAAACACAAAATACCCCAAACAAACAAAAAACCAACCAAACAAACAAAAAAAACCAGGTGTAAGAAAGCTACAGGGTCCTGTTTTCCGACTTCTATTAGTACTAACTGGACTCATGCAACTGAGCACATCACGTTCCCCATTTCAAAAATTTAGATAGAGGAATCATTTAAAAAATGCAGAAAATTGTGGGGGTTTTAAAAGTCTCTTAGAAATAATTTATACACCATTTATTACAAAACTAAATGTTGTACTCCAGCTTGGTTCTAATTTACCTGACTTCAATAAGCAATTTTATATGACTGCCAGACTCAATGGGAGGAATGATTGATGATTGCTTGAGAGCCAAAATTTAGATGTTCTAGTTCAAATTTCTACTTTCTTCGTATAATCATTTTATATAGAAATGCATTAAGTTATATTAATTTGGACTGTGAACATCCATCTTTTGTTTCTAAATAATACAGGATATGAGCAAAACATCAGGTCATTGCTCACTGAAGTTTAATAGCTAAGAACAGCAGCTTTTGTGCTCTTAAAACCAACCATTACTACAGGCTCATAAAAACATGCTTCTGGACACGTCACCACTTCATGGTCATAGCAGCAGAAAAAATTAATGCAAATAAAATAAAGAAATGAATACACTAGTTAAACTAGCTATATTTTTAAAATTTTGTTCTAACTGCAAGCATATAATTTTCTAGAGGTTACAAAAACCGATCAATTAATTCTCTAACATGTAGCTTTATGGAGCTCAAGTATTTTTTGTTTCCTTGCTTATCACAGCCTATAATAATTCCTATATATTTTCATCAAAATGACAGTCTGTATGACTGTTCCCCACAGAGAACTGCTATTAACAGATGTTGGAAGTGATGCCAGTGATGGGTATCATAGGCTGGGAAAGCTTCAAGGGCAGGTTACCAAATGAGATTTCAGTACAAAGGCATTAGGCTTCCAGCTCTGGAAGTTTGACAGTTTGGAAGTTTGGGAGTTTGACACAGAAATTCCCCAAAGGGCAAATTTCGTCTGCTGTGATGGTTTAGTCTATGCTGACTAAGGAAATGCAGTTTTGAATCAACTGATTGTCAGGATGGAAACAACCCTGGGTGCACTAATCATGAAATTCTTATGCAAAAGGGGGATAGTCCTTCCAGCACCTTGATCTTAAACAAAATTAACTGCAGTTCATGTGCTCTTAGCTGATCTTAGTGCTGGCCTTATATATGGATATAGTCTAAGCATGCTATGCACAGAATTCAGGCAATGTGCCCAGAATGCCCCATTTCAGAGTACAAAATCAGTTTAGGCAATAGCTGCTTTGATGGTTAGTTCATCAAGAACAGTAGCTAGGTGCATGAAGGTAAAAACTATTCGATGCCTCAGTCTTCTGGGAAAAGCTTATTTACTCATAGATTCAAAAGCATCTGGTTCACTTAGGTCAGGTCTAAAAGCATGTGCAAAAAACAGCGATACAACTATAAAGACTTATAAAGGCACAAAAGAAAGATTACAGGGCTATAAAAATTAGCACAAGCATTTATGCTAAGAATTGTAATGAATAATCAGGGAAGGAGGTTTTGTTGTGGATTAGGGTTTTGGGGGCTTTTTTTTTGTTTGGGGGTTTGGAGCTTGGGGTTTTTTGGCTCTCTTGTTCTCTTTGATTTGAGCACATAACGTTTGACAGAGCTGAACATCAGTCATCAAATGCTCTTTTGGATCTCACAGTATGAGGTCAATACTGTGATCCTCTAACAGCTATTAGCTGAGAGTCCATCTAGCATTTACAACTTTTCAGCCCACTGAATGTGTTTTGGGGACAAAAGCTTTGCCACGCGTCCAGCTGTTTAACAAGTCCAGAACCTAGCAAATGAGAAAAAAAAAACAAGAAAAGGCAACTTGAACTCTACACAGAAACACACTGGTTGCCAGACCTCAAAATAACGGTGTAAATAACTTCCTTAGAAGCTTATCATGTAAATGAGAGAATGCACTTGCATTAGATTTGGATCTTGAAACGCCTTAGTGCTAAAATGCTTCATGCTACACCCCAGGGAAAGCATGGATAACTGTAGTGTAACAAGGTATGAGGAATCCAAGCACTGGATCAACCCTTCCACAGTATGAGTCAGGGCAAAACTGATGGAATTCCCGAGCTACTCACAGATAGCAGCATGTCTCCTCCCTATCTAGCTGTGTTAATTCCACTTTGCAAAGGACACAGAATTAGACAGAAGTGGGTGAAACAATGTAAAGAGCATTTTACTGAAGCAGAAAAGTAATTATTGTACGAAGTTTCACAGGCTATTTGTATAACACGTGTAGGTTTTGCATGCATTTCTAAGGAAATATAGAATCATAAAACATTACAGTGAATAGAGTAAAAAAAAAAAGTTACAGCTAGGAAAAAATAGCATGAATACTCATAGCAGTTGAGGTCAACTTGTAATGAACCCTCTAAACCAAAAAAAAAATTACTTGGATCAAGGTATTATGAGACACTATTCCAACTCTGCACTGAAGATCTTCAACCAGCCAATGAATATGAAGGCAATGGAGAGATCCCTTGTAAATCACTGTTTAAACACTTGACAAGACAGGAACTTAGTGGTAACTTAAATATAAATTTGAAGAATTCTTGCAAGCTTTACAGAGATAGGCGTTACCCTCCCTTAGGACTAATGTGTGGAACCAAAATGTGATGAGCCTAAATCTACTACACAAATCTATTACAGGTGCTGTATTCCTGTAAAATAACAGGACATGAAGCATAGAAGTTTTGGAATGTCTGGTCTTTAATGCCTTAGTATGTGGCACTGTTTTCAAATCACAGAGTGGCTGAGGTTGGAAGGGAGCCCTGGAGATCATCTGGTCCAACCCCTCTGCTCAGGTGGGGCCACCTAGAGCCGGTAACCCAGGACCATATCCAAAATCCTTGTGAGTATCTCCAAGGAGGGAGGCTCCATATCTCTGGGCAATCTCCTCTAGTGCTCAGTCACGCCCACAGTAAAAAAAAAAAAAAAAGCACACACTACAACAGCATTTTCAAAAGCAGACTATGAATTTCATCTAAAACAAAACAATTATCACTTACTTTCCTACTGCTCAGACTGCTGGTATGAACTACCTCCAACAACTAGAAATGACTAGAATACTTAAGCATGTTGTTAAAGAGAACAAATCCCTCAATTGTACAGCTGTTTTGTGACAGCCCTGAAAAGTAACCAATAGACACTGGTCAGTGGTGGGACTTTCCTGACAGACAGAATCTTCAATTCCCATTTTAGCTGAAAACATTCACAAAGGCCAGGATTGCTGCAGAATGTGTTTGCAAAGTTCTAAATCACAACAGAATAAAACGATTTCAGGTTACTGACAAAAACTCCCTTGATGAAGTTTTAAATGTAAGATTTTATTTCTCCTTCCAAAAACAACTACTCGGGTCAACAGCATCTGCCTAGTTTTGCCATTTCAAGAAGCATCATACAGTTGCTAATACTATGATATATATTAGTCTCTGAGTGTTTTGAGACTAAAACTCAAATATAAAGTCATTGTGCTTTGATATTTACTAAATAAAATGATTCTTAGGGAAATACTTTTTTCTACTTTTAAGTTTACTGCTGTAAATACAGCCATAAAGTATTTATATTCAGAATATTTAGGTTGATACTTCCCTACACCTGACCTATGCAATCCCAAATTACAGGTAATTTAAAAGTTATGTAGTGATAGTGTTGAAGTGAAAAATTAAGACTGCTGCTTTCTGTTTCCTCATTGTTTGTATAACTTTTTGAAACCTAGAAAAATAAGTCTAAAGGGAAATTACCAGGTACCTTTCTATCAACTAAGTAGACAACAGCATATTTTAGTTCAAAAAAGAAACTGAACATTAAATTGCTTTCCTTGTCACGCTATCAACTTTTTCCTTTAGAAAAGACAGGTTGCTTTCTGTAACGTGTGAAATTATGTAATTTGCTGTATTACAATTTAATATACAAATACTGTGCACTGTGTATGTATACACACACACATATATATATGTGTGTGTATATACATTCTAAGAGTATGGCTGGGGAGCAAACAGAAAGACTGCCTGTTTACATTGTTCTGGGCACTATGGGTTACGCTGGACTCTCTAGAGGGGAGAGGAAACTGCCTCTTCCCGGATGCAAATGAAAATTACAAGCTTTACAAAAACTATTGGGAGCAGCAGGCAGGATTGAGAGAGAAAATGACAAAAAGCAGATAACCTGAAGCAGGAGTAGAAACTAGGAGACGTTTCAGAAAAGAACAGGCCTATCTATATCAAAGAGCAGAATCGAATCAAACTGGAAGAGAGGTAGAAAAGACACTTTCCTAAGATCTAGCGTGGATCGTATGGAGTCTGATTCAGCTTGGACACAGCAAGAGTGTTGAATTGGAAAGAAAACTGGGAATTGAGGACACCCACCTTGAAATTATTTGGTAGCACAAGGTAGATCTGTTTCCAATTGGTTTTCTTTAATACACCTCCCCTAGTTTTCCACAGATTATCTTGTTCAAGTTGATGTTTGTGTTCTAATAAATCAGACTACAGATTACTTCAAAGTAATTGTGGGGTTTCTTAGATGTGCTGCCTACAAAAAAACCCCACTGTAATGCACATGTACTCCTTGTAAATGAAACTGATTCCCCCCCTCCCCCCCCAAATATCTTCCACACTGATTGCCCTTTGCACTCTGTAGGAACAGGGCTCTGATCTCAATGGTGCCCATGGTAGCTTTTAAAAGTATTTCTTTTGGAGAGACAGGGAAGGATATCAGTATCAGTTCCTCCATAGACTGTCGTGACAAAAATGCGTTACAAAGGTTGCTATTGCTGAATACGTAAAAACATTAGAAACAGTGCCAGAGAAAAACGATCTATAAATCTACCCAGCAGATCTACTGTTAGTAGATCTGACATCTTTCAAAGTTAGACAGAATCTAAAAACCAAGGACACCATTTTCAATTAGCTGCCATGATGACTTTAACATCCTTCTCATATATCTCTTTCATAGACACTAGAAGCAATGACTGCTGCCGTCCTCAGCTCCTTCTCTCAAAACCCCCACGTCTCAGATGTCAGCTACTCAGCAGAATAATCACATTCTTTGAGCAGCAAGATTTGAACAGCATGGATTTTCCTCCCTCTGTTACTGAAGATGTATCTTAGATATCAACTAATAAGTTTTATTTTTTCTTCTTTTAGCCAACAGAAATAATCACAACTATATCTAGGCAACTATTTTATTGCTGGGGTCAATTTCACCTAAGTCAAGGTACCTTAAAGCTAGTCTAACAACAGTCTTTTATTGATGCTTATCTTTTGTCCTGGTTTCAGCTGGGATGTAGTTAACTGTCTTCCTAGTAGCTGATACAGTGCTATGTTTTGAGTTCAGTATGTGAAGAATGTTGATAACACTGATGTTTTCAGTTGTTGCTCAGTAGTGTTTAGGCTAAAGTCAAGGGTTTTTCAGCTTCTCATGCCCAGCCAGGGCACCTGACCCAAACTGGCCAACAGTGTATTCCATACCATGGGACGTCCCATCTAGTTTAGGAACTGGGAAGTGGGGGGGCAGGGATTCGCCGCTCGGGGACTGGCTGGGTGTCGGGCGGCGGGTGGTGAGCAATTGCCCTGCGCATCATTTGTACATTTCAATCCTTTTATTACTACTGTTGTCATTTTATTAGTGTTATCATTATCATTATTAGTTTCTTCTTTTCTGTTCTATTAAATTGTTCTTATCTCAACCCAGGAGTTTTACTTCTTTTCCTGATTTTCTCCCCCATCCCACGGGATGGGGGGGGAGTGAGTGAGCGGCTGCGTGGTGCTTAGTTGCTGGCTGGGGTTAAACCACGACATCTTTTTTTTTTAATCTCTTGAGGCACTTACTGTAGATATATGTAAGTTGGATGGCTAATGCATAGATGCCAAAGTTCATGTGGAACGAATTCAGGGAGTAGTATGTGTAGATGTACGCACATACACACACATATATATAGGTGAAAAGTACTGAGTTACACAATGTGCAAAAGAAGCAGACACTGCAAAAGGCATGCTCTTACAGAGACAGATGCTTTAGAAGAACAGCAGAAAAGCTCAGCTTTATTCTGTGCTTCACACTCTACGTACTGGAGGAACAAAAAAGGCACCCAGACCTCTCACCTGGCTGCAGTAGATGCTACTGACTTGATGCACATATGGTGTACACTCAGTAGAAACGTTTGCTTTTGCTAATAGTTTGAAAATCTGGTAAAAAATCAAATGTTTCCAGTAAACAATTAACTTCACATTTTCAAACAGAATTATTACAAATCGAGTGTCGGGGGGGAAGCTGTGTGATAGCAGAGAAGGGGACAGATCTATAAAGGCAATAGAAATGCTACAGGCTTGCTTAAAAAACCTTCACGTGCACAGCCTATCTGGTAGGAGGCTTTTACAGAATGGTCATCAATGTCTTAAACACCATACCTTTTAAGGCTGCTTAGAGACCGAGCAGTGCAAGTTAAAACGCAATACCCTGCTGTGCTGGTACTCACAGTTTTACTCCTACTGCAAAAGCAACAGCAATGGTAGTACAATGATGGGAAAACTGAACGCTGTTTGGGATGTTACCACTTTATGAAAAAAATGGCAATACAGCAAAGTGCTTATGTTACCTTATTATTAAATGTATTATACATTCACAGTGTGTGTCATAAGTTACCATAAAGAATTCTCTCATCTATATTATTCATCTCATACATATTAACAATAATTTTTAAAAATACCATGCACAAAGAAAGTGACAGAATGATAAGCAGCTCGAGTAAATCTTTTTTAACATTGACAACTAAGTAGATGATTAATAAGTTTGAAAATAATGCTAAAAAATGTTGCCAAGATGACACAAAATTGTTCCAAGCAATCTCCCATACTGTTTTCGTCTGTTACTTTATGCTGCAGTATGTAGTACACATCTATTTTTTCTAGAATTTCTATAAAAACATTGCATATTTCCCAGACAAGTAGTACAGAATAAGACCTTGAAGAAAATATAACCCTAAGAGAAACCACCAAGACAGCAAGCCAGTATCTGTTCCCATCTACAAATCAGAGGGGGTTTATTTCCAAAATCCATCAATATTTAGTGATGAATTTTCTATTACTGAATTTTTGTATTCATGCCTTCAAAATTGTACCTCAAATGGGACTTGAGCAGAATTTTTAAAAAAATGAATCAAAGTGATTTGAAGTACCTGTCCTCCAACTCGACAACATCCCAGACTACAAGGCTTCCTACGTTTCCTACCTCTGGATAGCTTTACCTGCTCAGAAGCAAACAAGGCTGAGCTGTGCATCTCTCATCTAAGCTTCACCACAATACAGAGTGCCAGTGTGTCTTATTCTGTTAAATCACTAGAGGGTTTGACTCCTTAAATATTTCTGGCACTGACTGACAGCACTGCATTTAGCTCTCCAAGGGCTGCTCATGCATTTGCACTCAAGATCAGTCAGCTAAAAGGTGTAAACAGAACTGGAGCTTGGTCTGGAACCCAAAACCTGTCCTTTGCTAAAGTGTTCTGTTCCCTCATGTTCAGAATTCACCTCTGGCTTCCCTCTTACCTTCTCGCGCATTGAGCCAACTCTTAAAAAGAATGCTGTAAATTTACATGCAACTTTGATGGTACAATCACTTTACCCTTTTCTTTGCCGTATAGGGGCTTTAGCTTACAAATCTTAAGCATGCACACAGGGTCTGGACTTACTAATTTGTGTACTGTGTATCATTTATTTCCAACAACAACTGCAAATCTTTTTTGTGTAACTGAAAATGTATTATAATGTAAGGTAACAAATTAATTTCATTTTATATTTTGGCTACCTGTTTCACATCACAGACATAATAACTACCTGAAACCATTTTTAATTAGTTTAAGAACAGATAACTGCAATAAATTACACTCACAGAACTTTCTTTAACATAAAATAAAAGGCTTTTGCAATTTATTACTGATGTTTGTATAGAATGCAGCAATGAATCAAATATAAAAATAATTCAAACTAGATAATTGTACAATGAAATATTGTAAAGAATTGCAGTAAAGATGTATGAACTCCTTCAAGCCACATGTTAGGACTAGTGAATATAAAGATCGTGTATACACCAAGAATACAAACTCTAATTCTTATTCCCTGTATAGAAAAGACTTCAGGTGACAGAATTTAAATGAATAATTGGTATTAGGCATGTTTTTTTAAGAAAAAGTACAACAATTGATTATTAAAAATACGATCACTGTCAAACTATTGCCCATCAGCAACCGACATACCACACTTCTGACACAAAAATAAACTAAAGCAAGGGTCAATCACAGAGTAAACCTGCATTAGATGGAAAGCTTTTTAACGTCACAATAACAAAGGTGCTACAGATTCCAAAATGAGTAATATGTAAGACTTAGGAACATCTTTATTAAGCACTGATAGTATAGCAAATATCCATAATCATTTTGCTATACATAAATCATTTTCTTATATAATTGGAATACTTTATCTTTACTCAATACCTTCCTGCATTCTAGATCTCAGACTCCATGAATCCTTTGAAAATTAGGACTGGAGAAGAACATGTGGAATTGGCTAGTCCACTGCCCTTTTCCAAAACTAGAGAAGTTAAAAAATTTTAAAAATGTAGTGTAGGTGATAATGCAGATTTGAGAACATCTTTAGGCAACCTATTTTACAGTTTAACCAGTAGAAAGTTTTCCTTGTATTCCACCTTAATCTTTCTTGTTGCAACCTAATCCCATTACTTCTTCCTCAACCAAAACGGGGGCGTGGGAGAAGGCACTCTATCATCACTCTCTCTTTCTAGCTTCCTTCCACATATCTGAAGCCTGTTATTATGCCTCCATCTTTTCTTTGTCCTTCTTTTTAGGTTTGTCACATCTACTAAGCCTGCATCATATCAGGATGCAAAGCAAGTCCTTAGATTTGTTTTAAAGCTATTGAAATGTCAACAATTATAGTGAGCGAAAATCCAGAAAAGTCAAATTTTTATCCATTCTTTAATCACAACTATTCAAAACCTTCTGAAACATGAATTATATCTTTTTTCCTATAACAACTGTTATTCATCCCATAGTAATTTGATAGCATAATGCTATGCAATACCACTATGAATGTATCGGTTATCTGATGACAGTTGTAAAGGCATCATTATTCCCAGAGTAGAATAAGGAAAACAGTTATATTTCTACAGTTTTCCATCCCCAGACAAAGGTCAGAACAGAATTCATCACTCAGGAGTGGACAGTCAGCTTCTTTCAGAGTTTTTTGAATGACCTCCTAGAAGTATAAACAGAAAGGATGTAGGAAAGGATTAGCATAGTTAAGGAAAAAAAAAGTTTTCCAAGGACTGAAAAACTTGCTATGCATCTCCTTCTCCTTCCTTTCAAGATCATCAGAGATCTAAGAAACAAAAAAGACTAATCCAGCCTATAAAAGAAAAGGAAGTTTTTCTTGCAAATCTTTTTAATCTATATCACCGATAGTCAAACTAAGTCGGGAGGTCAGATTTTACCTATAAGTACATATATCACAACAGCAGAATATATAATATGTGTACTGAATACATAAGTACTTTTGTGAGGACACTGGGAAAAAAATTATTTTATGTCATTTGTCATGAGTATATTAAGAGAATAATTAGTTTTCTCCCAGTTTTGCCTCTCAACTGTAGGGCTCCAGTACAACCTCTTTTCCCAGCTTCAACTGCTCTCCAATTCATAACCAAGTTACACCCTTGTAACTATAGCAACTTGTTATATGAAGAATATTATAGTATTACAGTTGTATTTTAAGAGTTATAATCTTTATCTTGTCATTCATTCAAAAAGTTTTCAATCTAGAGCCTCAAGTAACTCAGGAGCTCTGAGGAAAAAAAGCACCACATGCTCAGGCAGCCTCAACTGTCATACAGCAGGATGAGTCTTAGTAGAAAAGAAATGTTGGTAGGGTCCAGCCAGAAACAGCCAGCAGCAGCAGAGAAAAGTAACGCAAGACAGGACTATGAGGATGACTCATTTTGACTCGGTTTTTTCAGTTCTCCATAATTTTTTTCTTTGATTGGCTATTCCATATTATTTCCTGTCTTGTTTTCTAATTATTTCAGTCACACTTAAGTTCAGCTTCTGACCAGGTTGCCCTTTCTTTCACTCATATTTTACCCTTATGCTTTTACTTTAATTATGGTTTTAACCTGCAGCTATTTTCAAAATTTTTCTGTGTTACCAAAAGCATTACCAGAATGAAGGAAAATAAAATAAAATAAAATAAAAACCACAAATAGAACCATCTGTTTCTTTCTTTATATTTGCACACTGCCTGATCTCAACTAGCATTCCAAAATCCTCTTAAATCCAACCAAAATTGATCTGCCTCATCTATGGATCACTGGTATTTTTTCTGCAGAAATCCCTGGCCCACAATTTGGGCACCTCTATCACAGGAACAAAAATCATGATACCGAAGAAAAATCTAAGAGTTCATAATGAGTACATTCATCAAAATGTCTTAAAGACTTAAACAGATTTATGGGCTCTATACTACAAAATATAATATACCAATGCAGATAAAGTCTCAAAATAATTATCATCTTTATTTTTTTTAAAGCATTCTTTATTCTAAATACCTCCTGTTAAAATCATGTCTACCAATAAAAATATGTACTCTTACAGACTAGGGTTGAAAAAACAAGTCATAAAATTTATAATTTTACTGGTCTTATAAATTGATTTTAGCCATTATTGCACTGCACATAATTCACTAAAAGTGATGGAATGCTTATTTGGTTGATAGCTAATGTATCCCTGAAGAATAAAAGCTATATTAATACATCATTTTGCCATAAAGGTGATATAGACAGCAAAAGAACATTTTGTCAACTTCAGGAAATAAGAGAACTATTAAGAATTATTTAAAGCATCATAAAGCAGCAGCAAAATGTGCAATTGTCAATAGGGGTAGACATTAATCTTTCCATCCCCTTGAACACACTTTCTACATATTGTGCTTGAGTTTACCAGATATGCAGCTTTATGCACTGACTACTGCATGTTAAAGCACTGAGGAACAAGTGAACCCTTTAAATGAATAATATTCCTTGAGTAGCAAAGGTCCAGTTAAAGAAACATCAATAATAGAGAAGAAAAAATCATGGGATGAAACTTTCTAGCACCCTCCTAGATTCAATCTCAACTACCTTTATGACTTCATATTGAATATATCCCCCCCTTCCCCCATTTAATTATAAGGGAAGCAGTTACTGTTAGCTTTAAAATCACCCATGCAGGTGAAAAAGCAGCCCTATGGCAATATACAAAAACCACCCAGAGTATTGGGCTTCTTTCTCTCTTTCACTTCAAGGAGAATCCTCCAATGCCACAATTACAAAACTAAATAGACTGAATAGGTTAGGGTACCCTACAATCCTCAGTGTACCAGGCTTTTCTGCTTGAACCATACAGGAATAAGACTTGTTTGTCTGTCAAACGCATAATTCTTCCAGTAGCATCACTCATTTATACCAATCAGTGCTATCAGACATTATGGTAGATACTGAACTTTATAAGTACTTTCTCACTACTTTTAAGAGGATTGTTTACATGGAATGAAATTATGCCTCTCTGAAATATCAGGATTTAAGGTGTTGCTCCCACAAGACAGTTTCTTTCTCCTCCTTTCCTTAACTGGGAGAGCATCAGTAAATTACCATCTTGTTCTCAGAGCATCCAGACCAAACAACAACTGCAAAATGATGATTCTGAATGTAAAGTTTCTTTTAAAAATATTAATCTGATTTTGAATCATTAATTTAGCTGATCAACTCATCCGCATTATCGAATAAACATTTAACCTTTAAAGAAAAGTTAATTTGACGTTATATTAAAAGTTAAATTCACATTACATAAAACATAATTTCTTTTTTTTTTTTCTTCCCAGCAGAATGACTTACCTGTACATTGTCCTCCATTTGTGGGATCCCCATAATATCCTGGCATACATGTTTCACATTGTTTTCCCGTTGTTAAGTTTTTACATTGATCACAGACATTACTGTTGATGCAGGTGCTGTGGCCATTACACTGGCAAGCTAGAACATAACATTTAAAAAGCCATTACTAAATTGCTCTTGGGAACAAAATCATTCCTATGTGATTACAAAATTGCAGCAGAATCTGAGGGGTTTAATCTGACTAATGACCGGCATATATATTTGTACTTTGACACAGAACCTTTTTAAAATAGCATTGTGACAAGACATGAATTCATACACAAAAAACCACAGAAGTTGACTACATGGTGACAGGTGAGTTTAGGGTGTGTGAGAAAGTCTTTTTTGCCATTGTGAGTGACTGAATCCAATCCACATTTTTAAAACGCTGCCCAGTCACTTAAGAAACCTGTTAAGAGGCAGTAAGTCACCAACTGAGACCAAATTAAACCCCTATACCTACATGCAACCTGCTATGAAGCATTTGAAAGGCTACTGTGATGGAGAACATGAACAGCTCACACCAACCTATACCTGCTGGGGAGAGAGAACTTACAAAAAAATTAACCAAAGATCATCTTATTTTTAACAGTTCTGATCTTCGCATTAGCTTTGGCATACTAAGGGGTTTTAAGGACATGGGGGCCATATCAAACAGCCCCAGTCCCTGCTCACTACAGTCAACTCTGGTGAATGTAAAAACACTGGACTCCTACTGACATAAATTTTTTATGCCTGACCTTAAAAGCATAAAATTGCTTTTTGTCAAATAACAACACTATAAACCACTGATCTTGCACCACACCTCCACTCCAGTGCTCCATGTTTTGGAGAAACTCAGCAAGTACTGATCACTATTGCTGGAAAATCACAAAGTGAATTCTGCCAGAATCATTGATCCTGCTGCCAGGATTCGGCTGAACACCCAAGAGGTTTTGAAGGATGACCTCTCTATAGAGTGGGAACTCAGAGCTGATAGTGCTCAGCAGATTAGCAATCTGTCAATTACAGCAGCTTGTCAAATGTCAGACTATGTCAAACCTGTCGATTCCTTACTGGCAAAGGCTGTGTAAGATTCAGCAGAAGACAGCTATCTCAGTAAGGGTTTTTTTAATTATTTTTATTTTTTTAAATTTGGATTTTTAATCTAAATGTCACAGTGACTAGTGTATTGGCTAGGGGGAAAAAAAAAAAAAGAGAGAGAGAGGGAGAGAGAATCTCACTGCATGATTTAAAAGGTTTTAGAGCTGTTTTAGAATTTAGTAACTTAATACATTTACAGCCATTGCCAGGCTTGGCTCATAAACCGTTAAATCTCCCAAGTTGACAATCTCTTCCTTTTTCTGTAGCTATGCCTATAGAACTTGCAAACAAGTATCAAATGTTTCTGTACTACTGGAAAAGAAGTTTTCTCACTGTCTTGACTAAATCTCTTTAGAAATTACAAGTTTTACTCTTCCTAAAAACACTTGAATTTTAGACAACTTTGTGGTATCTTCCTCCAGGCAGTTTGCTATTCTGCAGTTTGTTGCCTTTCTCAGAAAAAGCCACACAAAAATACCATGAATTGCAGCTCCATTTTGGGTTTGTGTGTCTTACACATTAAGTTACTTGAAGCAAATGTTAAAAAGAAAAATGCAGCTCAATAAATCAAATGTAAAAACAGATAGTGCATTAAACAGACAATATCAGAATGAAACATTTTCCCTGCATTATGATACACTCTTTAGTTAGGCAACCTTACTTTACTTTAATAGAACATCTAACTAGTGAGTCATTGATTTATAAATTTTTTATTCTTCCTAATGCTTAGTTTTGTATTTCTTAATTTTTGTGTTATCTAAAGGATAACGAAAGCAACTTTAATTAAGGAAATCTTTTATTGTGAATTTTAGTTTGCTGCACGTCATAATATTATCTGGTCACATATGATATCTCTTAATTCTTACAATTTGTTAAGACAAAGAAAATGGAAGAGATTTAAATCAAATTCAAAAAAATATGTATACAATAAGAAGCAATACAGTCTACAATTGACATGACACACCATTTAAAATTATATTATGTATTTGCTGATTTTCCTAAAAATATGCATCTCATTGATAAAAGTGAAGAGCCAGAAGAATTGTACAATTCAACAACCTTCTGTGATACAGATGAGTGCGATCAAACTGGAGACGTCAGTATTAAATAATTAAAATAATAATTAAAATAATGAGATACTGTAATAATCATTTAAATAAGACCAAGGAGTTACATTTTTAAAAGTAATTTTTTCTTTCAGTGATTTTAATGTACATCATTGGCAGCAACAGAATAATTTTCTTCACACATATAAATGTGATTTAGCTGAATCTTCAGTGAGGCTGCCCTGGAGGTAAGCAATTTTGGGGTGGTTTTTTGGTTGGGGTTTTTTTTTTTTTGCAATTTGTTTTTTGACCTCTGTGGTGAAATGGTTGATGATGCTGACAATTGTTAATAATAACAGTTTTAAGAAAATACTTAATACTAGGAAAATATATTAAAAGGATGTCTGCATTACAATCTGGATCTAGTGTAAAGATACTTCATCTAGTTTTAAACAAACTAGTTAGAATCAATTCAAGCTTCTCTTCAGAGGAGGAATTTAGGCTTTAAATACAAACTTGGGCTTGCATTCTACTTAAACTGCTCTTCTCATGAGAAGAAATGCCAACACTATTTTTTTTTTCTTCTTTTTATAAATATATGTATACATAATATTTGCCATTTTATTTATAATAAAAGTTAAGTTAAAATACAAATCTGGTGAAAAAAAATAAAATTTATTCATAGCAAAAAATATACTATGACAGCTGCTTTGAGGACTGTTGATTTCAAAATGACCAATCACAAAAAGAAACATTTTTTATGCTACCTGCTGAATACTAGTTTTAAAGATTTAAATGGACAGAAAACGAGAATGAATTTAAAATACTTACCACCAACACAATTGCCCAGAGGCATTATAAAGAGCATGGTTATGAACTACAAAGAAAACTAAGTGCATACATGAATGAACATGAATAGTTTAGCCAACTATTCATCAATGTGGCAGAATCATCTTCAAACTACATGTCATAACCTATTTATTTTTATTTTCATCCAAACTATAAACTGCTCAGTAGGCTTAGAGAGAGAGAGAGAGAGACTTAATATCAATTCTATCTTACTTCAAGTACATCAAATGACTGCTGTACTAAAAATAATGAACTGTGTTAGTACAACCCATTACCGATAATATTTAAAGAAAATGAAAACAAAAGCTTAGGAACAAAATTGACAGCCTATACCAGTCAAAATTATATTTGACCATCAACTAAAATTTTAGTTCTATGACTTCTGTAGGATTTGCCTCAAACTCATAAAACTAGTGGGTTTTTAAGCTAAAGTGGAGCTTCAGTGAATTCTTGATCAGAACATACAATGAATACAGAATTTTATCTATGAAGAATAAGTATTAAGCAAATAAGCTGATGAAATCTTCTAACATTTTAGACAAGCGATATATATATCCATTACAGTTTCACTAGTGGTAGCTACTAGTACTGCAGTGAAAGTCTAACAATGCACTTATCAACATACCTGTATTTTAACATACAAAATACTGAAGTTTCCATGCAATGTAATGTCATTCTATTGTTTCCAGAAATTTACTGGAGGCTTTATCCTGGTATTGGCTGGAATAGAGTTAATTTTCGTTCTAGTAGCTGGTATAGTGTCATGTTTCGGATTTAGTATGAGAAGAATGTTGATAACACATTGATGTTTTCAGTTGTTGCTAAGCAGTGTTTATACTAAGTCAAGGATTTTTCAGCTTCTCACACCCAGCCAGCGAGAAGGCTGGAGGGGCACAAGAAGCTGGGAGGGGACACAGCCAGGACAGCTGACCTAAACTGGCCAAAGGGGTATTCCATACCATGTGATGTCATGCCCAGTATATAAACTGGGGGCAGTTGGCCTGGGGGCGATCGCTGCTCAGAAACTAACTGGACATTGTTTGGCGAGTGGTGAGCAATTGCGTTGTGCATCACTTGTTTTGTATACTCCAATTCTTTTTATTGTTGTTGTTGTTATTGTTATTATTATTAGTCATTTTATTATTCTTGCTATCATTATAATTTTCTTCCTTTATGTTCTATTAAACTGTTCTTATCTCAACCCACAAGTTTCCCTTTTTTTTTCCCAATTCTCTCCCTCACCCCACTGGGTGAGGGGAAGTGAGTGAGTGGCTACACGGTGCTTAGTTGCTGGCTGGGGCTAAACTGTGACAGGCTTCTTTCTTCAGGAAATGGTTTGGATTTTTTGGTTTTAACTTAGAACATTTGACAGTGTTCACTTGGTTTTACATTTCACTTTAGTATTCTAAAACTTAAAAAAAAGAAATCCACTCTCTACCTATGTATTTTTAAAAAAAAAAAGTCACCAAAATAAAACTTTCTTCAGAGATTCTGCTTTCTAAATAATATAGTGATACATACACTTAAATATAAATATATATATGTAAACACACAGATATATACATACACACACACACACGGAATACACTGATAAAAAAGTACCCAGGAGAGCAAACAAACATAGCTGCATATACCCATAAAAGTTTTGATCCTAGAGAAGCTCCAGCTTCCAAATTTATCATCAGTAGGAACACTTGCTGGAAAAATAACTTTAGCACAATTACACCATTTATTCTAAAAAAAAGTTTTCAAGCTGTCTTTTAAACTGTATTATTTATTGTAAATTACCACTGGAGGTCTGGCAAACTCCCCAGTGTGCTTTTCATTTGCCTGTAACTACTACACCGCTGCTTTCACACACGGCTTGCAGGATTTGAGTATTTCCATACAGGAGATGGTACCAGCTCAGCTTCCACAGTCTTAAAGTACCTGATGCCTTGCTTACTTTTCCAATGAACTTTAAAATTAAAATACTATAATCAGATTGATAGGGCTTAAAATTAGACTTCAGAGATTCTCTTTAAGATTACAAAAGCATACATTCTATTTACTCAAAGTGTTTAAAAGGTAGACTGGAGGCACAGCTCAGATATTTGGCAGCCCCCCATTCTCACAGCCAGCTGGGCTTTTGTGTGAGCAGCGGCAATGCAAGAAGTTCCTGCTCCTGGCCACCACCAGTTGCCTATCAATAATTTCTCCCCAGCTGCACTCTTCTGTGATGCATACAGAAGCCAGAGGAAAGCAAGAGCTGAAGCAAATTCATATAGTTGGATTTGAAAAAGTAGAAGGATAAGATGGGTGAAAACTTATTTATAAATAAATGGCAATTTTGGTTAAAATGCATCAAATTTCACATGTGAACCTGCATGACAGTGAGCACATTTGTGTTCGGCAGACAGAGACTAACAAACTATATATTTAAGAAATATTTTGGAAAAACAAATCTCTCATGCAAATGTTACTTGTATTACTCAAAATAATTATGCTGATTTGTCATGCTTAAACAGAGAAACACCTCTTATTTCATATATAAGAAAGAACGGAAGCAGACCTTACCTGGACACTGGATAAAAGACCACTCATAATTTTTCTCTTTTGGACAAAGAGTAGCATCAAGCACCATTTCATTAGAGTGCATGCCAACAGGCTTCATGGGGCCTCTTGATGATCCTTCCAAACATTGCCCTTTTCCAGTGTTACTGGGATCGTTACACCATCCACACCCAGGCTGTTCCAAACACTGTCCACAGGTCCTCAGTCCGGAGCAGTTTTGAGCTTTATTACATGGAATAAAGTATTAATGCTAAGGGGTTTTTTTTGGTTTGGGTTTTAGTTTGGGGGTGTTTGTTTGGTTTTTTTTAAATTAAGATGCTAGGATTTTACAACAGCTGATGAAGAAACAATTTTGCATTTCTATTTCCTTGTGTAAATTAAAAAATTTCAGTAACTTCAATAAGAATATCTCAGTTTTCTTTAAAAGTTGTACTTCTTCAAAGATCACAAAATACACAGCAGGTGTTTGTTACACCACAATGCAACAACAAAGATTTCAAATGAACAAAGATAATGCAGCAGTACAATAATATTACACATCTTCATCAAATCCCATGATAAAATCTACATTCTGTGCTTATTATTAATATATATTATGGGATGCATATATTACTAATTCTACTGATGTAAAGAGCCCTTCCAACAGGAAGACTCTAGAACTTAAGACAAGGTCAATAATCCAAATAACAGTGATAATAATAATCCAAAAATTGTGATAATTCAAATTCAAACCAAAAATTTATTTGGGTATGCAGTATCCTGGGATCACACCTGAGTATTTACCTACAAATATGACTCAGTCTTGTTATACAGAAATTTTGAAACAAGCTAGCATACTACATATCTTTCCAAAAAAAGGATTCTTAAACTACAAGTCATAACTCAATCCCATTTAATTGAACTATATCTTAAGAGTCTTATCTGTTAGAGTGAATCTGGTTTCATTTTTTAATTTGCATACAAAAAATCAAATCTCCCTCTAGATCTTTTATATTCTACTCTTTTTAAGTAATTTATCATGAAATGGTCTTCTGATATTTTAAATCTGTTTAGAACCAAATAAAATTCATATTCCGAAGTTACTGCCATTTTATATTAATAAGAAATTAACAATTTAGTATCTTCCGAAACACCATTAGAGTTCACAAGTTTATTTGAGCTTTTTCTGTGACATCTTAAATGTTTTAACTTAATGATGTAACACTGAATCAAATTAACATCAGAATCATTTGAACATTGATCACTATGGGTCCCCATCTCTTCTCACGTTAACTCTGTGGACACTTATAAAATAAATTTTAAAAGCATACATAAACTTCAGGAAGATCCTATCAGGAAGACAGAAACAGTCTAAGTTACTTTTTAAAAAGAAGGTATTTTAAAGGTTCATGGGGATTTTTTTGGAGGACACTCAAATGGCTTCTACATGAGTGTAACCTCTCAATTTGGGTCAGCTGCAGCCAGGACACTATATGCACCTAATACTCAGGTTCACAGCTACCTGGACCACTCTGCTCCATAAAAGCAATACTTGAATCCATGTTATAAAGGGTATACTAAGCAGAACAATTTCATTTGTAATTAAATAAACTGACAGCAGAATAAAACTAGCTACTCTGACTTCAGCAACTATTAAAATCGTTTAAAAGTAATGAAAGTTGTCATGTCAGAGAAAAAAACACTCTAGTAGTCTAAAGATACATGCAGATATCAAGAAAACAGGCAGTTAAGAATCTGAATGAAATCTCAAAAGGACTTTAACAGTGCAGAAAGCTGGAGCATGAGTTGTTGTATCATTAGACTTGGAAGGATCCAAAATAGGAGGAAATGTTTCAAGTTTCCCAAATATGGGAAGGGACGGGGGGGAAGGAGCTCATCTGTTCTTGGAAATCAGTGTCAATCATGTGACAAATCAGTTTTAAACCAGACCTCATCAGATCTGAAGCTGAATGATGCAAATTTAGTTTTTTGAATATGTTAGAAGATCAGCAGAAAAATAAAGACCATCATTCTGTACCGGCTGGCTTGCCCTTTCAGAGATGCACTGTAGATGATCCAAACAATTCTCATGCTGCTATTTATAAAGCTAGGAGAAAACAGCTCTGAAGTATCAGCTGCACTATCTTCATGGAATGTAAAACAGAACCGAAAGTGGAAATCCTCAGATACTCTCTGTAGTGGCATTCAGCTAAAAAACTGAAGAGAGCTAACTGAGAAGTTACTGTTTGTAGAAAAAAGGGAATATTCAAGCAGAATATTTTTTTTTAAATTCTAGAGGTGGTCCAAGATTTTCAACTGTCAGCTATTCAATCAAAAGTCATAATGGATGGAAGACGTGGGGAAGAATGGAATGCAACTTTTTGGCAAGCAGGTATTAAAATGACAAAATGTCACCAATAAAACAGTATTCTTCATTTTAATTCCAAGTTGTGAAAATAAATGTGAAGTTCTCAGTTGTTATATTTTTTTCTTTCAAATCATACATGCTTGTGTGATTTTTTTTTCATTCAGAGCAAAACATCCAAAAACTCAGAAATCGGTCATTCAAAATAAAAATAAAATTTAAAAAAGAGGATTTTTTTTTTTTTTTACAGGTATAGTTACATTCCATTCTTCAAGTAAGTAGAAACACTACCCCTTGATAAAGGAATCCACTTAATACTTCATTACCTCAGCAGCAATAATGATGTATCTAACTAATATAATTTTCAAGTCATTTAGACTGAAGATGCGTGAACTATGTTTCATTTCAACATTCATTTTCTTGTTTAAATGCAAAATATCTAATGCTTTAAATCTCTGAGGGAAAAAAAAAACTGCTTATGGACATGGAAACCTGTTTCATACAAAACTGACTTTACATAATGATGAACTGGTATATAGCAAATCCCGTTCACCTTATTTAATATAAACTTTTACAGACCTGACAAAAATGACAATTAAATTAAAAACAATTTCTTGTGTTCCCCAAACAAATTGAATCTGCATGATGTGCAAACACTACACAAACACAAAAACAGAATTAAAAGTTCAGGCTGACATAATATATGCTATTTTTAAAAGCTAAGCATCATTCATGTGACATTTTGCCAATTTTATCTCCAAATTTTCAATCTACTTATCTTCTGCCATAACTCACTATCAATATTCTATAAGCTGCAAAATTGATTCCTTATAGGAGTGAAAAAAAGTTTAGTGAACTGTTGTGAGAGAGAAGCCTTTACATAATTACAGTATTATTACTCCAAATACATGGGACAAGAGATTACATGTTCCTAATATTTCTCTATTTTTAGACCATACATGGGCTGGTGGCTGGGTTTAGAGGACATAAGGACCCAAGGAACATGTAAACCCTACTTCTAGTCCACACTGAACCTGGACACTAGAACCTGGATTAACATCTGAAATTTACTAAGCATACAAGTTTACCAGAACAGGTCAACATTGTACTGGTTCAGTATATCCTATGATTACTAAGGATGAAAAAGGAATCTCTGTTAAGAGGAATACAGCCTCTTGGTCAGTTTTACCTGAAAGAAAAATTTTCCTATGCCTTGTTTTCCTTTAACCCAGATATACGTAGTGACCTGGTACGTACAGTCATTCTTCTCTCCTAAGATTACAATGTATCAATGGTTCCTATTACATATGTGGCATGACCTTACTTTACTTAATATTTTCCCCATGCTTAGGTGAAAGCAAGTAACAACGTTTTGTATTTTTTTGTATTTGTATCCAAAATCTATTAAATGGAAACATGATCTAATTATGACCCTGAAGCAAGTTGCTTCTTGTCAACACCATCAACCCTGCCAGAACATATCCAGAAATAAAGTGTTCCAGAGGCGCTGATATCAAAAGACCCTTAAGGAGAGGGGAAGGAAGTTGGAAGTAACTGAAAAAAAAAAAACTCTCAGAGAAAAGCAATAATAAGATTTCAATGGTACACTTCAGAAGTCCCATATATTAAGGTTGGGTCCCACTGGACTGGAGTCTTTTACAGGTAGAAAATATTTTAATCAAATCTTGAAGGACAGTAAAAATACTAAGAAACAGTCTTCTGTAGGATGGTGACTGAGGAATTGTTCCAAATAAAACACAACTGAGACAAGAATCTAAGGCACCAGGCAGCTTGCTCCAGCATCTGTGTGAATTATGGCACCGATATACACTGGAACTGCATGGTGCTGAACTTAACAAGGTCCAGTCACTACAGACTTGGGAAGAAGTAGCTTCAGCTGAACGGTATACTGAAAAGTACATTGAGTAGGTTTCTTATTCTCATAGGGAGGCATTGTATCAATTTCTGATTAAATGTGCTTCCAGAAGGGACATCTGGGGGGGTATCCTTGCTGCTTGACAAAGAAATCGCTTGCCTTTTATCTCAAAAGGATGAAATGAGCAACTTTGAACATTAATACAGCCTGACCCAGTCTGATCACACAGGACAAAAGTTTCCTGCACCTCCTTTACCTGCCTGATGGCCTAGCAGGATTCCTTCTATTTCCATGGAGAGGATAAACAGTCTGCAAGGGTTAATAATCAGCATTTGCAAGTGAGAAGAATCTAAGGAAGACCATGACCATTTGTTTTGCATCTGTGTTACAATATTCGCAAGACTATTACTAACATTATTATAACATTGTTTTTATCTTTGCACGCTAGGAAAATGGGCTGCTTTGAGTCTGACAAAATAAATCAGAATCTTAAAAACTGAATTCAGCTCATCTCCTTTTTTTAACAACTTGATGTTGTATATGTCTAAGTTCTACATATTATTTATCTAATTTTAACAGTATTGTGTTCCAGCTCATGGCCATTGTTTGACACACTAACACTGGTCATACAAACGATCGTGGTATTTTTTCTTTATCTGAAAACAATAAATACTTTTTACTGTTTCAAAAGACTAAATATGTTTCATCATAAAAGAATTGCCAGTTATTTATCTGCATCTAGAAAATACACAGTATCGACTGCTCACATTAGTAGCTATGTAAGGTCATTCATCTGAAATTATTTTTATCTGTAGTGAATGTGCTGAATCCTACTCATATAGATGCTCTTTTGAGTGGAAAAAAAAAATACAACAGTATATTTAATAGGATGAACGTGCAGTAAGATACTCACGGGAGCACGTGGCAGTTTGCCATTCTAGACACTGTCCATATGGGAAGGAGATTATATAGGCATTTGAGTCAACACATCGTTTTGTACTGCTACACCACATACACTCCATACCATTACTCGTGCAGTTCGAACAGGTTGTTCGCAGGGAGCAGGGCTTTTTGCAGGGTCTGGCATTCTGGTTAGGACTGACTGGAAAAGAACCACAAACATTTTTAATTTTGAACAGAAAGTCAGTCTCCTTTTTCTTTAATCATACATTCCATTAGAAAAATCCTTGTTGCAGTGAAAGTGGTTGCTTCCTTAATTAGCTATAAATAGCTTCATCCAAACTTATGTTGCAGCATATAAATACAATAATATTTTATAAAAACTATTAAGTAATACTCAGCATGAGTTACACTATAGAGTTCATTTTAAAAATTTCACAGCAATTTTATCTATATACTGAAATAACACATTCAATACTAATTGCGTGATAATGTCAGTTTATTTACGTGCACATACATGACATAAAATACATCTCAAACTTCTATAACAAGTACAGTAGCGTTCTGGGTCTATCGTTCTCGTTCATTTAACAGTATGTAAGCAACAAATATTCTACCTACGACTTACTTATCCCCTAAAACTTTGCCTTACAGTATGCATATGAAAGTCACTAGAATCCAAAGGGAAAGTAATAAAATGAACATTGTTCAATGCAAAACAGATTTGGGTTGGGGTTTTTCTGTTGTTGTTTGGTTGGGGGTTTTTTGATTTGGGGGGGGGTGTTTTTCTCTACTAGTGACCATATTCTGACCAGGTTAATGTTGTACATTATCTCAAAAAGTCATAACACACAAAAAAAACTTGTATACACTAACTCCTGATTTTTGCTTTGATTTCAAATAAAACTGTAAAATGTACAAGAACATGAGTATAGTAATTCTTAGGTAGGAACACAGAAGTATACATAGTACTATATTTTCCACACAGAAGTGCCATGTGAAACATCAGGATTAAGTCCTTCTATGTATTGCCATGTTTTTGTGTATTATTAATTCATATTCAATACTACCCGAGTTCTCAAGCCATTCTGCATTGCTAATATAGTATGCCAAATCACTTAACCAAGGGTGTTCCTGGATTTGACCTACTATGCATGTATTCAAGCTGTGGTTTGCAATTAATAAAAAATACAAAGAAAAATCTAACAAAAATCAGCTGAACTGTAAAAGTACTCTCATACGGCTGAAGTACTTTGACTTCTACAGTCTTAGAAGCACCTCAAGATCACAAAAAAAAAGGTAAAACAAGACACCAGGAACAGACACATATAATGTTGATCTAATTGCAAAATATTGCATCTTAATAATGTCATTTGTGTTCCATCTAGTGTATCCTTTACATTTTGAGATGTCTCTTCCATTGTGACTACATCTTCTACTATGTTGAGAAACATCTGGTAAATAATTAACTATTAACTCAAAATTAAGAACACTGTGAAAGAGGAAATTTTTAGGAAATACAGATAGCAGTAGCAACAAGTGTACAATATATACTTTAAAATTAACATTACTGTTTGGAATTGCTTATAAGAGAATAAAGAATTGGTAAGATCACGCTTTGGTTACGCAGATTAACAACTCTGACAATTTCACAGCAAAACCATCAGACTGATAGGCAGTGTACCCAACACACCAACAATGCAGCTATTTTCCAGTTTTGCACAGACAATGCACAAAATAAATCTGAAGGGCAGATTTAAACTTCACGTGCTCAACCTCACAGCTATGAAGAGAAACATAGGACAATTGAAGCATGAAAATCATGCTATCAGGTAACTTTGCCACAGTAATCTTTACACACAAACCAACCTACAAGATGGAAACAAGAACTTTGGTTTCATCAGTCTTTTAGACCATTAAAATCTTCACTGATGTTCAGTGAGATTCAGAAAGAAAACATCAGCCTTACTGAACACCTCCACAGACACTTTTGTGCTACAATCACTGTTGTCACTGACTACTACTGCTTTAGAGGCAATTTATAAGACTTCCAGTGTAATGCAAACTAAGCCATGTAAACTAATTCACAAATAAATATTTGCTGCTTTAGGAATATAATTTGTTTTCTAGATTAAAGCTCCATATTTTTCAAAATATATAAAAGTAATTTTTTTAATTGTTTAATCCAAATTGTCCAAAAATTCCTCTTAGCCAACTGAAAGCCCAAACAGATTGCTAATCATGACAGCGACAGTAACTGAGTATAAGAGATTGCTTACCAACAGGTTTTTCACACACAAGACCATCTGCCATTGCAGTGCATGGATTCGCTTTCAGACCTGCCACCTCTGCTCTTTCTAGATATGCACAGAAGCCAGAGTCATTTGGCTCTCCAGGAAGCCACTGCAGAGTTGTATTTGTAAAAGGAGACATGTCATCCCATCCCCAGTAGGAGATGTTGATCTTGCGTAAACCTACCCAAGGTGAAATTTTCTATGAATCAGAATGAAAGAAATGTGACATAATTAGTTAAATGCTTTTTTTGGTTGTTGTTAAAACATTTCAAAGAATAACTCAACAGCAACAACTTCACATTTTGAGAGAATTCACCGTGTTCTTCTCTCGCTTTATCACCTCATCGGTCATTGTCCATATAGGTTTTATCTTAATTGTTCTACCTTGCTGACCCCCCCCAAAACCAAACAAAAACACCACACCCACTATATGCTTCTGTTCTACTCAACATCTGTGTTTGCTCTATTCAAAGTCAATCCTGATCACTATTATTCGATAAAGAGTCAGACACCAGGCCAAACGGTCATAATGAAATTGTTTTCTTGGGGGGGGGGGGGGGGTGGCCCGGGCGGGGTTCCCA
>NW_010972620.1:3842114-3972424 GCF_000737465.1 Haliaeetus leucocephalus
ATCCCAAAAGGGCCCCTGCCACAATTCAAGACCTATGTGGTACTTCACAGGTGAACCAAGTCACTGCCATCATCTCTCAGAGAGATCTTTCATCTTTGATCTCACGTCTTTCTTTGGCCACTCAGGTTTAATCCATGGCTGAAAATCTTTCGGACCTCTTAAATCTACACCTGATCAGAGAATTCCTCTTTTTCCCCTGCCTCGTTAGATCAAACTGAAATATGATTATTAACTTTTCTTCAGAAATACCACTGGTAATTACTTTTTTAAAAAATCAGTAGGTAGATATTAGGTCAGTATTCCTGACCTCCCTAAAATGTACTCCTTATGATCTCTCCTTCTTCTGTCCTATCAGTTAGGAGCATGATCAAACAAGAATTGCTACAGCATCTAACAGACTTACAGATGCAAGAACAAACTTAAATAAACCAGAAAACAACTAAGAAATGTTCCATTCCTTAAGCAGTGATGTACTCTGGGAGATTATCAAACACCAACAAGAACATCCAGCAAAAATGCCACCACCCATTCTTCTGTCTTCTGTATTTACTTCATAACTTCATTGCTACCCCAGGTGACCAAATTTCCAGGTGTCTGTGAGAGCTCCCAGGTTCTGCATACTAGAAAGAACACGATGCAAGCCATAAAAGTGGAACTTGGGCATCTGGAAAATGGTAGATAGTACATCCGTTGTCTTATTTGTTATTTAGTCTCCTAGATTGCTGTATATGTGTGTGGTCCACACGCATCAGAAAACCGTAGATATTTATGCATGACTCTAGACATCTTGCTGTAGAACACTAAGCGTGCACACCAGGCATGTATAAAAAATGTCAGGGACTTAGGCAGGATAAATTGCTGACAAACACAGGCCTAAAACAACCCTAAATGCCTACTTTGGGGCTGAGGAATTCCAGCCAAGAGAACCTTCAACATATTACTGACTATTTCAATTGCAGTGCCAAATAATTTGGCCTCAGCTTCAGTATATAGAAAACAGAGAACCTATCCCAGCTATAGTGAAAGTATGTCAGGCCAATAATGAAAACTGATGGTGCAGCAGTGACATTTGGAGAGAAATTCTTCTATTTGAGCAGCAGAGTGTCTCAGAACCCCTTTAATGATAGCGAAGTCCCAAGGATGATCACAAAAGCCAGAGCAGCCTTGGGAGATAAAAGCAGCACCCCTGAACTGAAAGACTTCTAGCAAAAGCAACACATATCGTAGTCACCATCATTCTTAACAGCTGTAGTATCTGGACAACTTATAATCATCATGTCAGATATCTCAAATTCCCTATGTACCATCTTTGGCTCTTTGCTAGTGTAACACAACAAAGTACAGACCTGAGCGCTGATTAGCATGCTATCAAATACGCACCATCAAAGCTACTGCCTTGCAGGCTCACTTATGCTTCTCTGGGCATGTTGTTAGGATGCCAAAAACAGATTATCCAAAACATTTTTTTAATGTCTGATTAAAATATGGTAAATAGCTGAGAAGTAGGCCACCAAAATGCTCCAAGGACATGCTTAAAGCACATATTCAATTATGTGGCATTAACTCTGTGATGTGGTGGACTACAGCTGAAGACTGCTGGCAATAGCAGAGATTGTGTGTTGATATCACCAAAGCTTATCAGAAAAAAATGACTGCTGCTGCACTGCATGAAAGCCAACAGAAGAAAACAAATAGTGAATAGAGAATTCAGGAAGTTCCACCCATGACACCTGCAGCCACCAGTGTGCTGTGACTATCAAACTAATTTCTTCACAAAAAAAGCATAAATTTAGTCCTTATCTCTCAAACTGATGAAAGGTTCAGGCATAATAGCTGGGAGTCTCGAAGTACTTGAAGCAACTGAGGGACTTCAAAGGTGCTGAATGAGGATGCCAGTCCAGTTTCTTCTTCAGGCTTAAGAAATAATGAGAGTTGAACACCCTTCACTTGAACTCTATGGTTGTTACATTTAATGCAAAATGAATGTAGGAAACCGATTCCTTTACTTTGAGTAACTTGCTAAAGATGTTTCTGAAGAGGCTCAGACAGGAAGGAAACCAGACTGCCTGTTCTCTGCACCCAGAACTCACTGATGTAAGATTCGAGTTTCCAGGCCTCTTGAAAAATATTGTTATCAAACCAGGTGGGTGAAAAACACAATACAAATCGAATCTTCACTTCAGAAAAACACTTGCTGACATGAAAACAGTCCCAAATATGTCTAATTTTTTCTTCTCAAGAGTACCAGCTTCTTTATTAGAAGGTCAGATGATCTTTGCTCAATGTGTAAGTGGGAAGAAAGTTACTCCTCAGAGAGTTCTGAAGACTTATTCCTTCTTTCTCAAGGTCTTGATGAATGTATACTTTCAAGATGTCCAAAAAACACAACCAAGAAATCTCTCCAGTCCTCACTGTATTTAGCACTTCGTAAGTTGTTCAGATTCAGAGTTGAAGAGGAACCTGCAACTTGGTCAGAATCAGTTCCTTTTCTATTTAAGGAAGGAGGAAAAACTCCAACCTACATGTGACCACATACACATGTGACCACATACACATGCAAGAGCTTGTCAGTAAACAATGACATGACCTAGTTCAGGAAATCGTTCTTATTCAAGACACCTTTGCCTCAGCACAGCAGGGCCATCCTGCTGCTTAGCTTGTTACTAAGGAGCCAGAAAACAGGTGAGTGGACATGTACTGAAACTTTTTCCAAGTGATTTGACTGTGCCTATCACAGTTCTTCAAGCTGACTATTATAGTATCTGATGTTTGTCACAGTTTTCCTGGGTGCTTTAAAGTAGTCCACACTTGCTGGAGTTGCCAGTCCACTGGGGACAGAAGTGAATAGGAACTCCAAAACCACGTGGTTCCTACCATTACTAGAATTTTTCCTTTAATGCCTAATGCATGACCATCATGTGTTGCACTGGTAAGGAAGCAACAAGGTCATCTGGAGACCTTCCCTGTCTAAGCTCAGCAGGACCCACACCAGCTCTTGCTTCGTAGCAGAATCTGTCCAATTTCAGCAAGGCTGATAGCTTTTGCTAGAATCTAAAGCTTTTATTCAGAACTACCTTCTCCTTCATTGCTCTGAAATAGAAAAGGAAGGGAGCATTTGCTCTCTCTAGAGAGGGTGTAAGAGTTCCTTAATGCAAAGTACACTCTGCCACGCTCTAGGTTTCAAGAAAAGACTGGACAATCTAGTCCAGCTTGGGACTATAGCTACCTTCTCTCATTTAGAAGCCAAACAAATGGTACAGCTCCATTTTACAGCTGCTAGTACCTAGAAACTTGGTAAAAATTGTGGTCATTCTGCCCTCTCGTCTCTTGATTAACAAAGCAGTAGCGGGCATGCAGGGTGGAAGTAGACGTTGCTATTCATAAAGATTTCAGTCTCACAGAGAGGTATTGTAAAAGGGATGCCCCTTCAGATGTTACATACACATATGCACAAACATACAGAGACAGACGAGTGAATTTCCAGTGACACAGTGCATCCAAAAAGGCCACAAGGAAAATGTATTACTCATGTTCTATTAATATTCAGCTCTACCACTCTTCCATGAATATGGAAAAATAAGACAGGCAATATCTCCTACTTCTTTGTTGACATTATAAGTCCTAAAATTATTTAAATTGAAATCATTTTCTAGCTAGCAGAAATTAATTGGCATGTTTGTTTTAATAAGGTATTTTTTTTAATCAAGCAAAAGAAAATATCTTAACAGTTGGAAAAATTTAGTAATTAAAATCACAGCACTTCATATTTTTATACATTAGCTATCAAAATACTTCTTTATTTGATATCTTCACTTCCCTTATACTGAAGCCTTATTACCTGCTACTACTGCTATTAATAAGTAATGGAAAAGCTTCTGTTTTGCATAGACATGAGACTAACCATTGCTTTGAATCGTAATCTTAAATTTTAATCTCTTAACCAAGATTCTCAACTGTATCTAGGGAATGATCTTCTATTTATGCCTCTAAATTTTTTTAACTTTTAAATGTCATTATCTTTTAAAATAATGATTTATCATTACTTTGGACATCAGCATTGAACATTTTTGTTCCCATTTAAAATCATTAAGAGCTAAAAGCTACATTTCATCTACATCATGATACATCCACAAAAAGTCACCAAAACAAATGATAGCTTTTTGACTAAATAATACAGATAATTATTCTTGATAGGATTTAGGAATTATTTGAATTACACTATAGATTTCTATGTGAAATGGCAAAGTTCATGTAACTTTGCCTTAATAATTTTTCCTTCATGTGGGAAGAGGAAAGGATAGGGAGGAAACAGTAGCTCATAGGAGCAAATATGAATTCCAATCTACTATTTTTCTATTTTTATTCAACATGTTTAGGACAGAATTTGCTTAAACATGATTATAGAATACCACTGCTCATATTCTGGCTGTTCAAATTGAAACAATTTTTTCCGGAATACTATCACTCACCATATTCTGAAAAATTATGTATACATTCAAATGTTTCAGTAGAGAGTTTTTTAAAAAACTCAGGCTCCAAGGTATATATATAAAAACTGCCATTACACACTGTATACAATTCATGTCAAAACAACATCAACAATAACCAAGCTTACTCAATAGCATTCTAAGTTATCGGCAGGGAGGGGAAATACCCAGAAATGATCAAAGTAAAATTTTACAGTAAAACAAAGCAATGCAATACACAGCAGGTGGTCAAATCCATCTTAGGAAAGCTTGTAATGTGCCTTTACTAACATTGCACTGGAGAATGCAACCAAATATATCTTAGAAACTATTCTATAGCTTTGTCCCACTACACTATTTAAAATTTAGAACCATTCTCTAGAATGTGTTTCTCTTCTCATATATTTCTTTCTAGGCCAGTTTTTAAAGCTCACAGCCCATCTTAGAAGCCATATACCCATGCTTGAAATGCAGCTAGTCACGGTTTATCTGTTTTTATAGAACAATCTTTTATAACAGTGACAACAAGTTGCCAAAAAGCCTTTTAAGTGAGAAATCAACCTTTATGTTAAGCTAGAAAAAATTTAGGAATTATTAAATTCTGAGACAAATTGCTGGACAGGGCTTTATTTTCATCTGACAGAAGAGCAAAATTGCAAGGGTATGATGCATACCAATAGAACATCATTCTGTACTGACATCTACAGGCCTATTTTACTGAACATAAGGCAAGGTTTTAGCCATCACAGGAATTTATTAACTTCAAAAATGTACTCTTCTCTTATTCTAAATGACCTAATTTTAATTTTCTTTTAAGTAGTAATTATGGAACTATGTTAGAAAGGAAAATTGTGTAACCTTAACTAGAGAGCTGGTGCTTCATGTTAAATCCACTGTTTACTCAGAAAATTTAAGTCAGTCTAAGTTGCTTTGAAATCTACAGTGAATGTGAGCGTTTATAGTCATGATACATTTTTCAGGCACTACTGCTGACTCAGCACTAATTTAATGAGGGCTGAATACTTTGCAGATGAGTGAAGTGAGCAAGTCTACCTTTACTGAATAGCCAATTACTTCTGAGGTTCAAAATTCTCCTACATATCTTAATTATGCAAATTGCTAAGGAATTATGTATCTCTTTCAGAAATTTATCCCCACCTTTATTTAAATTCACTTCATTTTGGATCTTAAATTGTCCTGGAAGTGTACGATATGCTTCTGACTCATTTTCTAATGTGTGAATCACAATATGTTATCACCAAACTTCAACAAACTTTTCAGGAATTGTTTGAACTCCTTGATTTCTAGGAAAATAGTTGCCCTAGGAAGAAACATACAATTAAACTTTGAAAATACAGTGGCCCCTTAGTGCTCACATTTCCACAACATTCACAGTTTTGAGAAGGGCTTGCAGTTAGTTTGCTGCTTCTGCATCATTATGAACAAAAAAACCTGCTTACTGAAAATAAGAGCTATATGAAGAGAAGCCATCCATTCTATTTACTACCTCATTGCTTGGTTTCTATTCTTTAACTATGCATCTATTCTAACTATGCTAGATACCCATACATTTCATATTTTGTAAATATTTACCCAGCGAATGACACATTATAAGCAAGCTTCATGATTTTTAAGTGTCTCAGTATCTATGAGACACAAATGATGAAATCTAGATATAATTAGTAGTAGGAGTCCTGCGTTAGGTCATAAGAACACTTATTTCTCCCACTCTCTTCAAATTTTGCTGTTGTGGCATTGGTTAAAACAACACATAAAATCTGGCAAACTGAAAAGACTACAACTTCCCCAATTTCCATCTAGAGAGATTATGACTAGTATTGCAGTGGGACTTTAGTTTAGATCAAGTCTCTTGAGTCTTCCTCTTTATAGGGGAGAATTTTTTTGGAAATTCAGGTTGTCTTCTCAGGCATTCAAAGTGAGTTGAGTTCCCCACTTCCTGAAAGTAGGAAGACAGTTAAACTGGAGGTGAACTAATGGACAGTCAACATGACTCTAATATGCAGGCAAAGTGCTGAAATAATTTATTAGAATTCCAGACCCACAATAGTAAAGTGGGACTGCTAGAAACTGTAGTAAAAAGACTAATTCAGAAAAGAAGTAGATGTCAGCTTCACTACAACCAAACATATGATAAAACCAGAAAAACATTCAGCCCTCTGAGAATACTTTGAGCCAACAAGGAATAACTTTGCAATGCAAAGCTCACTAATTAACTGCAACCTACACTCAAGTGTAATCTATAAAGGATGCTTAGCCTTGAGAACAGTGGGTTAAAGGAAAAGTTGCAAACAGTTTATATAATGAAAGGCATTGTTTAAAACTGTTCTCATCTTTGTTTATGCTTACTACACCAAAACTAAATCTTCTCAGAATTTATTGCATGCTAACAAGAAAATTATTATTTTTAGTTAAATCCCACAGTTGTGAGCAAACTCCCAAGAGAACTAATTGCATTTTTAAATGAATATACAACATTTGAATATTAGCAGGAACAATTAATTAACCTCATATTGCTGTTTAATCTACTTCGCAGAAAAACTCGAATCTTCCCTTTTGTAATATTTTGCTTACTAGGTCAATAAAACAGCATATAAGAAAAAATATAAAGTGTCATTTAGCTTTATCACAGGAATCTGCAGTCTATCCATTGTGTTTACTTTGATATTCTCTTAAAGAATTTCTTTTATTTTCAATGAAAAATACAAATTAGACTTTAAATTATTGGTGATAGTTTTAGAATACATCTGCAAATTCAACAGTGTTTTGACTTTATACTACAAAGGTCTTTGTTTTGTCCCTATCTTTAGTACCAAATGAACCTTATCCTTTAAAAGGAGACAATCTATTGATTTCCAATTTAGTATTGGAATCAAGAGAACTTATTGATACACAACGGGGTCTGGACAGGGTGTGGAGACAACGGCAGCCTCCTCCCTCTGAACCTTTCCAAAGCATCAATGTTTCGTATTATTCTAAACATGATGAAGAAATTGTCCTAAATTTGTTCCAGAACAAGCACTTTGTGTATTAGAAAAAGAATCTACAAAGTCCCACATTGTTTCTATGAACAACAAAAAATTCTTAAGTCTTTCCAGGCCGTAGTATTTACTGACACTATTTTAACAGTCTGTAAAATACACAACAGTTACCAAAGTTCTTTTTCTTTTCTCAGTATATCAGGTAGAGATAAAACCAGATCCATATTCATATTTCCAAATGTTGCTCTGATACATTCACTAATCCTGAAAGCTTTTGTTTCACATAGGCTAAAGATTTTAAAGCCTTTGATATTAAACACACAAGTCAAACTCCACCATTGATAATACAGATTAAAGGCACAGTATTCACCTTACAGTTGCTCCGACACTACATTTGTGAACTCCACACCACCACCTGTTACAAAAACAAGCTATCTAAAATGAAATCTCACTCCTTAAATCATTATGATTGCAGTTTGAGAGGAAAAGGCAGACAAAAGAAAATCAAGACGTTTCAGAGAGCCTCTGTCACACCTGATAAGACATTTAGGCTGTCTCACAAAGAAAAAATGTAACTGGACAGACAGATAAAAAGGAAAATCTTTTTTTTTTTCCTAAATACCACTGAAAACACCAGGATAAGTCATAGTAGCATTTTATTAGAGATTCTGGTAACTAAATGATTGTTTAAACCAAGATATACTTTTAAAAAGCATACATTTGTCTACAATTACATAAACTGTATGTGAGGTATCTCAAATTTACATCACCACATTGGCTCAGGACATACTTCATTTAAATAAAGATATGCTCAGCAGGATGTCACCTTGTAGAAGTTCTAAACACTGAAATGTAAGAAAAATCTAGCTTCCAAGCACTAAAAAAAAAGCTATTTCTCATCTACACCTCGAGCCAGTCAGGTAATATCAGTCATATCAATACTCTATCACACACTATTAGATTTGAAGGCCTCCTGTGCAGTATTTTAATAGGAACCAGGGCAGGGGGCGGGGAAGAGGCAGCAAAATAAATAACTAGAGAAATCACTGCCATTTGTGATTTTTTTATTTTGGTTGCAATTACATTTTCAACATTATCTCATATCAAATAGTAGACAGACAGAATGTGTTTCAAGGCTGCAGTGAGTACAATATCAGGGGAGATGTTCTGACATAGAAGAATTACTTTTCTCTGTCCTCTATTAGCAAATAATAGAAAATACATGTCTTTCTAGTAAAAAAATTTTGCGCTGTCCAGATCCTACATTTATTGGGAAAAAAAACAAAAAACTTAAGTACGTAACCTATGTTTGCATCTCCTTCTTGAAATGGAACACTGAAAAGGATAATAAAGAATATTTTGATTCACAGTATACATCCCTAAACTCTTGCATTCAGATTTAGTATCACACAAAGGCAATCCTTAACTGCCCTTTCCTTTGTATGCATCTCAATTCATCTGCAACATAACAGCTTAGCAAATCACATACTAGCTTGATATAAGCTTTAATTATAGTTCATAATTATCTTTCATTTTCCTGTAACTGTAAAATCCTAAGCTACTTAAAAATTAGGATTTTTATACAAAGAAGTGTTCTACCAACCAAAATACACACTTTTAAAAATATCCTTTGCTAAGATGAACTGATTTGCTTGTCACGGAATCTTATTCCGATAAGACATCCCATCTGAGTGTACACTGTTGGGTTTGACGTCTTTTGAGCATACATATATTCCATATACGAGTACCAACAATGTGGGTAGGCTTTCCAACAGTTTAAACACAGCAATCAGCATTTGGACATTTAACTGCTAAAAAAACCTGAACCTGACCACCCATGGACAGGTAATTAATCTTCAACTTCCCTTTTCTTGTCCCACAGTTAACAAATTAATATGGATCACTTTAAGGAATATTCTGATGGCAGCTTCCTATATTTGCCAGAGGCATGTAAGAGTTTTCAGCCCTCTCTCTCCCCCACCATTATCACAGAAAGCTAATTAGCTCCTGGTTCATTCCGGTGCTGCCGTACAGGGAATTTCCACATGCTTTGCATACTAGTACAGCTTCTCTGTGACCCTTTGATCCCACATACCAGTTACATAGGGAGCTAGGGTTTTCTGGAGAAGAGAAGTGTACACCTTCAGTACCTCTCTGTTCTCAACTGCTCTCAGCCTAGCTACTCACCACCCAAAAAACACTCCCACGAGCAGTTTTATGGATACTGATGTGAAAGTCAGGATTTTTTTCTCTGTTACAGTGAAAAATATTTTGTCTTGTTTTGATTCCTGCTGTCACAGTGTATTGAAAAGGGCTGGGATTTCCCAGATCAGTGTTCCAGCTGTTCTCTTGAGTCACATCTTGAAAGTAAACAGTAACCTGTAACAGTTAAATCTGGTAAGGAGAAACACTTGGGAACTGCTGTGTCATTAGCTTTAAACATGACATTTCCTTAATATCCTACACACCACTTACACCAGTCTTTAGCACCACGCTACATTTCTTTGAAGGCATAAACTTTCCTCTCTTTGGATGAATCCCTAAAATAGATTTCTCAATGCAAATTTAATTCACATAAGCATCAATTACATTTACTCGAGTTACCTGAAGTGTATATTTCTGTATTTCATCCAGAACAAACTCCACTTCTTTTGAGGTTGTTAATGAGGCAAGATTCCCACTTAAATTGTAGCAATACAGTTTGGCATTGTCATAGCTTTCACGACTAGAATTTATGCGGAGACAGGCATCTCCAATATGACTCCATCCTTCCCCACACAGATGAGCTAGTGTAAAAAGCACACAATTAAAGCTGAGTTGAAAAAAACTTTAAAAAAAAAAAACCAACAAAGTCTGAATTTTATCTTTCTGAGATCATAAGTCAAAATACATCCCACACTCAATTTCCCTTTTCTCGTCATTTAAATTCTAAATTTTATCATATTGAATAATGTGTTTTTATAAAAAGAAATTTTTAACAACTTATAAAATATTTTATAAGGTATATGCTACATTTCAGCATAACGTTATTGTTATGACACTATTTCTTCCCTGTATTCAGATCTGAGAACAACTAAATATTAAAGATTAGATTATGTACATAATTAATAGTGCTTTAACCAATCACTTCACCTGAAAATTATATAAATTCCAAAATCTGAAAACAACTGTCCTAAAATTAAGAGATCACAACTTGACCCTATCTTTGCTTTATCATCCTATCTTTGCATTTATATTTGCCTAAATACAAATGCAATCAGAATGATAGGAAATTCAGGTAACATCTGAGAAAATATTTCCTCTGCAACATATTTCAGCATTACTCAGATTCAGATAACTATTAAAAGATAAGTAATCCAGAGCAACTGTTATAGTTAATCTTTATAAAATTACACAAATGCAGTTTTAAACTGCACAGAATAAATTGATTTATTTAATGAATAAAGTCTGAAAAAAACCTGTGTTCATTAACTTCATCTAGACATAAGGATCAAATGGAAAAGTTTCTGATCTCTAACTGCATATTTGTAGTTATGAATACTAATTACAGAATAAATATTATTTCAGAATGTTAACAGTCACCTTCTGAGAATATTTTATATTAGCATTTTACTATGCGCTGTTAGGGCACTTTCATAGTATTACCAGCTATTAGACAATCAAGAAACTAGATCCTGGGCCCTATCTGCACAGGAAAACTGAAATACATTTGAAATATAATTTATAAGCTAAAACCCCAGCTAGCAAAGGTAACAGCGTCAGTGAATATGTAACAGTAAAGAACTCGGTATGGCAATTCAGCTCTGCACTCAGTGATCACCACAGGCTAGAACTCGTCCCTGGCTTGTGCAGAGGTACATGCCATTATGCCTTTGCTAATGTTATTATCTCCCCTAACAGGATTAAAGGTAGCATTGACATACCAATCAGTGGTGCAATCACATCTGTGTTCACCTGCACAGGCGCAGTCAGCCAGGGAGAGTCAGCAAAAGTGAAACAAATCCAGGTCTACTCATTGAACAACGATTCTCTGGCAACAATGGAAGAGATTGACTCGGTCTTGAAATCAAGTACAAAAAGCAGCATTGCTGCCCCACAGCCCTTACCAGGTAGTGCCTGGCACTCCTGCTGCCGCTGGTCCCACTGGCAGTTCAGATGTAGCGAGCAGCTTTTGCAGCTGGTCAGTTTATTGCAGATCTGTTCATTCCTCACGTGACATTTGGTGTAGTTTTTAACCGACTATAAAAATAAAACAGACAAAACAGGATCTCAAACATATGTCAAACTGTCAACAAACCAGAAGTCAGAACTGAAATACACAGCAGGTGGATCCCTCCCAGAAGACCACAGCCACCTAAAAGCTAGGATGAATTTAAGCTCTTTCTCTAGATTCCCTTATCGGTTGCGAAGAGTAAAATATGCATCTCTAAAGCACAAATCACCCCACCTGTCCTACACAACTAACTTTGAGTGGGTCAAACAGTACTTTGAATATGTCACTTCCCTCTACCAAGCCCAGGAAGAGCTTAAAGAACTAAACTAAATCTCTATTTCTTAGATAGTTAAGGGATATGCTCTCACTAAATTATTTCATCCTATGCAGGTTAAAGCAAGCAAAATAATCAAACAGAATATAAAAAACAGCACACGATACAGGTCTAAAATAATTACACATCATTGACTGAAGGTGCAAGAATAGGCTCTACTTTGTTTTATCTGGATTAAAAGAAACAAAAATAGGAGCTATAGGACCAGTAGCCACAAAACACAAGAAGGATTTGTCAAAAATTTCAATCTTTTTTTTTTTTTACAGATTTAACTGCAAAACCGTATGCAACATAGCCAGTATAAAATTTACAGAATCTACAGGAAACCATTTTGTCAAACAGTGACATAAAACCAGGAATAACGTTATTCCTTTGGCACCTTAGTATACAAGAAAAGGAGTAAACAGTGAAGGAATTTTTAGGAATTTTTACTTGGGTTTTTTGTTGGATTTGGTGGGGTGGGGGGTTTTCCCTGAAACCTGAGGTCTTCCTTTCCAAGTTAGGCATTTTGAATACAAATCTTTTTTCCCTCTGCATAATACTTTTAATTAAGACATAATATTGATATTTTATTTAATAAACTGCCCCAAATCCTCAGCCAATTCATCAGCTTATCCATAAGGCTGTCTCTACTAACTTAATTTCAAGGTAAGAGTTAAAAATAAGTCCTAATTCAAGACACCTGTATACTCAACAGAATGACAGAATAGTTGAGGTTGGAAGGGACATCTGGAGGTCATCTTGTCCAACCCTAACTACTCTTGTCTCTCTCTAACAAGAAAAGATTAATTTATGCATAATAGCAAAAATGGATTGCACTTCGCAAATATATGGTTTACATGACAATTTTGATTGCTTTCTTTTCCAATAGTCTCCTGGAGTAGGATAAAGCACATCTAAATGGGCAATATGACAATAAGCTAGAGTTGTTGGTATTGGAATGACGATGATGATAGGGCATCAGCCTACTGCAGTCAGGAGGGAAGACAACCAGCCTCCTTTTATTTTTTTTATTTTTTTTTTTTAAAGTCCTGAAATAATGCAATTGTTAAAATGAATTTTCAATCTCACACAGGACCAGCTTCATTCCTGCTGAAGAACACTGCTGTTTAGGGATTTGTTTGTTGCCTTTATTGGATCAGATGCCCATCAGGGAGCTTATTATAAAAGGTACTCACTATTTTTTCTGGTCTATAAGAAAGGCTACTGTGAAGCAAAAAGAAGCAGACAAGCAGTTCTAGGAGAAGGCATCAACACCACAGTATGCAACAGAGGCAAAGGCAATGCCATAAAGTAATAGAATGTCTATCTAGGCCAATAAATGCGTAGAACAGTAAAGCACAAAAAACCTTTGGTACAAACCCACATTCAGTTTCACTCAGTCATGAAGCATAATCACAAAACCGCCTGAGAGATGCTTTAAAGTGAATTTTAGAGCACAAGTAACCACCATCTGCTCATTTACAACACCTCAACTAATACTCACTTTTAACACTTCATGATGACATAGTCAAAGCCCTTAAGCATTCAGCTTGTTTTTGAAAATTATATACTTTAGTGACATTACATACAGATTACAATTTTCCAACTAAACCAGGGTATTTGTTCTATTACTTTCTACTCATGAAGCTTGTTGTGTGCTGGTTATTTAATGTTTAAAATAAAATTCAAAGTACTGGTGACTATTCTGTAATAATGTTCTCTGTTGTATTCCCTTATTCCCAGCACTTATTTCCCTTAAATCCAATTTAAACATTGCTTGCCTGAAAATCTCATTAGTTCAATGTAGATTTGAATCCAATAGGTAATTCATATTAACACAATATTAAGGTTATAACTTAAGCTACCAAACCCAATGAAATTCAGAAATATGACAGCTCATCTGTTACTGAAGTTCTGTATTGCTGTAGGATATTTATAATGTTTACACACCAAAGTGTGAGTAAATCATGTTATGTATAAAGCTTCCCACTTATGTCTGATTTACTTAGATTTTTTCAGTACTCATCTTGATATGGTGGTATATAGACAGACTTATGAACAGCAGTGATTTTCTGAATATCCACTGTAGAATGAAAATATTACAGTAGTTTATCTTAGAATTTCAGAAGTTGCTATTATATAATGTACCTCTCCTCCTCTTCCTGGATTTTTCAGGTTAACAGTATAATCTTGTCTAGTTTGCCTAGTCTAACTGTAAATATTAATCTAATAGATTTGCTATTATTTCTCTGAAGCTACTCCCAAATCTTACTATTGGGTACTCCTTAGTCCTAAATTTTCTTTTTTTCCTCCAAAATAAATTTGATTCTATTCGTAATTCCTTCTACTACTTTATACACTTCCCCTTGACTATTCTTTGAATTTCTCAAATGTAGGCAGATTGCTATTATTATTTCTTATTATTAATTATTATTATTATTATTATTTATTGTTATTAGTATTAGTGCAGCATCCAAGGACTCCCATCATGAAAGAGCATGTTAACTTTCTGGAAGCAGTGCAAGTATTACCAAAAGACGATGATTATTGTGTTTAAGACACTGTGGAAAAATATTTAACAATGTAGGACAATGGTTCTCTTTGAAGCATCCTCTAGTATCCTATATCCCTCAACAAGATGCTCTTTATCATACCCTTCATGGGTTCTACAACATTTAGTTTATGTTGCCACACAGATATAAAATACTTTTAAATCACATACCAATTTGGGCTGTATTTATGTTACTTACATCAACTGGGGCTTTATTGTATTACATGCGTGGAGACTGACACACAAGAAATTCAGAGCCTGCTACTGGCGATAGGGGTGTGGTTGGTCACAGTTACAGAAGGAACACATCCGCCTTGTAGCTTTTGAAAGCAATGAGGCTTTCAAATATAATACAGACTGGATGCAGGAATACTTCAGCTGTGCCATCACAGTCTCTCCAGACAAGAAAATCACATGCACTCCACTTGAAAAGATACATCAGAGACCATACCCTGACCAAAAAAGGACTACATGCATGTGCTATTGCGTGGTGTTCTTGATCCCCACTGATTAAGCATTCTCAATTTTCAAGTAAAGTTTGGTATTATATTACTGCTGCATTTCAAGCCTTCAAAAAGCCTTCCTTAAATAATATGGGAGTAAGTTACTATATTTGCAAACTTCTAGTGTGGGCAGTTAACATTTCTATAAACTGAAGGATTATAGGCCAACATTGTAGACAACCAGTGGAGCATATTGCAGCTACCCTATCTGCAGTGATTACTTCAGCTTTTACTGTAGAGGAGTAAGATAACAGAAGGGGAGAGGGAAGCCATTTCTTGTTAATTCCTGAAGCGTGCCTTTCAGGACTGCTCTTCGGATCTGAAGTGGAGTTTGGTGTGGAGCCAGGAAATGGGAAGAGTTACTCTAATGATATAAAGAATCAAAGCCAATTTGTTTTGATAACTAGCGCTAGCATTTTTCCATTGTTTCCCAAAGAACAGGGTGATGGAGGAGACAAAGTGGGTTGGAGGGAAAAAAAAAAAAAAAAAAGAAAAAGGTAAGAAAAGACAGAGAAGGGAAAGCCTTCAAAATTCTTTCACATATAAATATCAAAAAGAAGCCAGCATATTGTCTAGTAACAACCTACATGTGCACATAAATATTTTTACATTTTTCAGCCTATAAGTCTATCAGCACTTGAGCCAGTCACAAATATAAGTGGCACAGCACATGTCCAAACTCAGCTCACCCTCCTCTTTCTCAAGCACATTTCTTAAAGAAGGCTGGCAAGCCGGAGGCATTCCAGTACTTTCAGAGCTTCAATGCAATCACACTTTTTGAATGTGCCTACGTGTGCCTGCAAATATAAAACAGCTTTATGGCCATAATGTGAACTTGATATATTGATATCCTTAAAAATGTTTACTCTCTTAATATATTAAGGCACTCTACCACTTTATCAACCAATATTTTGCTCCATTTCTAAAGAGGAAAAAAAAAATTGATAAAGTGAATTTTTTTACTCAAAAATTCAGGCGCTCTCTGGTCTTCCTCAGTAAAGGAAACTTGCCTTTTGTTGCAACTGGTCAGCCCTCTTCAGTCATTTACCACTTTATTTATCAGAAGGTAGAAAAAGATTTTGCTTTCATGGGATGGCTCCAACTGAGAGGCAGACCAATTCTTTGCTTACTCTTCCATGCTACTACCTCAAGAAAAGTGACACGTTGTAAAGGTGCAGCAATTTAAAACGAAATTCATATCTCCCCCCAATTTTTTTTTTTTTAAATTGGAAGGTAAAATTGTAAAATTAAGAGATTTTCCTGAGAACATTTCCATTAAAAATATAAATGTAGTCAATTTTCTGAACAACACAATCAGCAAGGGAGTATCATTCTCACAGGATGCAAGAAAAAGCTTTTTATATGCAGATGTACAAAGTGAATACAGTTTCATAAGCATATTAAAGAGATCCAGATCTGGTGGTTTTCCTCTATCAAGAAATAGGAAAAATCCATCAGAATCAGTGAGGACCAGGAAGATGCGTAGGATATTATATAGTACAAATGAAAGTGTCAAAGTGCAAGATCAATGTAATAGACTTAAGGGCAGTGAACTGTTAGTAAAAGTCAACACAATCTACTCCACAAAAATCAGATATATACCACAAGAAAGACAGAATTTTTTTTGAAAAAGCAAAGAAGAAGGAAGATGTAAGACAGAGAAGCTAAGGAAAAAGGGCAGATATGAGCATGACAAAGCGGTTTCTCCCAATTTTAGAAGAAGAGTGATATGTAGCGCTTATAGGGAGATGTATGCAACACTATTAGGATTTGCAAGTCAATCAAAATATTCCTGTTTAAGTTTCCATCTTTGATGCAGGCATCCAATGAATGGGAGAAAAAGAATAGGTCCATCAATGACATCGTGTCTTCTTTGTGACAAAATCTTATACAATATTCTATGAAATAGCTTGAAAGAGGAAGTTATACAGATATTAGTATGTCATGTTGCATGAAGTCTGTACTTGGCATAAGACAGTATTAATGACAGTATTATAGTTCCTTTTGCCCCTGTGGCAAACCAGTATCTGTATTTGCATATTTTTGAAAAAAGGTAGAATAGGTGATCTTCCCATTTTTAGCATCCATGAATCTGAAACATAAAAATTAGCTAACTTTTTTTTTTAATTTTATATATGAGCACTATATTTTATTATGGAATAAATTCAGTGTATCATGTAAAACCACTGTAAGCAATCCAGGGAATTTCAATGGTGTAATTTCTCAAGGCAACCTTCAAAATCCTTATTATAACAGACAAAATCACTAATAGATGCAGTTAATGGTAGAAAACAGACAAAAAAGCACTACTGCTAGCATGCTGTTCAATCCACTCACTAGCCAAATGTCAGTGCTGTCTTGAACAACTCCACATATTTTAAGTAAACTGTTTCCCAGTTGGGCAAGACAGGATAAGTACTCACCCTTCAACATTTGCATCAGATATGATGGGGTCAACTAAAACCATAGTCTGCAGAAGTATCCCGCTTATGTGAGTTTTTATGGGAGAAAAACCAGCTTGGTAGTGCTGAGCCAGAGCTCCAGAACGACCTGGCATTGCAAGCCCCTGTTGCAATTACATCAGATATGAGCACGATATATACCTTGATGATCCACGAGTCTGCACAGGAGTGGAATATAGTGCCCTGTTAATGTGCTGACCCACATCAGATGGTGAGCATAGGCAGGTATATGTGTATCATCAGTGCATTAGTACTACTTATGAAGTCCATCTGTCCAAACAGAGTTATTTCAGGGAAATTTCCATATTTTACAGCCCTTCCAATCAGCAGAACAGTCACTGCTTTGCAAATATCCATGACCATGAGGCCAATGCCAAACTAATTGCCAACATATCTTTATTATGCTGGCCAGTCTCCATGAAGCGAAAGCAACAGATTCTAAAACATTACTGTCTCATCTGGATGTTCTATGATCTAAGTCATAAATCAAGGCCTTTGTACAGCTGCAAAAATGGGGCTTTCTCCTTGTGATGCTTCTGAGTCTGCAGCTTGCTATCCCATATTACCATCACAGTACTGTCACAACATTTTCATTTTGTGGGCCTGGTCCAGAAGTAGCAGTCTATGAAAATGGAAAATCAGCCCGATCCATTTCGTTTCTCCACATGGTGCCATTCTGTTGATGCTATTTTGGTGGGTTTATGTTGATAGCTGCAAAATTCTGCCTCCATCATCTCCCAGCCAATACACTAATTTTGCAATAGCCACCTTCAACTTATGATAGTAACTCTTCTCAGAAATTATTTCGATTAATTTTCACTACCCCATTCTTTAGTAACTCCACTAATAGCCTTTGCTAACCGCTTCAATCCCTCAATAAAAGACAGGAAATGATATAGAGAAGACTGGAGCATCAGTTGCTAATTAAGCTGACAATCTTGATTATGAAAGGTTGTCAAAGAAGGACACTGAACTGAGAAGTTTGTGCTAAAATACCCAGTGCTCCACATTTGTTAGGGATGAAGGTGGTCTGCTCCTTAGCAACTGCTCCTTGCTTAGGAGTTGAAAACCACAGTTAGAAAATTGGCACCTAATATAGTACAATGTGCTAGGAAAAGAAGAGCCCTTGAAGATCACAAAGGAAACTAACTATTAGTGCCTGGAATATGAAATCCCTCTGACAGACTTATAACATGACTGCTGATGAATTTGTGTCTGTGTTGCTTTTATTAGTAGTGACTCGCTACGAATGCCAGTGATTAGAGCTGGCTGTGCTCACTCTGAATGGGCAAGATTTGAGTCAGAGTCAATCCAACTCACACCTTAATTTGTCTGTCTAGAGAATAAGATTGATTTGCATCAGGTTCAAACCAGAGAGCAGGCTACTTTTACTAATGGAAGTGTGTAAAGAAAGGATTTTGAACTCAAGTACAGCCAGGTGTCTGGAGCTAGCTGAAAAAAATATAAGGAGGTAAATTTTATAAAGCTAAAATACTATTATAAGCTTGTCAAAAATCAAATGAACAAGCAAGAGATGCAGCAGCTGGCGGACAACAACAAAGTATAAAACATGGCACTAAGCAATATAAAAAATAGAAAAATATAAACTTGTATGAATCTGTATGTTCTTATTGCTTGTATTTACAAAGATCAGAACAATCTTACTGAATCATAAACCAGTTAATTTCATGGTGACAGAGGCTCATATTCCTTTAATTAAATGACAAGTAACTGCATGACTTAAAGAAAAACATCTCTATGATAAGCAATTATCAGAATACCAAGACTAACAAGACTGACCTGGTCCTGTTTGAAGGGGGGGGAATCAAGCAGCCACCCTTCATGGGTTTCCACAGTTTCTGCCTGCATACTGTACACTGCATATGCACAAAATCCAAATTGATAATGACTCTGGGACATTCCAAATGTCATTAATTAGGAGACAACAGTATTTGTCCTGAGAGATATACAGTGGGCTAACACAATCCTAAAGAATACATTAATTGTTTTCCCCTGGAATATATATCTTTGCTGCAGTCCAACTCTGCCCTTTGCAATATTTTTACTGCAAAAGCCAGGCAAACATATTTATGTCTGTGTTCAAAACAAGCCACTATTAGCCTACTCTACCCTTTCATTTGCTGCAACAAGCCTCGGCCTTAGCCAGAAAAGAAACAGTGTTAATAACATGGTCATAGATTTGCAAAGACTCACCATGCTACAGTTACTGTTTGCTGAAATGCACTTCTTGTCATCACACCACTGGCACCCGTTTGTATTGGCAGTACAGCTCGCACAGTCCGCGTATCGGTAACATCTGTCATCTGCGGCAGCTGTAATACAAATGAAAGTCAAAAAGAAACATCGAACAGGAGAATAACACCACATTTCAAACACTTGCTTAGAGCATTTTCTGTTACATCCTTCATTTCAACTCCAGCCATTCATAAAGGTTTAAGTTACTGTAGAAAATTAATTCTATTCATTTAATAAGATTTGCTCCTTTAAAAATTCCTTTAGTAACAACTGTATTTGAAGGTTCATAAGTCTCATACCAACTAAAGGAATATTTACTGATTTGCAGCATACCAGCTCTCTTAGCACAGTACATAAAATAACAGTATCAGAAAGTTTCTTAAACTACTCATTCTTCACTCTAACACAGATTTTCTTCAGATGCAGGTTCCTTGCTATGCAAGAAGGCAATGATAAAAGTAGTAAATAAAAACAAAAATCTAAGATTGATATTAGCAACACACAAACATTCTAAGCCTTTATAAATTAATTTATAAACCCAATAATGATTGTGAAGTTATAGTTCTGCCCTTTCTCTACAAAAAATATTTGAGGCAGAGTTCATGTTAAATCCTTAATACAAGCCTTCAGGACTTGGACTAAAATTTACGTCACTTAAAACAGTTTGGGACACAAATTATTACTTCTGTTTAAACGAGGCAAAAATTTGAAAAATCACCATGACCCAAAATAGGAGAATTCCTACCATCTCCTACACTGATTACCGTGTTTAACTCCTATGCGGTTTGGCTTCTTTCATCTCAGCACCATGCAAGTTTAAAAGATTCTCTTGCCAGGGAAGCCTTGCTATTCAAGAATTGAAAATCCACTAAAATTTCTGCTTGTCCTTTAATATTGACTGTCAGCGGTTCCTCAGATGATACTCTCAACCGGGTAACAATTGAGACAAGTGGTGTAAAAGAATATATGAAAAATTGACTTTTGGCAGAATATTGCCACCCCAAACTGGAAGGATTTGACAGCAGTGAAGCAGTGCTGTCCACACAACTTCTTCAGGACTGGAATTCTACACACCTCATCTCTTCCAAGTTTAGTTGTAGTTCATTCCCACTGCAGCAGCTGTACTTTAGAAACTGCTCTAACTTTTTTCCTTCACCCTGTCTGTGCTTTGTTTTGTTTGGTTTTTTAAACACCTGTTGATATGATCAACTTTTTATAAGATCAGCTTTCACCTGTATTACTTTTGAATTTAGTGTCTAGAGATTTCTCTTTATACAAAGAGCTGAAACTTTCTAGATTCTAGATCTCTAAGTGTTATGAAACCGTGCAAAAGCAGTTCTTCAGAAAGCTTTACCTAGGTAACCTTTTTGTTCCATAATGCACCTTTTTTCCAAGTTTGGAACTCTATATCCAATCCGATAACAAATAAAAGCTAACAGAAAAATAAACTGTCTTGAAGCATTGATTAATAACAGAGCTAATAATTTTTTAATAAACGTAAAAACGGAATGGCAGTTTAATCATATGGTAGTTTGTACATGTAGCACACAGCCAAAGTTTGGTTAGCAATTTTATACTGTGCTACAAGGAAAGATGCACAGAAAAAATAGCAGGTGTTTGTAGCAGGGAAGCTTATTCTGTTCATGTGAAGTATAAGAACAATACTTTCACAAGCAATTTATCTGTGACAAGCCAAAATGCTTCAGAATAGGGTGAAACAGTTATTCATAATACTAAATTGCTGTTTCAAACAATATAGCTATCACAATGCCGCACAGAAATTCACATGACAAACTTGAACCCATTTTGACATACTGCAGCAAAGGGCTTGTTTACCTCAAGTTTGTTTCTGGCTGTGACTGTACTATATTCTTCTATACAAATGCTCCTGTTTGATAAGTAATCTACTTGAAGCAGTGACGCTTTCCCTCTCTCTTACTGGTATGTACAGACACGAGAGTGCCATATGCCTGTAATGTCAGATACTACTTGCAGTGCCCACCTGTGGTCTGACTGCTGTTATGCTTTCTTTGAATCAGAAAAATATGAAGGCTTATGTGAGTGTGAGTGAGTGAGTGTGTGGTATCCCAAAACAGGAGAAGGTGGAGAAACAGGAAAGAGGAAAATTAATTCAGTTACAAAAGCTCACCCTTTTATAAATGCTTCAAACACACTGAGCCAAATCCAATCTAAAGTCATTTTATGCTTTAGCTCCCCAATGAATTAAATTCTTATCTTTGAATCTTCCTATGTTTTGTATCCCTTAGCACCTTAAACTTGTGTTCTTTTGCACCTACTTCCCTGTATTTAAAAATAAAATAAAAAAAAAAAATCCAGAATTGAATGATTTTAAAAATTAATCCACAAATCTATTGCATTGGGTATTCTGAGAGGATCAGTCTTAACTATCCAATCATTAGTTCCACTTGGTTGGGTTTTGGGGGTCCCCCCCTAGCTCCTACATCGCATTGCAAATCTGACACTGTAAGACTAGAATTCACTTACCTGTTTTCTTAGGACATTTTGCTCTAAGGATATTATTAGCATGTCCAGATTCCCAGGATTCACAATGTTTCTTGTTCCACAGACACCTTATCCCTGGACGAGCGTTTTTACACAGCTCTTCATCTCTGAATGCTTCACAGTTTGGAGGCTTGTACACAAGGATGTCATTCAAAAGAACACTCGAAAAACCCCCAAATATATACATGGACCTATTAGGAAAAAGCAAGTAAATATAACTGTTATTGTAGCTATAGATATGTTTTCTTGATTTCTTATCTGTCTTGATATACAATTAAAAAACCCCACATAATATTATAAAAAACATTCTTCACCTCTCTCTAATAAAGACTCTGTCAGTGGTTCCATTATAAAGATTGATAAGTTTTTCAATGTATTTCTCCATGGAAGTTTAGACTAATAAAAAAATTGCTCTAAGTGCACTGTGCTATATGCATTAGTGAGTGACATATACCATATGTCTGGAAAGAAGAAAGAGCAGCTATGGAGGCAACCACTCATTTTTGGAGTTAGATAATGAGAACAGAGTGTGAAATAATGGGCTACAGGAAATGAGAACATTTTTCTTCAAGAAGATTTCGAAGACAGCCAGTAATAATTGGCAGATGGATATTTTTGGTAATATTTCCGGTGCAGTAGCTGCTGACATCAGAACCAGAAGGCTAGACTTGAGATCTTACCCTTCTCATTTAAAATTAAAAACAGCCTCAGGTAAAAGATAATAATAAAGAACCTGTACGATCTGTTGTATCATATACTCTTACAACAGAATTAATCATACAGTTACCAATAGCAGAAATCTTTGGAGAGTATCTCGTATTACACTTTTCTGTACATAAAACCCTACTTAAAAATACCATTAAGTTCAGGGGGTTAAAAAAAAAGGGGGGGGCGGGCATTTTCACTTTGAATCTAATTCATTGAAAGGGACAGTTCTCGAAGTATCAGACATAGCTTGTATGTCTTAAAACAACACAAATCTGAATGAAAAACTACCAGTTGTTGAATTCATTAATTCCAAACAATTTTCTCTTAATGAAGTTATCTGTTCATTGATTGATTTTGAGTGCTCTCTGTACAAAGTTACAATTTACTGCTATTTTTGTTAAAATCAAACTCTTATTTGTAGTATTACTTACCACCTCCACTATTTCTGACCTATACAATATCCATATGTATAGGATCTGTAAGTTTCCCTCATATACTTAGATACTGAGTTTATTAGCATGATGAATAATGTAGAAGAGAAATGATGAGTAGTAAAATGATCTATAGTACTACAACTGTCAGATATTGGGCCATTTGGGAATGAGCAATAGTAAAACAAGCAAAGAGTAGAAATTTCTTTAAACCAGACTACAGTTTCCTACAACTTTTCCACAAAAAAAAGGAGACATTTGTCCCACAGTTTTATCTTTGGGGGCTGCAGTGGAGGAAGCAGAGTTCAGCAACCAAATCCAGAAAACTCCAGATCCACTCCATCTCCTGTTTCTAGATGATGAAGCTTTACTGAGCTCCTCTACTCATCAAATGACATGAAAGTATGCTACGTTTTCTAGAGGATAAGCAACAGACTCAATATAGTCTAGATGCTGGCAGGCTTTTTTCCTGCAAGTGGTTAATGATGATAACTGTATCAGTATCATCAAAATCCTCCTTTTTCCAAGCAAATTTTAGTTACATGGTTTTGATTTTATCATTCTAGAACAGGAAGGAATTATAGCATGCTGCAAAGAGAAAAGGATTTCTCCCATCACATCTAAGTGAGGATTATAGTTGGTACTGAATTTCAAATTCGGTGTAGTTCACAATACTGAGGAAACACCTCAGTACACTAGAAGGTTCATACAAAATTCCACTGAACAGATTCCACAGCATGACAGTTTGATGATTAACTGTACTGATTACTTAAGACAAGTAAAGCCCCTGATGAGCACTACTTTTCATGTTAACGAATTACATCTGTTGTATGCTATTGAACCATACTTTACATAGGTATAATTTCTGCCACATGTTTTTCATTCAGAAAAAATGGCCAGGAAAACTTAAAAGACACTTCATTTACCCATTACTGACAACAGCAGTGTGACCAAATCTGTTGACGTCTCGATGTAGATTAGGTTTTGGTAAAATCTTCCATTCATCACAAGCTGAAAGACAAAACAAAAGCATATGAAAACATATATGAAATAATTCAAAAAGCTTTCAGCAAAATATTGCAAAATGGATTTTATCAGACTGTCTGTGTATTTTAAGCATCAACTAATTATTGGCTATTTACCCTCCTTTCCCAGAGGGATCACTGCAGGTAACCCCTGCTGTCCCCACTGTAAAAACAGACCATCTATACCTCATGACCTTGAAATGTTCTTAACATGCTTTCATCACCTATTGGTCTCATGAACTATGAAACAAAATTTGACTGATGTATTTAAGACCATTCTTAATATTAGCTTCTAGGGTTTTTTAAAATTGTTCTGCAAAATCAGCAGGACTTGACAGACTTTTTTTTTTTCTGTTGTCACTAGGTAAAAGCTAAGCTGTTTTTTCCTACTCCTAATAATCTGCTTTATTCTGCTGTTTAAATACGTTATTTATTCAGACTCCATAGGGTCCTTCTAGAGTCTTTATTTGCAGTGATATCCATTTATCAACATATATCACAGATCAGTGATATACTCACTATCAGTCTTTAAACACACTCCATTAATGCCATTTTGGTCCCTCTTTTCATTTCTTTTTAAGTAGGCTTTAGATTTTTAGGTAGATCCCCCTTTTAAATGCATCACTGATGGATTTTCTGGAGAAAGGATTAATATGCATAAAGAAAGACTCTTCTACACTTTAGAAATGGCAGGATTTGAGCACACTGCAGTCACCAGTTCTGAGAAGCTATATTTGCATTGCTCAAGAATAAACCAACAGGTACTCCTTTTAGATGCCTTTGTTGAGTAGGTGCTCCAAGAACCTGTCAGCAACACTTACCTTTCATGGCATTTATCAAGGCCAGAGGACACTCACAGAAGCGTCTCTTTATTATACAGTTCCCCAACTTCATAGCCCATTTCAATACCCACAACGACAACCACTGCCATCGTCATCAAGTGATGAGTAATATTGCCCTAACATTACACACTCCCAAATTAGCCAAAGGATTTCAATTCATATGTATTTCATTACTTTCCTTTCACCTAGTATTTGAGATGAAGGTTCTATCAGTATCTTCACGTCAAATTAACTATCCAAACATGTTTCTTTTAGTACTGCTATAGGAGCATTTACAAATGTGGTTTTGGTGTGGTTTCATTTTTCTGTCCTGACTGGGATTTTAGTTCTTTAGAACAACTAGTCCTTTCTTCATTACTTCCTACTTGAACTTTACTGACTTCAAATATTCAAATCCCACAGTAATAGAAGTAGGGAGCACCAGGAGATTGAAACTTCAAAGAAATCCCTTTAAAATGGAGCAAAGAAAGTACTTTTCTATAAAGCAGGCAAAGCATTTCTATAATTTGTCATCATAACAGATTTTATAGACAGGTAGGGTAAACTTTCAGGAAAACTTTCATATCAGACAGAGGGTTACAATTTTCTCATTTAAAAAAAAAAGTCTGCTATACACAAAAAGATAAGGATTAAATCCAAAGTTGAAAAGGACTTAAAGGGAGAGAGACCTCTCCAATCCAAATAAAAGTGTGGCTTTACTTATATTTTTTTTATATATATATATACACACACAAACACACACATATATATATATGTCTTTGATAATTATATTGGCCTTTCAGATATTCTCAGTGAAAACTTACTTGCATTTTGCCTTAATGTGGTTTGAAACCAGAATAACAAGATGACAATTCTTCTTTTAAACCAGTGGCAAAGCTATCAATTTGGGCACTAAGACACACACAAAAAAAAAAGACCTATTTGCTCATCATACTCTCCGTAATACACAGAAGTGGATGGAGTACATGCCTGTAGAAGCTGCATGGTCAGTTAGCACCACAAAGAAGCAGAAGTGTCCTATAGAGACCAACAGTCAGAAAAGGTCACTGGCATACAGCAAGACTGTGGGGAGCACATCTGAAACCTAACTGTTTCCAGGGTCTTAATGCAATTATTACACACGTTGATTTTTACCTAATATTGCCGAGTTCATTTACCTGTAAGATTCCAGTGACAGCCACATCTAAGTAAGGTATAGAAACTTAATTTTAAAATTTGGAATAATTTATGCAAGTTATAGATATGATTAAGAAAATAAAGAAATATCACGATCAGACCACATATTTCAAGGAAGACTGCTTAAGGTTAAAAAATAAAAAATGAAAAAGAAACCCAAACACCCCTCCTCCCTCCCTCCCTCCCCAGCTTAAAACAACAAAAATGGATATTAGGAAATCCAAGAGGGACAAATTGTCCTCAAGGCTGGTGTCATACAGAGCCTAAGTCATTCTAACTGCTGGCTGCACTGGTCCTGTTCTCATTCCCACTGTCATAACAGTTCATCTCTGCTGGTGCTGCTGTTCTGGCACTTTTAATGCAGAAAATTATTCACAACAACACTTTGTCCAGTTAGTGTCCTGTTAGCATGTTGAACCATCTCGGTGCAAGGTCATGCAAGGGTGGACTCGACACGTGAGAGGGGGCAGGATGGCATGGCTACGGGCAAAACTGCAGTAATACGCCGCTAGATTGACTTAGGCTTCCACAGAGTCACAGCCTGAGCCCATAAAGAGAGTCAGAGACTCTGGCTGTGGTAGATAAATCAATTACATCTTTTTATAAATTGGAAACAGAAACTAAAAGCACATTATTACCAGAGTAACACAGATGGTCCAAACAGCAATAATTTCAACATCAGATGGTGGACTCGGAATGAATTTAGTAGTTTGAAGAAAAAGGAAGTTTAACTCACTGTCTTATAGACCCAACGCATCTCCAAAATTTTGCCTCTTTCTCAACTTCTACCTTCTGTCACTATCATTGTTAACACTATATTATCATAAAATTATTATATTATTAATACACTTTCTCTCTCACAATTGTTCTTTATTTATTTTTTCCACTTAAATAGAATGGTGAAAGTACATACATGCCAGACAGATGCTGTTCTTGAAAGTTTCAACAGAAGAGATCACAGTACTAGGGCACCAATTAATTACTTATGATCACAAGCTTCAGATAAAGGTAGGAGTAGTATTAAATATAAAAGTTGTATATTCCCCATATCACAGCATAACACTGGCATTTGATGCCTTCATGATGTTTGAATTATATGTAAGAGATTCAGACTGAGAGCAATACTCTTCATTGGAAGTAAGTGATCAACAATAATTAATTCAATTTCTATTTCAATAAAATATTTCCATTTTAAAAGCTATAAAAATCAAACATTTTAATGCTACAATCGACCAGCAAAATCTTGCTGCTATACTGTAAAATCAAGTTCTTGCTGCTGTAAACCATTGCACATAAACAGAAAGAGCATGTTTGAGCTCATATGCCTTTGATGGTAAAGGAAACAATTTAAAAAAAAAACACACTAAATTTTCATCTGATCTTGGAAAATGTTGCACATTATTTTTTTTATTTTTACAAACATATATACAAATATATAGTGTTTCCTGTACTGAGAAATTTATTTAAGAAAAAGTGGGATTTAATGCCAAAGGAAAACCATAAAACCATAATAAAGGCTGGTTTTGAGATAAGAAACCCTTGAGGGCTGGAGATATAATAATTCCTTTCTTGCTGATGGTATTTGTCAAACTGGCAGGTCTTTTCAATAGAGAACAAGAAAAAAAGGGGGAGGGAAGCACGTTACAAATAGCCTTCCCTCTTATCTCCCTCCTAGCCTTCCCAATGACTACTGAACACTGAACAGAGCATTGTGCAAGAATAATACTTTTGCTCAGCTTTAAACTCCTGATCTGAGCTTCTCTGTACAGATTGGCTAATACAAAATACAGATAGTTAACCAACTGATTTTTGGTGTGTTTTGGTAAAGAATCAAATAGAATTCATCCCAGCCCATCATCTTCAAACTTCTTTTGAACGTTTCAAGGTACCCAAATTTACAGTTCCAAGAAGAAAGTGACAAACAGCAAATGCAGTATGAGTTTCAACACTGTTTATCGGTATTACAGCCTTCTGTGCATTGTATTTGTTGTATTAAGTCTAATAAGAATGGTAAGCTCTATGGAGTAAAGAATAAAATACTTTCCTCTATAAAATACCATGCACTCTTAAGGTATTATACAGATTGTAAGCAGCAGATATGGTACTGGTTGTACTTACCATTGTCTCTATATGTATCTGGGTTTAACATATAGCACATGGAAGCGTATACTGCTTTTAATAGAAACAGTTACCAAGCACATGAAGTGATACTATTCATTCCAAACCGATTACCAGAATTTTTAGTCACTGAAAAGTACAAGGAGGAATACAGGGGCTTTTCTTCCTATTAGTAAGGCTTTAACTTCAAGAACTAGTCCTACCACATTATCTCATTATAAGAGGATTCATACTCCTCCCTAGCGTAGATTAAATAGTTACCAGAAGTGGCTCAGAGTGAATTCGCCAACCATACAAATTACTTACATGACAAAACACACCACAGAAATGCATCAGATTTGAGGTGATCCAGCTGCTGCTGGCAGAGAAAAACCCGAGCTGAACTTTGCGTGGGGTAGTGCACTCCAGGGTCAACGCTCCAACAGGACAGACCTCGACACCTTATACTTGGTCCAGTCTCCTGCACCCTTCTCATCTACATCCTATTAGCAGTATTGCATTACCGATCACAGAGAGGATGACCGAGGTATTTTATAGAAAAGTTCTCAACAGTAAGGAAAATTTCACAGAGCTTGAACTCAGGTGGGAATCTAGGCTGTCTACAAGGGACATAGAGACACAGAGAAAGAGTCCTTGAGAATTCACTGGGGACCATTAAGTTTCCATTGCTGACATCACTAAAAATACAACCAGTTACATCAATACAAAGGTACTATAATAGCATATAAAGTAGGGCAAGAGGAATATGCTGTAGCATATAGTATACTAGTGTATATATACACTAGTATAATGTATTCATACATTACTAGAATGTTTCCCAGTATGATTTGATACAAAAGTAACAACCACATTTCTAATCAACATTGTCACATCAGTAAAATACTCGAACATAGATTTGCTTTAACATATTTAGCTAAGACCAGATTTAGCAAAATGTGACTGAAGGAAAAATAGGGAAAATATAGCATCCTATCTCATCCTGTTAGTCTTGCAAGTCTTTTTATGAGTAACTTTTGCTCTTCAGACATATAATTGAAGATACCATTAAAAACCTTTTTAAGAGTGGGGGGCAGTATAAAGTTTGCACTTATCATTCACATCTGATTTTGAACAATGTATTACTTAAACATTAGGGCAGATCTGGAGCAGAAGAAAGTTAACATAGCTCCATTAAATTCATGTCTGAATTAAGTTAATAAAGCAGTTTTGAAAATTATGCAAGTTGAGCACCCAACTATTTCCAGTTCAAATTTTGAAAATCTAAGAGAACCGCACATCTACAAGTTGGTTTAGAGGTGATTACTCTCCCCTTTCTTCATCTGATTTATTACATTTATTATGCACATCTCAATTATTTTCAACAACTAAAAGACTATGAGAATGACCCTGAAAATCTTGACATCTCGCTCCCAAATCTACAAAATTTTGTAAAGAATATAAGAGAATATCAAGGAACTGAAATATTCCCTTTGCAGAAAACACTATAGAAACTCAGAAGAAAAACTGTAAGTGTTGAACAGAAGCTTATTTACACCTCATCTTCATTTTCCTTCCCCACCCTGCAATGCCCAATACTGCACTCAAGACTGAACAGAAGCACCATGCCTAGTCAGAACTTGCAGGTAGAACTCTAAGTGATACTCTTACTGTTCCCTTTAAAGAATAGAAAAGGTTCATACTTCCAAAAGACAATAAAAGGAAAAAGACTTACTTTATATAGTTTAATAGTAGTTAGAGTAATGATCCAGGATATAGGAGAAACGGGTTCATTTCCTACCCAATGGGATTTAAACCTACGGCTTTCATCTCTGAGGAAAGTGCCCTACCTGTTCAAGCTAGGTAACTCTTCACTACTCCAAGTTAATGCTGTTCCACTGAACAGAAAAAGAAAAAAATTAATAGGGTTAGAAATAGGGAGAAAAAGTTGTTAGGACAGTCTCTAAAAAAGGGACGACCAGTGTTCCATTCTCTATTTCCAGGATACACATTTGTATTTCTGCACTGGCAGGCCCATTTAGTGACAACCTCTTACTACATTTGGAGCTATGCTTTAAGAAAAGGTATACAAAACTGCCTACTTTATGTTTACATTATCAAATTATTTCTCACTTTTAAAGTATTTAAATAGATTTGAAATGCCAATGTACTGATCTTGCTCAATCACACTCTCTGTAACAACCGCAGTCAGCCTTACATACAGGTAGAAACCAATGTAAGATTATGCTTGTATGTTCTCTTTACATATTTCCAATAACTACTCAGTTAGTTTTATTCAGGCAAAAGATGAAATGTTGATTCACAGAGTATAGACACACATTACACTTCTGTCTGGTTCTCTTTTTTTTGTGACTGGACAACTAAACCACCATAAAGTTAGGTATGAACAAAAAACTTATTTTCCAATTCATTCCAAACTGCATAAATATTTTTCTTTATTCAGATAATAAAAATCTCCTTACTCTCAGGAAAACATAAAGGCAAATATGTTTGAAACAGCATGAATTTAATTTAAACTATAGCTCTAACATCTATAGCAAAGTCCATACACATAACAGCGACTCCCTAAACAGTATTAAAAAAAACCAACAACCTTGAGCTTTACTATTATTTGGAGCAATTAGTGCGTTATGCTATTATAGTTTTGCTCTTCTAATAGTACAGTCATACGGAGGTAATCACTACTACAGACTGCACCAGAACCACATTTATGACTTAAGTGCTCAGGAACACATAAAACTTAATCTATCACAGCCACTGCTTTACATTTTCTTTGTAATAGCACATTGATAATCCATTTGCAACTCCAGAAGGAGGGGAGAATTGTAAAAATAGATAGGTTTGCATTGGGAAAAAAAAAAAAAAACCAACACCTTTACAGACATTTAAACTTACTCATTTTGTTGATGACAAAGTCTAAAGTTGAAACAACTTATTTTACAAACAATTTATGAATAAAAAATTCATTTTATTCCAAAATACAAACAATATGTTTGCTTACAAGTGAAACTAAAGTTAATCTCATGAGATAATCCTGAAAGTTTTTTCCAAACAGGAAAAAGATTTTAAGCTTTGTATGAATACCCTAGAAGAAACTTAATATTTCACATTCATATTGTCTTTCGTAAGCAATTGAATTTGCATATTATTTAATCCATAATAAAAAAATTGAAATCCAGACAGTAACAAGACTTACAAAAGAAACGTTGCATAGTACATTATTGTCTTAAATGTCTGGGTTATTGCACTTCTCCCATAGATACAGACAAGCTGAAATACAACTACCACTAGGAGAGACCATGGAAGCAGCTGCCATGTTCCAATGTTTTCAGTTTTCAGCTTTTATAGAGGTTCCCTGTCAGTCATTTTCTGTACATTTCTAGGATATCCAGATACCTTAGCAATTGGCATACATGAAACAAAAGGACAGAGACTGAATATTTCATACACTGAAACTGCAGGAACTGCCTTAGGCATACAGAAATATATTTACTAACATGACCATTTGGCCAGGAACTAAAATAAATATCCTTACTCTTCGAAAAAGCTTTTTTTTTTCTTTTTTCTTTTTTTTTGTTATATACTGGTCTCAGTAATTAGAATCTCTGTTTTAATTCTGATTTTGTGTGTCCAAATAATCTCTTTTTATCTGCAAATTTTGCATTTGAATACTCATAAAATATAATCTAAATTACTTTCCTAAGCTCTAACTGGAATAGAAATGCAAGAGTTTTAAGCATGGGGAGCTCTCGTATCATGGTTTTACAATTAAAAAAAAAGAAAAGAAAAAAAAAGAAAAAGGGGTCTTATTAACCCAAAGTAATACTTCAAAAATCTATCCTAAAGTCTTAGAGTACAGCTTTGAAATTTTTTATCTCCAAGTGGGCTGAAGACATGTTCTTCAACATGCACATTTGTATATAAATATGTATCTAGTACATATACATATATAAATACATAGTGTAGTGGTTGGGTTATTTTAGTTTTAAGTAGTACTTCAACAGGTTCCCCAGCATGAAAATTGAGCTCTTCTTCAGAAAATTAAAACCCACATGGACATGACCTTCCAACTACCCATCTACACATTTAGAGAAAGAAAAGATTTCCAGTAATGCTAATGTCATACAAATTGTAAATCAAATTTATAGAATACATTTATCAGCACTGTAACATTAATTGTAGGGCAGCATAAGGAAGACACACACATGATGTGTTTTTTAAACCTTCAAACCAGGTACAAAGATTGAGAATAAAAGTGAAGAAACGAAACTGTAATGCTGCACATCTCTTTTCTTCCCAAACCTACAGCAGAGAACAGAGCAAGGCAGGATTCTTGCTCCAAATCTGGTCACCAGACATAATCTTGTTCCAAAAAGCTGGTTGTTGATATAGCCCAGAAGACAGAGTATGACTGAATATTCACAGTGTAACTTGTGGCATTTTTCAGGACAATACTACAGAGTTCTATTTTCTCTGGGAGGGCTTTCCATGACTGTTGCAAAACCAGAAGGCCCATAGCAGCAAGAAGAATCCATAATAGTTTTTAGCTCATTTTGATTACACTGGAGCCCATTTGATAGCTGATTCAAGTATGCTATTTTTGCTTAAATTCATGTAAATGCATGTATAAAGAATGTTCTCAAATTTCCCTAACTTGCACCATATAATCCTTAGTCATGGCCAAAGAATTAGATGCCTTCATGAAGGGGTTTCATTTTGCTTATAAATGTTTAAAAAATTAAGAACTACTTTGCATGATTTTTTTTTTTTTCACTGATCTCATCCTTCCACAGAATTCAGCCCAGTTATTGAGATGTGTACTCATTAGACTAACTTCTGCAAAACAATAATACTTTGTCTGGAGCAGGAGTGGGACTAGAACTTTGTAGGTAGACACATCATCATGGTTTCTGTCTGAAGTGTATTCTATTCTTAATATGATGTACATAATTAAATTAATCAAGTATTCAGAAAAAACTCCCCAGCACAGTAGCCTGGTTGAACCGCTCTTCCACTGTGTAGGCAGAAAACACTTGAGGCCAGCAGTAACAAACTTGTGTGATTTCGTTCCTGAAGAAAAAAAAGCAGACTGAACTAACGTCAAACTTTGTACCAAGAAGAAAACATAAGCAAAACATCAATACTAACATGTGTCATGCTTCCTCTCTAGTTCTATAACACTTTTATTTAAACTAATCTCTGTGGGATCTAAGCAATTTGTAGACTCCAAAGTCAGCGGTGATTATCTACTTTCTTTCTACCATGTCTCAGTCTCCCAAAGGTATGCAATTTTTATATATTACAAAGTAGTGCTAAGGAATTGGGAGAACTCGGGGTACAGATCCTAAAGATCCTAAAAACTATATAGTTTCTCAATTACACAGCAAAGACTGAAGAACAAGATAATATCTCATTTTGAAAGATAAATCCCTATTAGTTAATTAAAAGTATGCAGCCAGTTTTTCAGACATGCACATCCCAGTTTGTATTAACTGTCATTATTGCGTATGATGACTATACACAAACTGTCCTTTACATATGTAACTTGCTGATTTCCAAAGAGCTGTCACAGAGCATAGATTTTCATAAGCAGTGAACATGGGGTTTTTGTTATATACATCTATTAGAATTCCTTTTCTAAATGAGAAAACTGCTGCAAGTATCTTTCAAAATGCTATAATGGAAGAATTGAATAAAGATCCTAGATTGAACACTGACATTACATCCATAATAGGCAGGATCTCACCAGTCGAAGTCCTTCAGCTTCTTTTTTACATACTAAACAGGTAACTATGGCACTCCAGTGACCAGTAGATAAAAAAAGCCATAACCAACATCACTCAGAAAACTGCAGGTCAACCACAGCATCCAAGACTGGGCCCAGCAGTAGCTCTGTCCCTATTGCCAAGGTTCCTTTTTCAGCATAATGTAAGCAATAACAGCACGGTTGGAAAATAGCTCACCACTATGAGGATAACCATTTGTGGATCTTTAAGGAGCTGCCAGAGCAAGTTGGCAGCAAGTCCAGTGGTAAAATATCAGAGGAGGACAAAAGCATACCAAAGACCAGGTTTCTAAAGGTCATTTTATGCAGCAGACTTATAATCTAAATATGTTTACTGCTATTTAAGTAAATACACCGAACAATATTAAACTATGAAAATTAGAGCATCATAATAGTATTTATAACATCTCCAGATCTCTGAGTCTTCAGCTTTACCAAATATATTCAGATGCAGTAAGCATTTAAAATGACTGAATTGAGCTCTTGGCTCATGACACTTACATTTAACTGTCTGAAACTTATGCATGTAGACCAAGTTCAGTACCTAGAGAGTAATGACTGATTCCACAAAAGAAGAAAAAAAAAAAGAGCAACTCTGTCCTAGGCTTGGTAAAATTAATTGCTCTCTGGAGATACTTATCTCCCTCCATTGACTAGAGAAGGACTCTCTATTACCACATCATATTAGAAACCAACATTTTAGACAGCTAAACTTAACTGAGATTAATCCCCCCAAATAGTTATTTCACATTAATATGAAAAACAGTAAGCATTTTCATAGATAAAAAAAAGCTGAGGCAATCTATCCATAAGACTATGTCACATATAATAAGAGATATAATCAGAAGTACTCTATAGCCCAACTTGAACATAAATAATATAGGCTCTATCTCCAGGATTCAGCTGGTCTCCAGACAGGACCCATTTTTTACAAGATGGAGCATAACACTCCATCACTTGCAAGGTATCTAGGAAACATGATACTGATAGCATCATACATTTTTTCTTCCAAGTATTGTTCAAAAATTCATGATACAAAGTAAATAAAATTCTGAAATATACCCATTCAATAATTATTTAATTCTTAGTAAAATAAGTACTTACTGTTTTCTGAAAGAGTATGTCTTTACCTAATGTGTGCTGTGAGATTGCAGTTTTTACTTGGTGAAATGAATAATACAGAAGATTAAGTCTGAATCAAATCAATCTTCACAGATTTAAATTTTTTTTAAGGGTAATTACTACATCCATTTCTTTTGTACTTCATCAGTTTGATAACACATGGAGGATGTGACTTGCAAGAAAATTCAGATATTGTATTAAATATTGTAATCAGCTAGAAAAACCAAAATATTGTTCCACCTTAAAAAAAAAAAAAAAAAACAAAACACCACAACACACAGCACGCAACATTTTCATGAAGTAGGATAAAAAACTCCTGGTGCATGAAAGTCAGAAAGTTACACTTATTCAGATCCTGGGACTCATGTAGATTCTCAAGTGCACAGTCTACAAATAAATGTAGACCAATAAGTAATATTATCCTCTAAAATGATGAGGGAGTTTTTATTCATTAAAAATTAAAACCAGATGTAAACTGAAGTGAGAGCAAAATCAATAGCTTACACCATCAGATACCTACAAGAAGCTACAGAATATGTAATACAGGGGTACAATAAATAAAATTCAACTGTTCTGAAAAGGCATTATTCACACACTCGGTGAAACTGGCAGGAAATAACACATATATGTTCCATGTACTTAATTTACTGATTATTTTTGCATGAAAGCAAACACATTGCATTGATACCTATACAGAAAGCCATAAAGAGCCATCAACTGGCCCTATAAAACAGATCATGTCTCACCCTCCCTACCACTGAGTCAGCTGATAAACGCTTGCCAAAAATAGATCCAGGCACTATCCACAGGCTATTCTCTACAGGATCATGCACAAGTCCATTTCCCAGACTGCTCTGACACATTTCCCCGTTTTTAGCTCCCAAGAGAAGTGGCTGTGGTTTTGGCCCAAATATGACCTGTGTGTTTATATTTGCAGCCTATGCATAAAATATGGACATGAACATTAGGGAAGGGAAAAACTATTTATGGTAAGAGTAGCAGTGGCAATAAACAAGACAGGAAACAGATTATGGACTTATTAAATTGCTCTAGATTTACAGCCTCCACAATCCTATAGGGAGGTTTTTCCATACCTGCACAGCTCTAACGGTTGGAACCATTCTACAGACTGAAAGCTTACACCCACCTAGTCTTGTCTCCAGACTGTCTTTCACCTTAAACAGTTTTCCTCCAAAGTGTATTCTTATCATATAAACAACAATCTTTTCTGCTCTCAGCTACTCTGTTGTGAAACTAAATATATCACACATCTTTCTATTATCTCCTACAGGTTCCTCATGCTTCAGTCAACCTGAAGGCCATGCAGGGCCCTGTTTGAGTCTGTCTGTCTTAAATGTGTGTTGCCAAAATTCTACAAAAATATCTAGGGCCTTGAGAACGACATCGATGCTTCTTTCTTCTTTTCATTAGGACCGCATAGGCCACTTCCACAGTCACATGCCACTCTGGACTTGGACACACAAGCCACTGTCATTTCTTTCAGTTTGTAGGAGAAAATTCTTATCATTTCCTAAGTGTATGACTTGCACCTTGTTCCATTAAATGTTATCTCAGGTGGACTGTCATTTCCAATCATCTCTTCTCCCTGAATGACAGTACAGCCTCCTCCCAACAGGTTGTCAGTAAAGTTTTGTGAGGTTGTTACTATTCACTTCTACTTTTGAACTTGGGTAACTGGGAATGAATTCTGTATTTTGAAACTTGTACTGCATGCTAGCAGGCTTTGGTGCTTCAGAAGTAAACGGTTTTTTTAGCACCATCCTCCTAAGACTATCTTCTGTCCCATCTAACCAAGCACAAATAGCTTAGCCTTTTTCATTGTGCTGTTGTCCATGGAAACACAGTTTATCCTTAATGTAATGTTGCAAAAGTATTCCATAGCCTGTTATTGCCCTGACTCATTTAATGTAGTTATCCCATTAATCTATATGAGGGAGTAACCCCCAGAATTTTCCTCCCACTCAGCAAGACTGCTCATGCTAGACTGTGGGTGAGGTATTGCTCCATGTGAAACAGACATATACCAAGGTAGTTATCCTGATCATGTACTTCAGTCTCAAAGGCAGGAATCTTCTAATTAATACTCTGACCTGAAAAGCATATTAAAAGGTAGGAGCAGGGAGGGCAATTTGTCAGAGGAAGCTATCCATCAAAATCCATGCATCTCAGCTATCAGCCCCAACCTGTATCCGTTCAGCTACAGCCAGCTATACCACAATCACCTCCCAAGAGGCTGTTTCTCTAACACTCTGCTTCTTGTGGTGTGGACTTCCTATGTTTCCACATTGCTCTTCGGCTTGCGGCAGCTGAACCTTTCTTAGTTTTCTGAGCATCACCACCTGACTACCCCTGCCTCACCTTTCAGACTGCTGCCTACCTTGCCTTCTCCACTCCCTGATTTTCAGTTCGGACTTACTGTGATGCCTTGATATAAGCACTGAGCAATGCATTTTCCAAACTGCCACCAACTCCAAACCTTTTTAGGAACCTCTCAAGTGTTACTTGTGGGGAAATGTTTTGGTTTCAGGTTGGGGGGGGTGGGGGGGGGCAGGGTTGTGGGTTGGAGTTTTGGGGGCTTTTGGTTTTTTAAATTCCAGCATCATATTTTATTAGTACTATGTAGATATTCAGTATCAAAAATTAATCAACATTTGGAGGTAATAACCACTAGGGTCTCTGTTCAACACACTTAGCACCAAAATGCACCAAACTCTTGCAGTTCATCTAGCAACATATCTGTCATTCATATAAGACAGTATTAGGCACATTTTTTGAAATTGATCATTTTAGCTACTATGCTTTGTCCCACAAACCAAAAACTTAAGAATATTATGGAAGAGAAGCCTGTTTTTAATTTTACAATATAATTCATAAATAACTTGAAGGTGTTTGGGATCAAGACTTTAAAGCATCACATTAGCTAGACTTGAGAAAGAAACATTGTGGTATTTAAAACCCAAATGAGAAAAATACAATACAATACATACCTATATCATATGCAAGAAAGTCAGCAGAAAAACACTTTGCACCATTACTCAGGGAAGTATCATTATGAGTGTTTCCACCAAAAATGAGCATAGCTCCATTGATTAAGACAGCTGAATGAAGATATCTTGCAAAACCACTCTCTTTCAAAATTGTCCTACAATATATAAGAACAAATTAATACATACTAACATGTGATAAACTGTATACATGCATCAAGAAAATGTATAGATGAAAACAATATAAAATACAAGGAAAACACTAAAGCTATTACTCAGTAAAAATAACAAAATGCATTCAGATTATTTCTAAGATTATGATTTTCTCATGTTACAACAAATATATTTAGCATTCATTTAAAATGTCATGCTTTTTTTTATTAAAAAACAGTTTGTCAAATAACGTATCTGAAATAAATTGTATCATGTTTACATTCTTCAGAAGTGACTAATGATATGGTAAATTTTACTCAAAACTGAATGAAAACCCATTCATATTATTAATTCCTATTCTTACATATCCTTAGCCATGTCAGGTTTTTGTTCAAAAAATGCAATAAAGAATTCTTTTGAAGGCTAAAAGAATCTTTAAACCATCCTAAGTATTGGAAAAGTAGAAGGTTTGCTTTTGGTATTTTTTATTAATTGAACACTCAGACTTGTAAAAGAAATGGTGGAAGTCGAAAAACACTTTCACTGCTTCATAAATATATTCAGGCTGGCAAACACAAACATACAGAATTTCAGTACAAAAAAAAAAAAAAAATAGTACACGCACATTGAGTCTTTGATCTCTTCATTCATTTTAGCTTGTGTCTGTGTGGTCTGCTTTGTGCCAGAGCAGTAACATGGGCCCAACAGTAGCCAAGAGCTATCAATACTACAGTTTTAAAGTGGCAGGTGTGGGGCTAGTAGAAAGAACAGAATACAAACTTGATTCAATCACAGTAAATAAATCTTACCAAGGGAGAGAGTAACCATTTGTGGGTTTTGCCAGCTTGAATTAGTTAAGTAGACCAGCTGTAAACATGTTTGTGAAGAGCTGATTAGATCACCAGTACAGAATATTATTTACATTCCCCTAACAACCTTTTACTTGTCTCAGTAATCTAACAGTTTGAGTTTAGACTCTCAGTTTCACTTGTCTTACTGCACACTGCTCATACTTACAATTAAACTGTTTTGTCACTCATTTCCTGTAACGAACATACTGACTTGACAATCTTTCCTTCTGATTGAATAATACTGTCTCTTTCAGATCACACTGATAACATGTTCAATATTTTTATATCATCATAGGTTTTGGGGGAGAGGGTTTCAAGTATGTCTTATTGTTTTGACATCATGATGTAAATCAATCAATTTTTTTTATTATTTATGTAAATCAATCAATAGATTTTACGTGATAAGAGATCATATGTTTAAACAAGCTGAGAGGAAGGCATTAAACCTAAAGTTCTCATATTGCCATTTAAATAAATTGTGCCCTACTCCTAGAAAGTAACATCAAAGGAAGTACCAAAGACTAAATGAAAGTAAATGAGGTTGTGGGTTTTTTTATTGCTTAAAAATAGGATAATTCCTTCAAGCCACCAGCATACCCATCGATGTCCTTCTGGTTTTAACCCTTTTTTCTGTTTTAAGTGACTTGCATTTTTGTTCTGTATTTCTGTTTTGAAAACAGAGCACCACATACATGTGGTTTAGTAACCAGGAATTAGCTTGATACAGAATACTTATGGTACCTACCCAGAAAAAACGTGATATTTGGTTTCAACTCATCAGCTAGCAACATACAAAATGACGAATGACAGGGAAATAGAACAAGACATTATTTTCAACAGTTATTTTCAACTACTAATGGAGGAATACTGCTGCTATGAGTTGAAAGAATGATAATATAAGAACACATTGTCTTTATTTCATTAGGACTATAGATTTCTTTCTGTCTTTTGCTTCACCAGTTTTCTACAGCCCCTATCTCCTAATTTACATTAATTGCTATACACTAGGCTCTGTGTTGATTATACTGCCTTGCAGCTGTCTGCAAATAGTTGTCTTGATCACTAAAGGCCTAAAGAACAGTACACTGTTCTGGAGAAAACTAAGGACTCTCCACAGTGTATATAACAGCAATCCCTGCAGTTTTTCTTTGGGCTACTTGCTTTTCCACTTGTCACCCAACTGCATTGCCCCAGCCCTGGTCCCCACATTGTACATGGGTTTTGCTCCCCCTAATTTCTGCATATTGTGTGATGAGTTTCATCCCTTGTGGTAACAGTAAATTTTCCCCAAGATCCAGCAGAAGTGGAAGTGTAATACAGACCAAGTTTGTTAATTTGGCCATAATTTTCACTATTCATTAGCATCACTGATGAGAGCAATCTTCAGAACTCTCCAGCACATATAAACCCCATGCAAGTTATGTGAGAGTCTCAGCACACTTTACACTGAACTCATTATTTATGCACATACACATGTATCTGCAAACATTAGTCCATGTTAACTATAATTATGTCAAGCATTGCATGCAGCAGCATGGTATTTTAATGGTAATAGAAATACCCAGGAGCCAGCAGGTGCTTCCACTGTTTCAGGCCATTATCTAAGACCAGCACCACATTGTCCCCCAATTGCCCACTGAGCAGCATGCAAGTAACGCAAAGCAATGCAGGTATTACAAACACTGTAATTCTCCATCATGCGTTAGAAAGAATGTTCACATGAGGAATTAAAATGTCACCCCCTCACATTCCAAGAAACAAAGCTTATACCTAATTGATATGAAGAAGTAAAAACCCACAGGCCACTGAATAAAACAAGTAATCAGCTTTGTATACCAAGACTTAGTGAAGCATATGAACCTCAGCCAGATCACACAGAGAAACAGAGAGTGAGTGCAACAGAAAAGCAGAGACAGCGATGACAAGCAAATGCAAGTGTGAAAAAAGCCATGTATATGGGCATAAGAAAGCCATTGTGGTTCCACCTCTTCCTCATACCCCACCTAGCCAGGGGCACATTCAGGTCAGTTGCCTCACTGAGTGCTTTGAATACTGATTATAAGATGTCACAGAGACAGCAAACAAAGATTTTATTACCACGTAAGTGTCATTACCCCATCCTCCGCCAGTTTTCAGTCCCATAGTACAATTGACTTCCAGTGTAATACTCATGAATAAAAAAGTTCTCCACAAGCTGCAGAGAATGCCACATTAGCATAGAAGAGATACAAGCATTCACTACTAGTTTTTGTATGAATAATGAATAAAAAAGCCTTCCAATAATTATTATTATATTGTTGAACAGGACCATCAAAGGATACAATAATGTTTTGTTCCAAAAATAGAGTATAATAAGAAAGCATTAAAAATACATTAAAAGGGACAAAAAATTCATGTAATAATGTTTCCATGTGCCATGAGTTAGTGGCATTCAAAATCAAGAGTCTCAGTGAAATCAAACCCACATGTTTCCAATATCTGAGAGCAAGTCTTGTGTGCTTAAAGTTAAGCCATTAGTGCTCAACACAAATATTAAATTGCAAGAATAAAATGTTCCAAGAAATAGTTCTTGATCTCAAATCATCTCTAAGGTAAGAAAAAACATTTAAGGTCACTTGCTATACATAACATACAAGTAGAATTCATAAGTTACAAAGGACAAGGAGCTGACAAAAAATGAACACCGAGAACTTTAATAACTAAGGATCTCTATACAATACCAGGAATTTTGTGAAAAATAGCCTTCCACAGTTCTTAGATTTCTCTACTTACATAAATAACAGGTACTTGAATGTGCATCAGCACTATATTCATACCATGTGGAAACAATACACATGTACTATTTCTGCATAGTGGCTATGCCTGGATAGGAGAAACTTTTCTTAATTTGTAGAACATGTGCAAAGCTTCCTCCCTGCCATTCCTTCGATGTGTAGCTCCATTAATCCACTGGCTAAAGTCTAATGCCTCACCACAATTCTTCCATTTTGTTGCAGAGAACGTACTGTTTGCAACATGCAAAGGATATAGAAGTGCCTACATAACTACTAGAACCTTACTCTACCTTACTCTGTGCTTATGTTGTCTTTTTCAGTAACAAGTAACTTCTTTTCCTACCTTATAAATCCCACTTACCATGTCCGAGTATTAACTTCATATCTGTAAAGATCATCCACCAATCCATATTTATTGCCAGGTAATGCTTTGTACCCACCATGGACATAAACAGATTTTGTCAGTTCATCATAGACACTAGTATGGCCATATCCACCTTGCACAATTGCTCCTTTTGTTTCTGGTACGAGCCAAGAATTAGACCCTGGAACAGATGTACAGAAGACATAGGTTTAAGGCTTACTATTGCTAACACACAATACTAGGAGTTCTAAGTATACAAAATAATTTTCACTATAATTCTAAATACAGCAATAACTAGGATTTGTTTTAAGAAGTAATTTTATACCAATGTATCAAAATATCTTCAAATGGATAATGTTATTAAACTATTATCTGCTATTCTTGATTAAATCCCAGATACATCACTGTTACAGGTGCCAGGCAGTATCTCATACTCTCCCATGTGTGAGTTCAGCACACACACAAAACCAAAAAAAAAAAAAAAAAAGCCCAAACCTTTTGGAAAATATGAAATTAAGAGTTACGATTAATTCTGTGTCAACCTTAATTTTGTCCCACCGGAGATGGCTGATGAGAATTCAGTGCTCCAGCTACTTCAGCTGCATTAGGAGCACCTGTACTCAATCACGAGGAAACTGTCTGGAGAAGCTTGGCAGAAACTGAACTGCTGTGAGTTGTGAGAAGCATGTAACGTAAGGTAGCTCGAAGTACACGTGGATACAGACAGACACTTTGCTACTAAACTGTAAAATTATTGAGCTAAAATCAGTTTCCACCTACTGTTTCTTAGTTATTTAACTGCAAATATACCTACTCAGTTGCTGAAAACTCACAGAAGGATAATTTGGTAGCAGCTCATTAAACTGGCACTTAAATCCACATTTTACATCACATCATTAATAACTGCAAAGAGACACCAAATAAAACCATTCACAATAGCTGTTATGACTGAAGAATAAAACACAATTGGAAAATATTTTACCATAGCAGTAAAAAAAGACAGAGAGGTTAAGTGACTCCTTGTTGCCTGTGGCCCTGAAATTTCCAACTTTTTTCCCCTCCATCTTCCCAGCTGATGACGTAAGTCACAAAAAGAGCAAGACAGGAGGTAATATTTCCTGTAGAAACCAGCCTATTCAAAAGAGCCTATGAGGATTACGCAGCCAGTTCTATGGATGTGAAATGGAAGAAATAATTCACTTACAGCCTCTTGAAGATTATGTCAGAAGAATAGAAAGCGTGGACAAGGACTTCCAAAATGGAGCAGTCTCCTAATTCTTAACCTAAATTGGCTGCCATTATAAAGTTATTTATCCAAGGCTAGCACACAACACCATACACTTTGCTTCATCTGAAAGTTAGTTTAAATTCCATTTCAATTTTTATCTGATATTATGTAGGTAGTTTAAGACTACCTCTTTTTCCTCTGCATTCTTCTGTTCAGTGAATAGACTCATGACTTTCAGTTATTACTGTTGTTATTCTACTTTCATTAAATGTTTTCCAGGCACTGCCTCTATAAGCTAGTTACATTTTTTTCAGTAACAAGTGCTTATAGCAAGTTATAAAGCATAGATTAAACTGGAAGACTCATGCTGATTTTTTGTGTATGTATAAATAGTGTATTACACAAATACCAGCATTCATATCTGACACAGTACATTTTTATTATTTACATGTGGTGTAATGTAACTAGTATTTTATTCCAATCTCTATGTTAGATATTATCAAGCTATTAAGAACTGCAACTGTGAACACAAACATCAAATTTGTACCAGTAATACTGTATTTAACATACATATTACCTTGCTAACAAATAGATTTACTTGATACAATTTATGTAAGAGGGTTCGTGAGGAGTCAACCTGCAGATACACCTTTCTATCACCAATATCATCCTTATTTTTTCATTTAAACAGTGATCAGTCCTAAAGATTGGATATATGCTTTTCAGGGAAAAATGACTATTTCTCCACATAAATTTGCACAATGGTATTGATCATATGCGTAATAGAATATTTTGCATTTATATCTGACTGGTTTACGTAGCATTTGGAACACTGTCACAGTAAAATTGTATATTGCATAGCTTTACATGACTTGCACAGAAATATGAATAGCCGTTCCTTCTTGCATAATAAAAACCACGTGCTATGGGTAAATACCTAAATTTGAGAAAAGAGGTCCAGCAACATCTTTCTGAAATAAAAGTCAAAAGCAGTATTACAGTTTCTCCTTCTATTTCCCATTCTAAAATTTAGTTGAGCTGCCTGAATTTTGAATACTGAAATGTATATATGCAGTTTCAATCTCTTTCACGCTTCTTCAGCATCTTGAATATTGCATCATTCAGGCAAAAATACACTTCTGTCTGAATTTAAAGACATTACTATGCATATGATCTGCTTTTTTTTTTTAAACAACTCATTGATATGGATCTTCACCTATCTTTTTTCTTAAACAGAAATCCAATTTTTTTGAAGGTATTTACAGAACTCTTCTCATACTCAAAGAGATCCTATTCTTTCTGTCATTAGATCAGATGAAGTATTCAATTGACCAAATCAGTCATGCAAAACTCTGCATCCTCAACAGCCTAAAAAGCCAAATAAAGAAAGAGGTCTATAAATAAATAAACCAGAAATAAGGAAATAGGATTTTTTTATTATTATTATTTCCAGATTTCAATTTGTAAGTCTAATAGGTATTGTAAAATAAGGTCAAATGAATTTTGAAAAAAACAACACAAGAAGAAAATCATTCCAGTAATAGGGGCTTCTACTTTTCATTTGTAATTTGATGTTTTTCATCAACATCTGGGCAATCTTCCAGAGAATTCTACCACATAAAGTCCCTCTTGAAATGCTTAGGCAAGTCACTATGATAACTTCAGGTAATTAAATCTGTCAGATCCTAAACAGCTGGACACAGTTACAGGCTGCAATATTCTGGTCACCTTTGTCAAACAGAATCACGCATTTCATGTCCAGCTTTACCACGACCATTTCCAGGAGACTGATCAAAGTGAAAGAAAAAAAGAAAAAAAGGCATCTACAAAAACATGTAAACAGAAAAAGAAATTACAGCTGAGATAGAAGCTAAACTCACTAATTTAATGTACTGAAGCTGGGGGTATGACTCCATTCCAAAATTCTGACAGGCACAGCAAGTGAAATTGCAGGCCTAGCAGCAAGCATTTTAAACAAAGCTGGTTAGATATTACCGAAGAACAGCAACCACAGTGCTGACATTGAAGACCAGAGGGAAGAGAGACAAGATCTGGACAATTACTGACATTAATCTCACCTCAGTAATGTGCAAAGGTTTAGGACAAAGGGTTTTTTTTAAAAAAAGGATAAATAAAAAATGTTGAAATAATGGGAAACTGTTTCACTGCACAATATAAATGTACGAAACCATTTACATCACATTTACCTAAAAACCAATTATCTACAGAAGGAAGAGTAGGTGTTCTCAGTATCTGGGCTTCAGTAATGTCCTTACTATAGTGTCACAATGGGAAATTATTAAATAAACCATTATAACACAATGGGATTTGGGCACTAAACAAGAAGCAGCAATGAACAATGTTGAGAGGTGCTGGGATTACTAGGGAGACTTCTTAAGGATCAGAATGGGTGCATTTTATGCCACTGTCACAAATTTAAGATATAATAATTGCATAAATTCAGACACTATCAATTCACAGAAGCAGCAGAGAAACATGCAGATCAAACTGGCCAATCTTAGCTACCAGAAAAATGGATCATAATTCAACAATAACTTAAAGATATTGTGCACTGGGATTAGCAATATGAATTTCTATAAAATGGAAGTTCATCAGCTGATAACAACTGAGAAGAATGAGTAGGAGCACTGCTTCATCAGAGAAAGTCTATGAGCCATTAATGACTTTCTCATGGATGCAGTACAAATGTCATTCTACTACATACCAAGTGAGGTGTTCCCAATAAAGTAGGATTAAGGTTATTTAGCCAGGCACTGGTGAAATCTCACCTAGAATATCCCAAAGGCTTTTCTATCATCCATGTTCAGGAGAGGTGAACTCCTTGTGGAAAAGGTACAGCGATTAACTATTAGAATGAGAGCAGAATAGATGAGGTTGCCTTAATTAGTCTTGCAAAAGGGACGATTGGTATTTATAAATGTAATTCAAAGTAGAATTCAAAGAGAATTCTAGCAAGGGAGATGAGCTGCTTACATTAAATAATGTATCACCTAGAAAACAAGTGAATATAAACTGACCATCGATAAAGGTAGGCTATGATTTAGAAGATGCTTAGTCACTAAATTCTAACTGATTTTCCAATGACACTGTGAAGAAAACCCAAACTGTTTAAGATTAATCCTCATATATTTTTGAAAGAAAATATAAGATATGGTGTTTACATTTAAAAAGCACTGATTTTGATGGCCAAGGTGATAAATTCCAGCCTTTTGCTTACAGGAAGTTAAACACGTCCAAAGATGTAACACCATTCCATCATCAAGGAATGCAAAGCAAGTGAAATAAGAGACAAAACCTTATTCTTTATTTTTTTTTCAGTTCATTTCTTTATATGAAACTGATTAGGATGGCCAAATCAAGAAAAATGTAGATTTGAGCAATAATAATTTTATCATTCAAAATAGAATAATTAAAAGAGCATTTTGAGATAAAGTTGTTTCTAAAAAGATGTTTGGGGGAAAAAAAAAAGGTTAATATGCAGTAATAAATTCACTAAAAAAATCCAAGGAATGATAGATACATTGGCCTGATCTGTCCTTACCACAATAAAACCTTTGATAAAAAGAACAGAAAGTCCAAGTAACACGTCAGTGTGCCATCTTCAGTTCATTGCAATAACAAACTTAAATTTTTTGGAGCAACCATGAAGCTTATGCTAACTTACAAAAAAGAGGGAATACATGTTACACATCATAGGGCCATTTCATTTAACACTATTTCAAAGAAATATTTTTAAGCAAAAGCAACCTATAACCTACTTATAAAGTCATAAAAAAAATTCAGCCTAAAAACCAGAGTGATATGCTGCTAATCCAAACAAATCTCTGTCTTCTAAAAAAAAATAAAATAAAAATCACAGAAGACTTATTCAGAAGTTTCTTAATATATAAGGAGCTTTTATAAACCTCAGCTGAAACAAAACACCATTATTATATTCACCTTGAGACTCACATTGAGATTCTTAGAAGGTTTATGAGGTATTGCTAACCTAAAGGGAAATAAATTTCCCTGGGGAGTAACCCAGAAAAGCTTTATGGTTCAAGTTAGTAAAATCATTCACACAATTCCCATACCAGGATTTATTGGTTCCTCAAAAGTCGTAAGTCTAGGTATAGCAAGGAAGGACAACAGGAAGCTGTTTCGTTCCTGCAACAACCACCATACCTTTGGAGTAGAAATGAATTCCCGTGCTCTTGCATGGTAAAAAGGTGCCTGCAAACCATGTCCAATTTTTTCCAGAATTTATTTGACTGTGATAGAAATCACTTTCTTCACTAATCAGACAGTGTCAGAGAAATTTCAGACCATGCACACATTTGATTCATATGTTTTGTTAATAAGAACTACGTACCTATGTGAAAAGCTAGGGAATCCACAAATAATTAAAACTTTTTTCAGATGTTTCTTGACCCAGACCCCATGGAAGTCAGGGTCACGTAACAAATGAAGGCTTTAGCACCAGAATTCTATGTATCAAGTTCAAAGTTCATTAACAGGACTGGATCACTAGAGGTTTCAATTCATATGAACCGAAGGGTAAATTGCCTCTTTCTATGCCTCTTTCTTTCAGTAGGCATCTGGTAAATGCTTGAAAAATAGCCTTCATTAGGACTAAAAGCCATGGCTGATAACATTTAGAAAGAATAAAGCAGTACAATTTGAAATGTTAAGGCAATGTATGTTTTAAAAGCAAGCAGAGAGAGAGAAAATTGGACTCTAATTTTTCTTTCCATAACGTCAGAAGTCCTTTCGTATAACAAATTTTCTTCCTATTCAGGTGGGCTCACAGCAATACTTCTATCACTTCCTATGTCTTTTTAATTTGGATTCTGAGCTGCTAAAGTCCCCCCAAAACATAGCCATTCTTAGTTCAAACCGCCATCTGGAACTTTATGGTCAAAAATCATCCTACAGCTGCAAAACTGTAGATAAATGCTATAGCTGAAACAGAATTCAGGAAAATTTGCCACAAAATTCATTTAACTTAGAGGGACAGGGAAGAAAGGAGATGCAATGAGGTAAAATGAAACATGAGAATTGTCCACAACAGAAATGGTTCAATTACAGCATATAGACCATGTTCTACAAAGCACTGCATGCGTCAATAATCCTTCATCACATGAGTAGACTCACTGAAATCACTGGGTATCCACAGTAATACCCTATATTGTTACAAGTTTACTTTATATAGGATGCAAGTGAAGCATATTTTCTCTAACAAACTAAATTTCCCACTAGTATGTGAAAAAATGAACATCTGAGAAAGGAGATATAAAAACTTGAGAATAATTCAGACCCATAATAACTGCCAGAGAAATAAGTGCTTTCTCCTACTCAAAGCTTATCACCATGGTGTGAAAGGTTTGGGGTTTTTTTCTTTCTTTGCTTTATATAAGCTTAGTTATAGTCTGTTTTATTAATCCTCCACAAACATAGCTTTAACATTAAAAAAAAATAAATAAATAGGAACAAGTAGTACATTTCAACCGTAAGGCCAGCAATAAAATCTGCCAGACAGAAAATTTTACACTAAAGTGAATTGTGTACCCCTCTTCATAATTAAACTAACCACAATAGTAGGTGAGAATAACATTGGTACTTCTACTCCGGACTAAATAAGCAGCATGTGAAGAAGCAAATTAATCAAAGTTCCAATAGACATTACAGTGAATGAGCATGCAAAAAACTAGAACAACATATTTCTCTCTTCAAGAAAAAAAAATTTCTCTCCTGCAGGTTAAAAAAAAATTTACAGAAATTAAGTTTTTCAAAAAACTGGCCTTTAATACTTAACAAATCTTACAATATTGTTGTGAAACATTCTAAGACCAGAGTTTTATAGCAGTTTTATGCATTTCAATCAAATTGTTTGGTGTGGGTAAAGCACATCACGGTGCTCTTCCTCTTATTGCCATTCTCTTTTATACTTTTTCAACATTGTTATAAAATTTCAACGCTACCATCAGAGATAATGCCAGGAAGCATAAGAACCTTCTGAGTTTTGAAGGGATTTCCCCAGCCCATAAATCTGCTTAAACAGTGTTTATATACATATGCATACAGCAAAAAAAGTTAAGTGGAACAATTTTTTAAAAATTTATTATGCCTTAACATATAAATATTACTTTGAAATTTTATATTATGCATTCTCTGATTGCTTAAATAACTGAGAGACTCAGATCAATTCTACAGAAAACAAGGAATCAAAAAAAGAGATTATAATTTGAATTAGTGGATATATAAATATTCCTAAAATTGGTGTAGATTTTCATGTTTATTCTATTCAAATAATATCTTAGATGTACCATGTACAAGATAAAAAAAATTCTCTTGGTTTATTTAATTCTAGCATTTAAAATCACCCCTAAGAAAAACTTGCAGTTCGCAAGGGGAATCCTAGATAGACATGGCAGGTTATTTACAAAAAATAGTGTTCTTTTTCTCTTCTTTCCCATAGTAGGAACATGTATACACTTTAGAAAGAACATTATATACAATGATGAATTAAGTTATTACATTTCAAAAATCAGAATGAAAGTATTACAGCAACATTAAAGAACCTTCAAAATAACTAAATTCTTGTAATAAGCACTGTTCATTGCATTCTGTTTCGCCCTTTCTTTTTTTGCTCTACTTATTCTTTTTTATTGTACCTGCTCCATGGTAAAAACAGTAAGCCTGTGGTAAAAAAGTAAGTTTCATCACAACAATAACCACTGCATGGAATTTTTGGTTTCAACCTTAACCCCCTTTAGAGTACCATGGCCATGTACAGAATAACACATAGCCAAACCCATTATACTCCAACTATGTATGAAATGCTACTGCTTAACAAGAAATCTGACCTACATAATTTGAAGAAAGAAAGATGAGGTTTTATTTGTTTTGCAAAATTCATATTTTTTGTTCTGAAAAACAGGGGTGTTCTTCACTTTAAAAAAAAAAAAATCAGGATTTTTTTTATCAGTACATGACAAAAATGGTTTGAAAGTGACTTACTGATGTAGTATTCTTGCACAATGCTTGTGTAACCATATATGGCAGAATATCCAAAAATTATGATCATAACCACATCTCTGCTGTCCAGCTCTACTATGTGTGCTGAATGACCTTCCACAGCATATTGTTGGCCATGTACAAGTACTGCAGGAGTTCTGGTACTCCATGTTTGACTGTGTATGTTGAAAATCCACAGCTCATCAGTAACATTGCCATTATTTGTTTCAATTTTGCCTCCATACATGTAGATGTCTTCCTGTAAAAATTGGAAGGGAGAGAAGAGAAAGCAAATAATGGATTACAGAAAGATAACATCTGAACTGCATACTTATGTGCTACGTAATATTTCATAACTGAATAATCTGATTTAAATCTTCCCATTTAATCTTACATTAACCAGCTCAATATCAGACACTAATCCCAGACAATGATATTTAAACTAAACCAACAATGATGATAAGGAGACTATTTCTCTTAAAAATAAACCCAGCCATGAAAATGACACCAAAATGAATCTCAACCAGATTACTTCAAGCAGAAAAACTTTAATTACATGGATCTTCTAATTCATACTGCAGCATTCAGTTAAAAAAAAAAACAAAAACAGAAAGGATATTATATTGTTTTCTCAAGGAACAGTTCACAGAACTAAAATCTGATTTTCCACACACTCAGTCTATGGGGATTTCATTCAGCACATGCACAAGAGAGCACATTCTCTCTTAATAGCAAAGTAACTTAAGTCCTGAGAAAATTCACAGTCATCAGAGCTCAAAGAAAAGGGACAATGTGTGTATAGCATCCTCTTGGGCACATTTGCTAAAATCAAATGCTATAGTGGAATACTTTGAGTTCTTTTAAAGGGATGCAAAACAGATTTTCCAGTCTTCATGAGTCACATACCTCAAACAGCAATGCCATCTGTTTTGATAAGTAATGAATTATTTACTTAAATATTGACTGAAAGCAAATCCTACTAAATCTCAGACTTCATCTAGAGTTGCAAACCAATACAAAGTCACAGAACAAATTCCATCTTGCTGGCCTCGCAGACTGGCTCAAGAGCAGTTTATCCTGGGTACAAAAACTGCCTCTGGTTCTGAGAATTATATTTAGTCTTTGCTAGGACATACCAGAGCCACATACACTCCACATTCCATCTGCATGGTGTTTGTACAGTTGGCAGTTGTCTTCTGCATACTGCAATGTAATATTCTAGGGTTTACCCTAAATTCAATCTTACTTGGTTAAAAAAAAGGAAGCTGCAGGCTTAGCACATTTGGAAAATTTTTGCTTGGCATGGAATACTGACCCTCAGAAAAAGAGACTAGAAGACAAAGAAACTACCTAATATAAGAAGTTTGAATCAACCATGTGGAAATTTCAGCGTTATTGTACAAGGAGCTGATGGGATCTAAATAGAAATGTAAACTGCATGCTATTATCATCATACACATCAAGAAAGATGAACTCAAACTGGCGGGCATGTAAAATATGGATGTTCAGTAGAATGACAGTCTATTTAGTCCAGCAAAACAAAGGCTTGAGAGGGTTATAATACTGTCTATAAACCTACATTGATGGTAAACAACAGAGTCCAGGACCACATGAAAAACTTCCTCATTACTCAGACAGATTAGTCAGTAAATGACTGACCAAACTGTCTGACCTCTCTTCAAGAGTGCACTTGAAATTTCTGCAAGATTTTCAACTATTTTTTTCATTTGAGGCAGGGAAACATTTCTTGATTTAAAATTTAAATCACTCCTATGCAGTGATACTCTGTGTTACCAAGTAGTTTGGACTGGTGTTGTTTGAACAAAAGTTGTTCACATCCTTCAGCAAAAATTCATAGTAGGATTAGATATGTATATCTGAACCCATTCTTTTCCTATGAGATAAAACAACATTTCAAAGAGCTTGGTGAAGACCCACAAAAGCTGTAAGGAGACTGTGCACTGATCCAAAGGAATGGTTTGAACAAATATTCTTCTTAAAAGGGTCCTAATATGGCTCATTCGTTACACTGCCACATAGATCTCAAAAGGCAAATCAGCATTGCTAACATAGTGGGGTATTTATTTATTTATTTTTAAATGCAGATAATAGACTACAGCAGAAAGAGAGCGCTAATTAGGGAGTTGCAGGTGCTGTATAACAGTATTTGAAAAATATTTCTGACACTGAGGAAAGACACTACACAAAAAAAGGTGACCTAAAGAGCTGCACGAACTTTGAAGCGATTACTCAGACAGCTGACAGTAAGAAAGTCCTCCTCACAGTTCTGCCTAAATGATTCAAAGTTCAGATAAAAGAACACTTCTGTAAGGAGCAATCTTTATAAATGACACAGCAGATCCTGTACATAAGACTATTCACAGAGAAAAAGACAAGAAGGTCATGACAACTGCTTTATCAACTACAAAAACAGATTTAACTAAGCTTCACTCAGGGCTATTTCTGAGATTAAGAAGCTCCTAGTGCTGCTGAAAAATGCTTTGAAAGTTAGTGATGATCAGCTGAACATGGAGAAAGAAAGGCTCACAGACCAAAGTCAGGAGAAGAAATACAGAATAAAAAAAAAAGTTACATGCATAGTTATTGTGCTGGTTTTGGCTGGGGTAGAGATAATTTTCTTCATAGTAGCTAGAATGGGGCTATATTTGGGATCTGTGCTGAAAACAGTGTTGATAATACAGAAATGGTTTTGTTATTGCTGAGCAGTGCTTACCCAGAGCCAAGGGCTTTTCTGCTTCTCACCCCACCCCACCAGCGAGGAGGCTCGGGGGGCACAAGGAGTTGGGACACAGCTGGGACAGGTCACCCCAACTGACCCAAGGGATATCCCACACTATACGATGTCATGTGCAGCATGTAAAGCTGGGGGAATAAGAAGGAAGGGGGGGTGTTCAGAGTGATGGCGTTTGTCCTCCCAAGTAGCCATTAGGCATGATGGAGCCCCGCTTTCCTGGAGATGGCTGAACACCTGCCTGCCCATGGGCAGTGGTGAATGGATTCCTTGGTTTGCTTTGCTTGTGTGTGCAGCTTTTGCTTTACTTATTAAACTGTCTTTATCTCAGCCCAGGAGTTTTCTCACTTTTACCCTTCTGATTCTCTCCCCCATCCCACTGGGGGGGGAGGGAGCAAGCAGCTGTGTGGGTCTTGGTTGCTGGCTGGGGTTAAACCGTGACAGTTACACAGGACAAAAAACAACATAAAGGCACATAAAGGTGGACATTTCTCTGGAAAGCCTAATCAGAAAGAGATTGTAGGAAGGTTACAAGAGCACATGGTCCTAAGCAGCCTAAAGGTTGTGAAAGAAAAGAATGAATCCGCTCATAAACTTATACTAATTTATAAATTACAAACTAAATATAAATCAAGGTATATACTAAAGGTGAGGCTTTCTGACAGACACAATACACAAGATATAGAGTTTCAAGAGTGCTAGTACAGAAAAACTGCTGACTTTTAAATCATTAAAGCATTCTAGATATTTGTTTATAAGATAGCATACCACAACAGGAATTAGATGAAAAACAACAAGAGCATAAAACAGAGTCCTTGTGAAATCAGTGAGGAGAAAGTGCCAAGAATCTGGCCCAGATGGAAGATGTTAAAAATTGTACTCCTCAGCTGGAGGAGGAACAAGACCAAGAGGCAGACTATCCAAGGAACAGATAACAAAACGACAGGCAGATAAGCACCAAGAAGATACAAGGTCTCCAACACACTCATATTTTAAAGTTTTGATACCACATGTCAAAAGCAACACTTTTAATCAGAGTGACAGATAGAGAAGGTGAACATTTACTCAATAAATTAACCTTGGTCATTTTAGATATATTACTTCACGTTAATAAAATCACCTAAGAAGTTACAGAAACCTTTAAAGATCCTGTGTTTTTTCAATTAAAATGTCATATAAATATTACCATATGCAAATCGAAGTATATAAAACTACACTGTATATTGAACTTGTAATTCAGAGTTCCTGTTCAGTAGGGAATTACAGCAAAAATGAGAAATTTCTTGCTGTAAACCAAGCAGGTAGGCAGCTAGCTCATTCATGACATTCCCACCTACAGATCACATCAGTTGGTTTCTTGGCAACAGTTCAGGTACAAGCCAACAAAACAGCCAGTGTAGCTCCTGTTAGTTTCAATGGAACCAAAACTTTCCAATAGATGTTTCCATTTTCTCAGATCAGCTTTTTTATCTGAGAAAATTATTTCAGTAAAAAATTTGGATGAACCATAATGATAAAGACAGATGACAAAAGGTATATGATCTGTAAATAGTTGACCGTGCATACTGGGCAGAGAGGATGACAGCAGAAGGCAGGAATCGTAAGACCAAAGCCAGAATTTGAACAAAACAGTTAAATCACATTTCTCAAGAGAAGAATAAAATATTCATTTGATCTGGTATATCTCTTACAGAGTAATGACTGACACACACATTTCAACTAGCCAAAATGGAAACAAGAGCATAACTCAAATACAGGATAAAAAGTAAATTGTCGCAATTTGGAAAGCCTGCTGGAGGAATTAAGACTACTTAAGGCAGTAAAATTCCTCTTACTTTCTTTACCTTATTGATATCATCATGATTTTTGGAGAATGTGTTTTTTAAATAACTAAATAATTCAAATAAAATTAAATATCTGGTGGGAGAGGGTAAAAAACAGGGAGACAGACTCTTCTCAGTATTATCCAGTGAACAGACCAGAGGTGATGGGCACAAATTGGATTACAAGAAATCCAATTTAAATGTAAGAAAAAGCATTTATTTTTACAGTGAGGATGGTCAAAGACTGGAACAGTTTGCTAGGAGATGTTGTGCAGTTGAATATCCTTGGAGATATTCAAAACCCAACTGGACAATGTCTGGAGCAACCTGCTGTTGTCAACCCTGCTTTGAGCAGAGAGGCTGGTCAAAATGATCTCCAGAGGTCCTTTCCAACCTCAACTATTCTTTGTGAGTCCATGAAAACAAATTTTTAATACAGGCACACCTCTGGCAAGCCTCTTTCTTATTTAATTTTCTATTACAAACAATAACAAAAATAATTCATTGGCTGATCATGAACAATATCCAAATTGTAAAACTAAAGAATTATTCTTAAAAAAAAAAAAAAAAAAGGAACAAAAAAAAAAGGCACAGAAACTTTGAAGTCACTTAATTTGTGTGACTAAAGAGATGACACAGGAAAAACTTACAGAGTTCTGGTAAACAAATGGCAATTGGCTTAGCAGTCTGAACTTTAAAATTGAGGGCAAAATTCTTTTAGAAGCCCAAAAGAAAATAAAATCTTTCAATGTGCATTCATCCTTAGAGTTAAACTAACAAAGCAAATCGGGATCTGCATGAAAGCACTAATTTCTGTAAATTAATAAAGGCTCCAAATCCAAAAATAAATCCACCTTTAAGTGAGTAATCATGAATTAAAATGGTTATTTGTGCATTTGAAGTTTCATAAAAACTGACAAATTAACCCACAGAATTTCAACAAAATAGGTAAATGAATACTTATTTTTAAGAGAGGTAAAAGGATAAAAAATTGCAAAAATGACTGGTGATTCCGTATGCTTTACTTCAGCTGTCTCATGTTCCTGACTTGCAAGGCTGTGTACTTGTCCTGAAAAACCATGCCCCAGCAGTATCACCTAGCTTTTGCATAGCAGTTTTAACAAGACTTCAAATCCCTTCACAGGGGAGCATTTTACAGTGAGAAAAAAATGAAACAGAGCAAGTAAGTTACTCAATAAGATCACCAGAAGAGCAAGTTAGAGCACCCTCTTGTCCAATAAATCCTGGTCAACAGACTATCCAGACCAGAGTAACTCTCCTACTTACTTCACATTGAATCCTGAACAGACAGCCAAAATCGTTAGTTCCTTTGACCTTGGACAGGCTCTCTTCCCTACAGCATATCTCAGTATTAATATCGATTTTATATTTTATACAAATGCAGTAATTCAAGACTTTTCTAAAACTTATAATATTTTTATTCTTCAGACTTTGCAATTTTTCTCCATTCCTAAACAGTACTTATCAGCTGCTCTGACTGTACCTGGGAACGCTACACTGTTATGCAAATCCTGCCTGCATTCCAAAAGAATCTTATCTGGTAGTTACCATGAAAAAAGTGTAAAAGAAGTGCAATAAGGGGGGAATTTATAATCCATTTCTAATGAATTGGAAGTAAATTAATCATGTTAAAATAACCATATAGTTTTCATTTTGTATTTCTTAACTGTATCATGGCTACACAGAAAACTTTCTCTCTCAGAATCAAGTTTTCTGCCTTAATTCTTATATAAATCCAATCCATTCCTGAAAATTGGGCCAAAGAATGCTACTCACAAACCACTTGAAGAGTCATTCTCCATTTTCCTGAAACAAGACTAACAATCTGTTTTCCTCCCATAGACTGTACCCGTGCATTAGTATATAAATTAACTTTATGTAAACTAACAGGACTCAAAAATTCATCAGAACTTTTGTTCTCTATACTTACCCGAAATTTCTAAAAGTTTAGTTGAATCTGTACATCATTAAAAAGTTTGGGGATTTTTTTTTTATTTTTCAAACAAAATGTAAGTAAGACTCAAAAAAAAAGTAATCTGGCAATAATTCATCCATCACAAGCCTGTTTTTTGCATTCAGTACATGCCAGCTGGTTTAGGACAGTCTAATACCTCCTCTTGCTTTCCCCAGACCATTACCTCCTTTAATATGGTAACAACATCAAGAACATTCTTTTATGTGTTGTATCAAAAGAAAAAAACAAATAATCAACATCTCTACTTGATCCCATAATCCTCCCATTAGATCAGGACTGACAGACTGGAAAGCAGTCTTCACTTAACTCTTCCTCCTGCAGCCTGCTTTATTATTCTTAGCTTATTGTGTAACTATATCCTCACTGAATAAGAACCTAAGTTACACAAGGAGCATATTATAACCTAAGTTTCCCAACAGGACCAAATTCAAGTTCAAGACAGTACATACTCCAGCAATTTTCACGTCAGGAGGTTAGCCTAATCAAGAGCACTAACACTTTATTTCTTCATTATTTCCACAGTTTTTCCACACTGTTGCTGGCTACAGTTAAAGGTATTAAATCATTGAAAGATTCAGTTAAGTTGGTTCCTATATACCTTAAAAGCCACTAACTTTTTTCCTGGACTACAGTGGCATTCAAAATATAGGTCAGGAAAATAAGGTAGTGTGCTTTTGGAAAAAAAAAAAATTTAAATTTACTTGTTTGCATTAACATTCCTACATTTAACAGAAAACTAGGCTGAAGAAAAACATGCAAATAAAACTATGTGAACAGAGCTTTAGAACTGTTGAAGGTAAAAGCTGGGATTTTAGTAGAGATGTCAGTCTGATCTTTTGTACATTTAATATTTGGACTAAACATATTGGAAGGAAGGAAAAAGTTATGGAGACTGCATAGAAAAGTATTAACCAGGCATCTGCCTTGAGATCTGCTAGACATAAAAGCCAATCATGCTTAGACTTCAACTTTCAAATCAATTGGTATTTAATGTTGAAACAATGAATGAAAAATATTGCATTTCTATATAAAGGAACAAATCTCTTGATGATTAAGGCCCATTTAATTGAAGAGGAACTCTGAATAGGCTTTTACCTAGACTACATGCAAAAAGTGTATGACAGGTCATCTCACTTACTTCTCATATACTTCTGAGGTCTGCAAATCAGAATTAGAAAGCAAGTTGTGCATAAGATATAACTGAAAGTCATAAAATAATAAAACTATGCAACTTGGTGGTACAATCTGCTAATAATTATTAATAGAATAGTTAGAAAATACTTTCACATTCCTAGTGCTGTTCGAAATCACACTACAATAGCCAACAAAAATAGGCATTAAAAGAATAACAATAAACCAATTGGTGAAAGATTTTGTCTCACTCATATTAAAGCAGAAAAAAGATTTTACTTTGTTAACACTAGCTTTTGATTAGACTAATAAAAAAAATACTAGAAGAGATATACAGACTCAACATCAATACCAATTAATTTGGAAAAGGAATCAAAACAATTGCCCCCTTTTTAATAAAGCTTTAAAATTGGAAGTAACATTTGTAAAACTCAAACGAGTCAAATTAAATTTGACTACGTATAAAATGATCCATATACTGGAAAACAGCTTTACGATTACTTACTTTACGATTATCAGCCTGCCTGTTTGCTTCACTCCTATTGCCAAGTCTTAAAGGAAACAAATCTTAATGCCCGGTCATCCTTCTCACTGTCTTGGGACCACTAGCAACAGTTTAATTACAAGGACGAATTCTGCAATACAACCACAAGCTCACTACCGAGTAAACTCCCAGCAGTGACCATACACACACCTTGTATGCAACTCCCCTTCTACTTTATTCCAGGGATCTAGTATTTTTCAATTTACTGTCTAACTCCCTATCTAGTCACTGTTTAGCAAAGCTATATGTGCCTACTTTAAAAATATCACAAGCCATTTCCACCAATATCTTTAAAATCATATTTCTTATATGAATTATTTCAAAGTATGTTGATATTTTCAGTATCAGGATGCCAGGAACTATATACAATCTCCCAGATACAGAAGAAACAATTGCTAACAGAGATAGGTGGCACCTTTCCAACAACCAGTCTGAAGAGGCACTGGAAGGTAATACTATCTAACAGTTTAGTTGGTCTAAAAGCAAGAACACTCTTATACTCTCTCCTCTTTAAATGCATAAAAAGTCTTAGTCACTTGTTATAACTATACATCAGTGGGAGTCTTCTGATCTTTTTCCTTCAGAATAAAGAAGTACAGTACTTCAATTTTAACTAAAGAAGCTTTCTGAGGGAAATAGGCACAGTAACTTATTTCATTCTCCACAGTGTCAATTATATAGCTTCCATTTACCTTGCACCGCGATCAAGCAATACTAGCTCTGTGCTCTCACTCCAGTCTAGCGCTAGGCTTTGAAATCTCAGGAGCTCAAGTCAAAAACTTAATCTAATTTCTTCTCTGTGGATATTTTTTCTCTCAAATAGAAAGGAAACTTTACACAATGACTAGTACACAGCTCAAAACACAGCTCAAAGCTGCCATCTCTAGGTATTATGTTCCCTTACTCTTCACACTAAATTATTTTTCTGTTTTTTCAAGAGACTGACCATCTGAAAGGAAAAATGTCAAAAGTTTATCCTAACAAGTTAATTTAAAAACTTATTGCAAAAGGATGTACTTTTTCTCTTGAAATTTCTTCAACTTACATAATCAGCTCCTTTTGGCCTATGTAATTTTTGATATTTGACATAATCAGTAATACAAGCAACACATTAGTTAATTATTTGACATTAGCGGTGGTGTGTTCATTATTAGTGAATTCTATTTACTAATTAACATGCACTTTTGACAACAGCAAGAGCTTCTTCACTACACACTTGCTTGGAGCTTTCATTAATATTAATAAGAGTTGCACTTCCTCACTGACATCCAGAAAGATCTCGGAATTAACAAAGGTCTATTATATTTAATATTTGCTGGTAAAAGTATCTCTAAAATGGTTACTTTTTAGTCTGCAATATCTCAAGAAAATATTAGCGCTGTCAAATAAAAAGGTTAAATGATATTGTAAGCCTTTATTCTGAACTGCTAAATGATACATTACTTAAATGTTTCCCAACTAAAAGGTCCACATTCTACAAGAACTGTAATAACCAAAGATACTGGTCAGAAAGACCTGACCTTGCAAAGAACAGATAATACATTAGTAATTAATCAGGGAACTGATGAGAAGAAAAGCATTTTTTGAGTTGATGTTGCGGCACGCACAGAGTCTAGTTCATGTTACTACTGAAAAACACCTCAACAATATTAACCATGCCCTGTACAGATTCAACATCTCTGGAAGAGCAAAAGATGCCAGGAAAAAAAAAAAAAAAAATCCACCCACACCTACAATTCTGCTTAACTTCAAAAGGAGCACTATATAGAAGGAAGACCGATCATAAAAAAGAAATTAAAAGCTACAACTAAAAGGATAAAATCTTTAATGAAAATATGAAGACATTTTAAGGACATCTGCTCAGATCATATGAATGCTTCCAATTTAAAAAAAAAATTCCCATTACAAATAACAAAATAAATAAAGTTTAACTTAAGAGGATAATGGAAACTGTTTGAATAAAAAGTATACTTCAAAATAAAGGTTCAAAACCTCCAGCAGACTAAAACGCAGGCACATATAAAGGCAAGCCATGAAACAGTTTGATGAGCAAAATTATATATGAAGTACTAATATATCATTTTTCAAATACATTAGCAATACTGCCAACTAGATAATTTGTGGTGTCAACAGACAGACTCAAGGAGTATTCTGAGAAGATAAAGCCACAGCAATAAAATGAAGTTAATTTTCCCACGCAAGGTCTTCATGGTAGACTTTACAAGTATTTCCATAGCAGAAATTAATAACAGAATGTTATAGTAAAAAACCCCAAACTGACAAAACAATCAGCAACTAGTCACCAGGATGAGTTCTGAAGGAATTTAAGAACAAAACAGCTGACCCCTGTCTGTAGCGTGTGAATCCCTCCTTAAAAATGTGCCAGTACCAAAAGACTGAAAAGCAACAGGCAGAAAAGACAGAATTCAGTGAACACATGCATAAGACAGAGACTGAGCAAAAGACTTAACAATTTTTGAAAAGGGAAGTTGTATCTTGCAAATCATTGGATTTTCCTGAAGGAATCAAAGATCTGGTTGACACAGTTACCTGGAATTTCCAAAAGATGCTGGATAACGTTCCTCATGCCTTAGAGAAACTAAGATGCTCTGGGACAAGCAAGGCAGATAACAGAAGGCTAAATAATTCGATAAAGGAAAGTTTGGGGAAAAAGAAAATGGTCACTTATTAAATGAAGAGTGGTCATTAGTGGTGTCCCACAGAGATCTACCGTTGGGATTTGTTTGTTTTTCAGTATGTTGAACAATCTGGCACAGGGATGAATGGAAAAATGACAATGTTTTTTGACAATACTATGTTACTCAAAATAGTTGAGACAATGGTCAAAAGCAAAGAATTGCAGAAGAATCTCATAATACTGAATGTGCAATACGAGGATGAATAAAAAGGTAAATAAAAGTTCATGCAGATAAGCATGAAGTGATGCATATAAATAAAAAACAATTTTAAGTCTGGTAAGTACAGTGGTGGGTTTTGAATTGACTAGAATGAGATCTTGAGGTTATAACTGATAGTTCTGTGAAAATACCAGTTCAAAGCCAACAGCAGATTTTCAAAAAGCTAAAATACCATTAAGAATCAGACCATTAATTCTATGACATTAATCTCTGAGGTACCAATACACTAAAGATTGTGATTCCCCCTATCTCCAAAGGGATTTAACAGAAGTAGAGGAGGTAGAGCCAATGGCACTATGTTGTCTAAGATATGAAATAGCTTCCTTCCAGAGGATTATTAAAAATGCAAGGAATTTTCAGCATGAAAAAGAAATGAGAGAGAGAGGATTGTGGGGTGATTGCTGGAGGTGACTTGTCGATACGACACACCCCCCTCAAGGGAAGGTGAACCTCCAGGGTGGAATGCAGAGGACACATGAAGAATCGGTTCCATGGTAGTTCCCTGAGCAACATAACCTGCAAGTTTTAGATGCTGGCAACACGAGAGGAACTTGGTGTGCTAACTCTGAAAAGTAACATGGAGGGTGGAGCGGAGTGGAGATGCCGCGGCTGGGCTCTGTGATCACAGGGATAGGGAACTGAAACGATAGGAACAAGAATGGTTGGTCTCTGCATTGAATCCACTGAAGCAAGGAGGTAAAATAATGGGCATTCTGTCAACCTAATGACCTACTTTTGATTTATATCACATGTGCCCAGTTCTGGGGTACTGACATGTAACATGTCCTTCGGGTGAACTTTGTTCATTATAATATCATTATAATACCAAAACACACCTCCATCCCAAAAGTTACCCACCTCCAAAGTGCAACTGCCCCCTCACAGAGAATGCGCTCTGAATTTTTTCTAGCATATACTTTTAAAAGCAAAACGAGACAACTTTATAGCAATCAAAGTAAAGGTATGTATGACTAGAGTCACTCAAGCTCCACCTAAAAGGAAAAATAGTATAAAAAGACCCAAAAAGATGATGACTGTTAGGGAAGATACCATCATAGACAAGTCGGGAGGACATCGCGGACTTCTGGGATCAGTCGATGGGCTGAGCCTCTCTCCCCCCCGCCATAGGGTTGCCTATTGTGTGAGATTTGAACACCTGGCTGTACTGAGTGCTTCCCCAGGAAACTTAGAAATCTGTATAGAGTCACTTTCTTTTTTGATTTTGCGTGCTGTATTTGATATTTGCATGTGCTTTGCAGACAGTGTATTTATCACCAACAATCTGAAAGAACCTGGACTATTGCTTTAATAAACTGCGCTGCTCATTAATCTAGTCGTGATAGTTCGTTAACGCAACCAAACTCCCTAAGTGTGGTAATTCTCGTGCATTGAACGCAGCTAAGCCAAGAGTGCAGTGTGCTGTAAGTACATCCATCATCGTGACAGTTGTGTGACCAGACTTATAGCACTGAATTGGACATTACTCAGAAACTAAACCTAGCCACCCCCAGCCCCTCTGACATCTGAGGATAAGCTGGAATGCAAGGGAGTTTATTTTCTGCCAAATTCCTTTACCCTTTAACGCAACAGAAGGTATGATGGGTTTACCAAAAATCATGAGTGGTACAGAGAAAATAAATGGAAAATAATATTAGTAGTAGAGATTATCAAAATTAATCCAGCCAGTACCAGTGTCCTACGCTGGAATTCTTAGGCACAGGATGGCATCAATGCTAAAATAAATATATGGTCCAAAAATTTGGAAAAAATAAAAAACATGGATTCATAATCTTTCTGCAAAATTACTACCATATCTTAGAAAATCCCAGCTGCAGACTGGGATGGTATTCTGAGGAAGCTTCTATACGTTCTTGTCATTTTTTCTGATATTATTCCCTAGGCATTTGCTGTTATCCACTATTCAAGACATGTTACCAGGCTAGATGAACACTCTGGTCTGACTTGATACAATCTTTTTTGTTCTTCCCTACTGGAGATGTCTTATACCAACAACTCCAAATTTGTGATACAAATTCTGTATTTCTCTGTCATAGTTAAAAAGTCTGCCATCATCTGTACAAGGCTAAATTATGCACTGCATTCACTTTTGGTCCTTTATATTTTGGAGACGTGACTAACACTAGTGAAAAATTAACAAATGAACAAAAGGCAATTTTATTTTTTTTAACAAAGGTCTTTTCTGCCTCTATAGTCTATCAGTGCAAAGAATCTTTTCTCCTTTTTTTTTTTTTTGAGTTAAATAAGTCTTTAAATGTTCTTTCAATAAAGCAGCATGCAGACTACATGAAACCAGTAGAAGCAAAACTGCCAGTAGTTCATATTTATTTGAACTTACAGTAAAAAGATACTATAGAACAACTGTTTGTATTTTAATAGTGCTCTGGTTCTGTAGTAAGAGTAATAGCACAAAAATAAAAACGTATGTCTTACTATCATGGCCTTTAAGGCATTAACAGTCCTTAATGGCCCTGACCAGCCTCACCCAGAGCTCAGCCATGGACCCTCAGTCCCTGACTGCCTGTGACCCTGCCTCCTGGATGGACCTGAACCTGCACTGTAGCTAGCTTATCTCCTGGATGGACCCCTCAAGCATATGCTGTAGCCTTCTCTCCAGTCCTGCCTCTGTCCCTGTCTCTTTGTGCTCCTGATTGCACTCCCTGGACAGTCTCTGGACCTTGGTCATCACTTACCACGTCTGGGGCTGTCAAAGACCCTGTTACCAGCACCTGGGGATGGTGCCTGGTCAGCAAGGGCACTGCCCACTCTGGAGTCACCCTTGGCTCCCAGCTCACCTTCCCTTACTGCAATTCTAATTATATTAGCCCCCTTTTATTGGCAGGTTTAGCTCTGAGGGTTTATGGTCAGCTAATAACTGACTGAGATCTACTGCGCAATCTTTTTTCCAAAAATTGTGCACTACATCTAAGTACCGAAGAAGACACTAATACAAAATGTTTAGGGACTAGAAATTAAATTATCCTCAAAAATCTATGTTCATGATGAATCATTTTAAGATCACTAATGGCACACACAAAGAAATTCATTAAATAGAATGCTGAAGAATTCAAACCTGATATAAAGCAAGAGTGTGTCCATATCTCTGGAGTGGCCCTTTGGATACCGGTACTACGTTCCATATACTGCTTTCCAAATTGTAGCTAGAAAAGAAATACAACAGTAAACATTTTCTACCAGCAGAGAAACAGAGGATTTTGTATGTTCAGGCTAACTTCTGTTTGGCAGACTTGATCAGTCACTGTTTATCTGACACGGTAATTTGTTGCAGCAGTAACTTGATCACTTGTAACTGTTATAACAGTATATTAACTTGTGATAGTGTAATAAGTGTTCATCAAAGCAGAACAGGAGCAGCTCTTTCAGGGACCCATCAACAATCTCAGAAAATGGGACTGTTATTAAAGTCACCAGACTTATAAGAAAGTTATGAAACTCAGTTGCTAAACTCACTGTTATTAGCCACATAAAAAACCCACACCCCGCTAAACTGCTCATGTCACAACCTTTTGCACTACTTTGAAGACTTATTGTTGAGCACCCTCTCAGCTGCATGGCTGATTTTAATTTCCATTAAAAAAAAAGAAAAACACCAAAGGTGATGGGATTTGTTTTGGATGATTGCAAACATGTAGAAGAAAACAAGAGGTAGACAAAAATAGGAGAAATAAGCATGCTAAAAAACATATCCTAACACTTGCATTTGCCACATTTAGGGCCTCTACATATTTACAAGTTACCATCCAAATCACCTAGGTAATATTTACACCTGCTTCAACTTTGTTTTCAATAGGTGGTCAAATACACATATGTACAAACTGTCATAAATATAAATACTGAAATACGGATGACCTGCCTAACCCTACTGGCATGGCACCAACAGGCTAAGTGCATGCATTAAATACAAGTCTCCTATAATTATAAATTAACTTCAATAATGCAGATAGCATTCTAGATGTACTGTCTGAAAATATCAGCACATGGGTTTCTTTCACCGTTTTATCACCACAAACATTTTTATGTTTTGCAGCAAAGTATAGCAACAGTTTTCACACAACTGAAGAAATTACATATTAGTATCAAATATAGTTTGATGTTACCCATATTTTCCCTTTTTTTTAATCATAAGAAAGTTACAAGCAGAAAATAAGGCCATTATTAAAGAATCAAACAATATATAAAACTTTCCATTAAATTGCAGGATAGAGGCTACCTCCCTGTTTTCCTTAAGCCACATCAGAAAGGATATGACAACGGAGAAATCACTTACTTCAACACCATTTGGAATGAACTGTAGTTAAAGGCGTATCCACCAATCACCCACATAAATTTCCCGTGTAGGACTGCCTTATGGGAAGCTCGGCCCACAGAAGGGCTGAATGGCTTTACGTTTGGTAAAATCCAGTAAGACTCCGTGGAAGGGACATTCAAAGAACAATCTGGACCTGTTTTGTAAACAAATGTGCAGTTTATACAATCTGTTAGACAGGAATGTTAAAGCCAATAAAGCAGAAACAGGGGAGGCTTAATTACAGATGTCAGGATTGCTCATTCTGATAAAATACAGTATACGCTTTTATGTTTAACAGATGCTCAATGAAAAAAAAAATTGACAACAAGGGATGTCAGTCAAATTGAAAGCGTTAGATTAGCTCAAACAATAATGATCCATTTCTGCATTCTTCTCAGAAAACATACTGTATGAGTCACAAATTGAAAGAAAGGTGTAATGCATCATATTTTTAGACACTGTATAGGTCTAAAATGTGTAGCACAATACACACTGCGTGTTACCTCTGGAGAGAAACTACACTATATTTGAACTAGCAAATAACATTACAGTAAATTAAGTTACAATATAGGCTATACTATATTAAATCTCAGGAATAAAAATTTGCCCTTTTCCAATGTCATTTCACATCATCTTTCAAGAGGAAAATACACTGTAAAGAGCTTTATAAAAAGAAAGATTTGAATATTTAAGTTTTTTAAAATTTTATAGATCATTCGACAAAGCTACCAAACCCCACAACTAGATATTATTTTAGAGTGTATTTTAACCAATAATTTTTGCTAAATAAGGAAATGTCAGCGAAATGCATCATTTTTAAGTTACAGGACTATTAAAATCAGAACAGCAGAAATAATTTTTTATTTTTCATTTGTTCTGTAGTAACCAAAATGTGATCTCTTCATCATTAGTTTATGCTCTAGACATTGGAAGAACTTTAAAATCTTGTTACTTAAAATCTGAATATATTCAGAACTTTGCTTAAAAAAAAAAAAAGAGACAGCATATGCATGCACTATTTGCCTCTTGTCAGTGACTGTACATCATTATTGACTGGCTTTATTTCTAGATAGGGAACACTGAATTTTTAGGACAGCAGTGTGTTCCACTTTAAGCATTATCAATCATGGAATTGAAATTTTTGTCATCAGTGATGGCATACAGATGTTGTACAACAGCTAAATTATTTCTGCTTATAGTATCAGCATCAAATTACAATGTTATGTCCCTCTCAGCCTGCCTAACTGGGATAAATCCTTCCCTCGAGCTACTGGACGTTACTAAAAAGCAAAGCTATTGAAGTCAGAATGGGCATAACCTTCTTTGGAAATTCAATGATAACATGCTAAAAAAAAAAAAAAAGGAACAAAACCACCACCAAAAAGCAAACACACCAAAAAAAAACCCAAAAACCCTAGTCTGCATCCTAAATGTCACACAGGACACCAACTTTTTAAAAAGGTTCCAGGGAAGATCTGGAAAACTACTGGCCTGCTATTCTTCTGTTTCTACCAGAGGAATCAGCAGAAACTATAAGAATGGACAGAATTAGTCAACAGATAGATAATTGCCATCTACTCTTAAAAATCAGTGTAGTTTTCATAAAGAAAAGGCCTGTTTTCCAAACCTATTAATGTTCTGTGAAGAAATCAAGATGTGGTGATCCAATTGATACACCAACATGGATTTTCACAAGGCTTTTAACAAATTCCTCACCAAAGACTTTTGAGGAAACTTGACTTTTGTAGCAAGAGAATGAAGGCCTTTGTATAGCTAAATAATTGACTGTAAGATATAGTAAGAAATGGTAGACAGGAACAAATGGCCAGTTCTTAAAGAATACAAGGTCACCTGTGGACTCCCACAAGGATTTCTGCCTATATCCAAGGTATTCTATGTACACATTAATGATCCTGAAAGAGGATGAGCAGTGAAGAAAGTTTATTGATAAAGGCAACTACTAGAGGACAGAAAGAATAAGATCAGCCTTTGGAGAACCACAGAACAAGTTCTTGTCTGACCATGTGACTGAGCAATAAAATTACACATGAAATTCAACATAGATAAATTTTAAACTCAGTAAGCTATGGTTTAGATTGACTGAAAAGGAGATGGTCTCTTAACTAACCATCACTAGTCAGTAGCAAACTCTCATCTTAGGATAACTTATGAAAATATCACGTCAACACTCTGCAATGGTCAAAAAAACCAAGACATGTTAGGAATAGAGAACACTGTTACCATACTGTATAAATCCGTGGTTTGCCTACACTTAGAAAACTGTGTGCCCTATCAAGAAAGAAAATATAGTAGAGCTGGAGACTGTTTACAGGTGAGCAGTAAGAATGATAAAAGGAATTTAACGGCTTCTGTAACTGGAACTACTGAGTTGGCTAAGACTTTTTCACTTGGAAAAAAAGAAAATTTGGAAGTAATGATAAATGTCTATAAAATAAGTGACACAGGGAGTGGATATGAAAAGTCTACAGCCTCTCTGAATATAAGACAAGATTTATCAAATGCAGCTTGAAGAAGCCACATTCAAAACAAACAAGAGGAGGTAGTTCTTCATACAAAAAGTATTAAGATCTCCTTGGCAAGGACACCTCCTGACAAAAGATGGCCTGGATGCAAAGGTTTACACTGAGTCATGGAGAGACTGGACAAGCATTTAGAAGAGAGCTGCTGAAGTTTACTAAATCAAATACGTTGTCTACATCAAGTTCATAATTTTAAAATATATTTTCCTGGGGCAGGGAGCCATATTACATTTTTCCAATGTGTATTATCAATTTTGGGGCAGCTTGTTACAATTACTTCTTATACACCAACAACCAGGCATCTAATCTGTACCAAACCAGTTGTCAACTTTTCCTAGCACTCTATAGAAGAATGATGTCCGGTAGTATTCAAATTACCTTCCATTCATTAAATTATGGAGATACTAAATTCCCATTGTTCATTATACCTTCTCTCAGAAAAGATTAATGATATTTGAATGAGATCTAATGAGAGCATGAACAATTCAGTATATTATTTCTTAAGCATTAATAATAGATACTGTAATAGAATTGTAACCTCAGCAAGATTCTGATTTGGTAAATCACTGGAGGAAACACTTAATTTGAATCTAAAAGTGCTTAAAAATAAACAATTGATTAAGTATTCTTTGATCAGGGAAGAGCTTAGAATTATGAAAACGGTGCCTCCAGTCAGAAAATAAAAACAGTTGTCTTTTATTATCGCTACCATTCTTGCACAGAAATGTAGTGGTCAATAGTGTCCCCTAGTGGCAAATACTGAATAAAACACACAAACTACTCATGCCAATTGATTTGAGATTTTCGTTTCTGGAGACAGGGAACTGCAAGAATTCATATGGCAAATCCAAAATACATTTAGATGACATTGACTATATTAAAATGAGGACAAGCAAAAGCTTTGTAAAAAAAGTTAATAATGCAAAAATGTTAACAATACTGTGAAGCAGCTCAGTGATTGAAAGAAGGTCACGGATAGCTTTCTTACAGTCTCAGTGCTTCACTGCAGGTCTACACTAAACGACAGGAAAAGTGAGACAGAGAGGACACACACCATGTCCCCAGGTCTTGTTCTAGCATGGAGGAAGGACACATTCTAAGGAGACACACCTGAACTTAGGAGCTTGAAAGCAGTAGTTTTTCTTCAAAGAACACATCAATACCCTGTGCATGACACACACATGCATTAAAGTGACATCAGTTGACATTGCCACCAGAAGAGGCACTCCTGGCCCCCCCTCACTGCTTACTCTTCAGCTATCATTGCTACTGGCACAAGTTTTCGTATGGCTGCACCATGACCCAGCATACATTTGCTTTTATTTTCAGCCAGGCTAGCTTTTAATCTGGTTGTGTTCCCTTATACGTCTCACCTTGCGCACATATGCATAGTTGTGCAACACAAGTAAGACTGCATGGCCAGGACTGTGTCTTCAGTGAAAGTGTAAAACATTCATGGAGTTATCACACTAGGGATCAATCAGTACAAAAATGGAATATATAGTTGAAAAAACCCAAAGCAATAGAATAATATTGACTTCTACTGAAACATCACTTAAAGAGCAAATGCTTTTGTGTAGCTTATAAAGGCAAGGTAACTGTAGGACTTATAAATATCATTTACAGGTTTTCCTACTTAAATACATATACCATGAAATATCACCATTATTTCAGCATAAATACATTTTCTCTTCAGAAACATCACATTCACTAAATACATGCCTTTTGTGCAACAGAGCGCACTACAGCTGCAGAACAAAGATAATGAAAAATATTTTTTATTATTTTCTATGCAAATATGATTTTTCTCCATTTATTTAAAATTGGATTTCTTTCTTATCTTCCTAATGTGCTACTTAATCCACTGGGGGGAAAAAAAAAAGCTTTAAAAACAGCAAACAACTTTATAAACCTGAATTGGAAGTCAATTGTGTTATCCTCAAAGGTAGGAAAAAATTCTATAGGTTTAAAAAAGTGATTTACCCACACAACACGAAAGAAAGAATCTAATTTCTATTTATTGAGGAGTTTCATGAACTGCCAAAGTAACTATCTGTTCCAGTAGCTCAAGTCATAAGATCAATTTCCACCTAATGAGAAAACATCATCTACTGTCTTCAACCCTAATCTTTTCCATTGGGATCATAGGAAAAAAACCAGAAGTATTGATGTGTTGAATACAAATGTCACAGTCCTGTATTTCATACAATCTCATCAAAGCTTTTAAATATTAGTATTTGTTGTAATTTATTCTGCATTTGTTTGATATCTGATCATTTGAGTTGAGAATTATTGATTTAACATAATTTTTCAACCACCACAAATATAAACACAGTATTACTATTCTGAAGTACCCAATAAAATCTTCATATGATAATGACTTTGAGATTATGAAAAATATTTTTTAGAAAAGAGAATATATCTGAATATACTTTCAATAAAAATTCTATTCAAGGTTACACCAAGCAGTAAATCACCTTTCTTACAGGAAAGTGATGAGATAGTAATGACGTAAAAATTCAAAGTTGCTATGTAAATGAAAAGATAAATGTTCAAGAACAGCTGACCAGCATTCTAATAGTAGGTGTATTCACGTATCCCTACACTACCACAGCACAGCTCCGCAACATCCACACAGGATGTAATTATTTCCCCCCTCCTGCAAATAGTCTAGCTCCAAATGAGACTTAATGGTAGGCAGAGAGATCCTGGATAGGTCTCCAGCTAAAGCAGCATGGTAGCAAGCTGTGCCAGGACTCAGCCTCCTCCATGAATGAAACAGTCAGAAATCCTAATGCACTCAAGCTGATGCAGTTCTTGAAACACCATCTGGTCGCTATTATTCAGTCGCATTTCCTTCCTCAGCCAGGAAGAGTGGATCATCCAAGGGCGATCTGGCTTTGGGGAATCTGCAGGGTCAGTCTGAGCAGGCAAGCCAAAAGGGCTGCACTGCCCGGCACTGGCCTTTGGTGCGTTCTACTCAACAGTGCCCTTTAACTCTTTGACTTCAGGTCTCAAACTCAGGATCAGCTAGGCTGGTACAGAAGAATAAGGCCTGATGCCACGGCAGTCTTTACTGGAAGCACATTGCATGGAAAGCTTTCCTAATCTTTCGTGACTGAGCGCAAGTATACTCTTTGGTAGAAGCTGCATGGGATTTGTCATCTTAATATTAAACAAAAAAATGTTTTGCTGCTTAGTCTCTAAAAGAAACAGGGACCTTTCAGATTAGCAGTAGCTAGCAGTACCCATTGGATTACAGATTTTGAGACTCCATGCTAATGCCAGCGGGATATCGAGCTCTAGTATCTCGGCTAGCAACTTTTAGAAAACTTCACAGCTCTAATACTCAAAAGCCTCCTTCCAGTTTTCAAACTAGATGTATTGATGGCCAGTTTACCCCAATTTTTCTTCTACCAGTGTTGATATCACTGGACTTAAAGGGCCGGTCTGACTATACACCCCACAAATTTTTAGAAACAGCAACGCTGTTCCCTCCCAGCCTTCATTTTACTAGCTGAAAAAAAACCATGCTCTGTTAGTATCCTCCATAGGCCTGACCATTCTAATGCTTCTCCCTCTAAGACTGTTTCAATTTGTATTCATAAAAGTGTAGTAACAAAAATGAAGTAGAGTACTAACATTTTCAAATATTTAACTGTAGATTCTGTGACTGATCATCCTACTAGTGCACCTGACACTTTACAGCCTATAGTTCGTAGAGTATATAAAACTAAGAATATTCATATTCTGAGATAGACAAGCAAGTTTTCTTCCATGTCACCTTCCACACTTCAAGCCAAGATTATAAAACAAATTCTTAATATTCTTAGTCCCTAAATGTATAAATTTACAATTTATACTGAAGTAATTACATCCCACTCATTACTCTAACCCTTTTTTGCAGGATATTCTGGTCCTCCTTCATATTTAAAGCAACTCCCACCTTTGTATTACCAGATTTCATTAGCAGTCTTATGAGTAGATTATAAAAATTATGTAACAAGATCAGTCCCAAGATCAGTCTTTAAGTAGTACTGATATCTTTCCATCCTAAGTTACCTGTTCAGCACGCCCACTCACATTTCACAATTAAGAAGCTCTGTTCCCCTTACTGTTCCCTTCTGTATTCCCTGACTTAACTCAGTTTCAATTAGTTCCTATCAGCAAATGCTGAGGTTCAGATAAAATATATTGCATTTTCTTGTCACTTTTCTTACAAGTTATTTTAGTGTGAAGTACATTGATAAATCCACATTTCAATTGTTTCACTATTCAATCACACCACATGTTTAATTATTTCTTTCCTCAAGTTACGGTCCAGAACTTTACACACTGCTGAAATCAAGATAACAAGTTTTGAGCTGCGTGAATGACTTTCCTCCTATTCTTCAATAAAGGTGCCACAGATAATGAACTATATTTAGTATATTTCCTTATCAGGGAGATCAGTACTATCTATCCCCTTCTCATGATCAGGGCATAGTATTGCATTTGTTCATTACTTTAATCAAGTGTTTGCATGTTCTACCTTGCTACATTCATGTGCATGCATTTTAAATAAATATTTAGAAGGTCATAGATCTCTTTTAAGTGGATTACATTTTTCATTGAACCTCACAAATAGTAGGGGACTCTCTTCCTAAATCTCAGCTTAATTGCACATACAGAGCATTATCAGCCACTTTAATGCAGCCAACTATTTATTGAAATGAATCCAATATATTCTACTAAACTTGCTTTCATTAATCATCAGATGACACCACAAAGGTATTTAAAATTGAAGTTGGCTCTTCATTTAACTGTGATGTTCTTTTTTTGCAATAAATATACTTAATTTTCGCACACAGAATTTTCAGACACTGAATTTCTAATTATGATAGCTATATTTTGTTTACAAATTGCACAAAGTCCTCCAACGGTGCTTGACAAATTACTAAATTCAATCTGAACATAAAACTGAAGAACCTGTTTCCAGTATATATGAAATAACCATTCACGTTAAGCCAATTCCTTCCTATGAATTCTAGATGTGCAAAATTTCCATAGACAACTCTCATTTCTATGATACACATAATGAAATTTACAAATACGGAGTGCAAAAATTGGATTTTATCTTAAAATTGGAGGAGGAAAGAACTCCTTGGGTTTGTGGTTTTATGTGCGTATGTAGTATTAATGCACATATATTTAACAGGACATCTCCCAGATGGTAAAACTGCCTTTCCTTCTGACCGAATGGATACTTGGACGGGAGAAAACCTGAAAAGGAAAATCTAGACAAAGAGGGCATTATCACAGCGCAGAACAGTTATAAGACACTTGCTTCTAATATTTTTTGTTTTTTCCTTCCAAAAACAGGTTTGTCCAAAGCAAATGTTACATCATAGGTCCTCTTCTCTGAAAATACATACTTGTATGCTTTCTGTTCAAGAACATCCAGGCACAACAGGCCAAAATCTCAGATTTCAGACCTCTCAGCATTTGGCACAAGCTCTTTCCAGTGTGGCACTTCAACTGCCACTGCCTGACCCCACATCTCAGACCTTCTCCATCAGCTTCAATAAACAAGCACCACACAAGCACAGCTTTGCTAAATCTCAGCACTGAGGAATACGGCAGGCCAAATGAGACTATGACATCAACACCTTCCACTGAAGCAGAGGGAATGAACTCAGCTGTAGTTGTTGCAAATACTCTGATAAAGTAATCAAAATTTGATCACATAGAAGAGTTAGGCTTGATTAAGAAGTAGAAAATTATGAAACATAATGTATAGGATTGTTAAGTTTGAAATAGCTAACCATAGAAACCTTACCAAGAAGTTACTGGGTTTTTCTATGTTTTGTTTTCAGAAACTAAGGAGACCGTCGTGGACACCAGTTATGCTGCTTGGAAATCCCCTTACCCTTCCCATCTTGATTTGAATATCAAGAATTCCAATCATTAGAGCTAGGTAGAACTGACCAATGATTGTTTGGGGGTAAGAATATTGATAAGGTTATATAACTAACAGACCCGATCATTATAAAGTTTAAATTTAATAGCGAGCATATTATGCATCTTTATGTAAAAGAACTTATGTAACAATGACTCAACAGCAAAAGTATATAAAAACTGATGGATTTTGATATTAAGTTGGACATGTTGGACAGAGCTATCCCCCGTGTCCCCAGCGCTGCAATAAAGAAGTGCCTGCTTATCTACTTTGTGTAGATGAGTTTTTCTTCCGATTGCTAACATAGTCAGTCCTTTCAGGATAATCTAAGTTAGACACACATCAACATAGTAGTTCTGGCCATACTCAAGATGCTGTTAGAATAAACGCCATAGTAATGAGCAAGGCAAAATACTGAATTTTACACTGCAGTAGTCATAGCAATACTTTTATACTTTCATTGTTTACTTTTCTCCTTACATAAAGGCTCATTTTTCCCTAGAGAGATGTTATAAAATTCAAGCTGCCTGAATTGCTAATAGACATATTTCAAAGTTAATTAGTTAATTTCAGAATCTGGTCTTCTGCTACATCTCTATCTGCTAGAAGCAGCTCTGTAGGGAGAAACAAGTAACTATACACATTCCAGAATTTTTATTGGTCTTTTAACTTTGGACTAGATCTGGTCCCTAGGACTGAATGCCTGTTTGTGGCTGGTGTGCATTAAGTGCAACCCTGGAGCTCATCTTCTGATGTAGTTCCATCTAAAAGGAATGCAGTTCCTGTGTTTTCAAACCACCTCATAATGTAATCCAAAACACAGTACACTTGGAGGATCAGATTTGCTTTGAAGGTACCCTGCTGATCCTCTTAAAGACCAATGTAAATGCACCCTGTAATTCTTCCCTAGTAGATCCCCCTTTTGCTTGCAGTACTGATGTTCAATTGTGAAAGTACCAACAAAGTTTCTCTTAAATGCAATAATGTCTTCAACTCTTCCCCCCCACCCCGTCCGCACCCAGTACAAAAGGTATCAGCACCAAGAGCATCCCCATATCACCCTGGACAATGGAGAGGAAGCACACTGTGCCTGTGCTGGGGCTCTCAGTGACAACTCCCACTAAGCATTAGTCACCACTAACTCCTTAGTCTCCCCATCACAAGATTGTTTCCTAGTGAGCATATCAATTTTGTGGCGTGACTTGAGTTCTTGCTGGTATTTACATCCCTCCCTAAAGTGCTGATCCCCAAGATGGGCACTATAATCCAATGTTCTCTCTCAAATGCCTGTCACAGAGAAAGGGTCACTTCCTCTCTACTCAAAATTCCTCATGTGAAAACTATTACCTACAGTGATTTGCAAGTCTTCTAACGATCAGTGCTATCTAAGACAGGCTTTCTTTTGCTGACACAGCCTGCAGCCATTGTTCCCAGATCACTTTACATTAAGTGATATTAAGACAATTTTCTACACTATGACTTTAAACTGGATGATTTATAGCTCTTTAAAATGAAACTATCTTCCTTTATTTACCACACAGTGAATCTTATTGTCTTACCTGAAAATTTTACCACGAAAAATTATATGTAATAACAGAAATCTTTTATTAAAATGTTGTTTAACATCAGACAAAAACGGGTCACTGGAAAATTCTCCAATTAAGCACTTAGCTATTGCATATTTTACAGGTAGCTATATTTTTATTTCCTTCTGTAAAAGAGTTTTCAACCTATTTAATATGTGGCAGGCTAGTTATTTCCTTTACATGCCATTAAATCTAGCACCTTGAAGAAATCAAAGAACATCTCTATCAACAAGACCTGTAATATTACTTTTAAAAAGCATACAACACATTCATAGTAGTTAGCAATATTTTCAGCATGTCCAAAGATAGTCCATTTAACCCTTTTAAAAATGTGGAACTGTTTACAATCCTTCCAGTTATCCTGAATTTTTAAACCTGTTACAGAATGTAGCTGTTTTGAAATCTCTTCTACTCATTTACAGCCTGAGACAATCCAAGACAAGGTGTTCCTGGTATCAAAGAGAATTTGCTGGCTGTAAACGTATATTTGGCAAAAGGTAACATCTTTCTACAACAACCTTCTTCTACTTCCTCAACAGGTCAAACAGTGGAAGAGCCACTACTTTTGTCTCAGCCAAGTCCCCATTTCTTTTTTTACCTGTGCCTAGCAAAGAAAAAGACAGCAAGTTGGTAGTTTTAAGGCATCTTTTTTTCCTCCCTCAGTTAAATCCCCAGCCTTTATCAGCAGACATCAACACATTCTGCTTTAGAATACCAAGACAGGTTAGCCAGTAATGGGACAGCATAATATGATGTAACACTCAAAACGAATCGCTCTTCAAGAAAAACTTCAGCCTGCTTTATGTTGCCTGAATATTTTAAATTAATGAGATTTCAAGTAAATACTAAATTTTCTTCCTATATGTACTTTTGAAACAAGCAATCTCAGAAACATTTAACATTATTCAACATTATTAGCATTATTAAAAATAAAAATTTTATTTTGAAGAAAAAGTACATTTACCAAGTACATTTTTTAAATGTACTTTTTGTTAAAAATAAAAATAATAATAATTATCATTATTATTATCATTATTAAATTATTTGCTTTCCAGGTCTAGAAAATTTTATTGTCATGGCTTTATTCTATATTTATACGACTAGCAGCTAACTGCAAATATCTACAAGATCCTTCTTCCACAAAATGTATCTAATAACGAGAGGACCCTACTTTTTTACTCAAAACAATTATTGTATCCCAAAGAATACAGTGTTCTCTTTCCTCAGAATACTTGTTTTAAACGAGAAATTTTCTGCAGAGCTGCTCCTTCCACAGCATCCACAAGATGTCACCATTGTAAAAGAAAGAAAACCCGTGCGTTGTAAAATATGAAAGGCCTTTTTTGAGTTCTGAACCATGGATTTTATTTATTGTACATCTCAATCAATGCAGTCCAATAATTTTTTTTAATATAGGGACTAAACACACACAAAAAAATCAAATGTGAAAAACATAAATTCTCTCCGAAAACATAGAAATCAAGACCCTATTTTAGCCACTTGCTTTGAATTACCAAACAAAAAAAGAACTTGGCAGACAGCAAGAGTAGTAAGATAAGTAGAAACATTTATTATTCTAGCATTGCAAATAACCCACATAGAAGACACTGTCAGTTTAGAAAATATAGAATATATAGATGCAAATAAATAAATAAATAAATAGGACAGAAGCAAGTAGTCCCCCAGAGAGCTTAAGGAAAGTTTGGTATTGGTTTGCATTTAATAAAGAAAAACAATTATGTATCCAAGCCAGCTCATCCGTCACAGAATAAAAAAATTAAATTAATTGAAATCTATGCAGGTTTGGTGAAAATCCAAGCAAAGCAAATTATCTCTATATAATCCTACTCACTGCAGGAAAGAATAGGAAGCTAGTATGCACAGAAATGCTAGATGAAAAATAGGTACTAACTCTGAAAGTTAGACTTCTAATTTTATTTTGTGCTCAAAACTTCTAATGAAGATTATACCACTGTAGATGAAGGTATAGTCTAAAAAGTGCTTCCAAAGTTTTGTGACTTTTCCCCATTTTGTGCATAGTGATCTGAAGATGCAAGTAATTAACATGCAAATAAAAGGGGGATATTCTTGCTGCAAGTTCTATTCACAACTTCCTTACAGAGATTAAGCTTTCAGGATTTTTTTTGTGCACTACAATCACAGAAGGTTGTAAAGGACTCAGTAACAAGTCTGCACTGCTTCCATCCAGTGACCATATTGCTAACCCACTTCCTTTCTGTGGCTGCACTGACTGCCTTTTAATGAACAACTTCATTAATTATTAAGAAAAGAAATGTATTAAATCTCATGGTGTCTTTGGTCTAATAGGTGTGACAGCTAACAGGAGTAAGTCAGTCATTTCCTTTGACATGCAAAAAGAAACAGCAATAAAACAGAAGTAGAGGCAGGAAGTAAAGGGAACAGGGCATATGAGCTAAGTAATCTGGAGGTATTTTAATGTTTCTTTTAAGAGATGAATGGCAATTTCAATGCATAGCAAGCTAACCCAACTGAGACTTCTAATAGGAGTGGTAAAGGATAAAAAGAAAAAAATTCACAAACATCTAGCATAATTATAGTAAGTGAATTAAACATTTAGGATCTTAAATAATTGATCTTTAATAAGAAACAATTATTTACAGTACTGGGAGTAAAACTACAGCACATGCTTACAGTACATCCATTACTCCACAGTACATGTCCACACAGACATTCTTGTACCACCATAACAAAACAGCTTACCTTCCTTTTTCATTGAAAGGCTATACAAATAATATACAACGAAAAACCAGACAGTGAATACTTACCTCAGGAAGCCCTAAAAATATGATGTGATGATATGACAATAAGAAAGGGGGGAAGAAAATCAAGTCTATCTAGACATTAAAGAAATCAATAGAACAGGAAATAAGGCGATGGGGGGAACTTAGTCTTCAGAAGTGCTCAAAACTCTTGACTAATTGCTGCCATTATTTTTTTTCAAATTAACGATCCAAAAAGAAGAGTGCCCACCACAAGAAAGTTTAGACAGAAAGTCAGATATTTCTGCAGTATCTTCAGGCAGAAAATATCAAAGCTGTGAGCCTTTTATGGCACTAAAGCACACACATCTAGGTCCACATGAAAATTTAATCCAGAAATTATTTTTTCATTTATGTTTATTCTTTAAAGATGCTAATCATACTAGATAGGATGCATTAAAAGCAGTTCTTTTTTAAGGATTAACTTGATTCCAAATAACAAAACCTTACCTTGCCAGCTATCATTGCAAACACACAGCTTCTCGCCTGTCAAATCACAATACCCGTGATCTGGACTGCCACAGTTGGCTTTACAATATGGAATATCACAAGCTTCTCCTTTCCAGTACTTGTCACACTCACAGTATACCCGGCTTGGTATGGAGACACTGGTTGTACACTTTCCATGTTCTGAGCAGTTATTAGGACAAGAATTAATTCTGAAAAAAATATGTAAAATAAGGAAAACAAGCCAAGAGTTGATGACAGTGGTTTCATCTGACAGTATTCCAAGACTATTTGTTAGATAAAGTACTTCTTTTCCTGAATAATTTCTATGTACTGATAAAACACAACTTTAATGATGATTTTACAGCAAGTGAGCTGGAAAGGTGTTCATCCAGGCTTACATACAAAGTCTGTGATGCAGTCAGGATTACAAACACTTTGTACTTTAACAAGAAGTATTGACATTAGACAGAAGGACAGGTCCTGCCTGGACAGATCACCATCTTTTTTTTTTTTCCTGTGTTCTAGTATCAGTACTCTAGTCAGTCCCTTCAAATGCTTATTATCTCTAGGAACATCCACACTGGAAGTGACTGTGAGCAGTAATCCTTAAACTCTCCACCACAGGCATACAGTTAAAGGGTTTTCCCAAGTGGGTTTGGTCCATGCTATAGAACAGTATGTCTAACATCCGAGGGGAATAAAATTGGAAAAAAACGAGTAAGGAAAAATACAAGATGGTTAAATATCCTGAAACTACTTACAGGTAGCACTTCATGCTTTGAACCCTTAATAATAGAGCCCCCTTAACCTTGCCTCCTTAACTCCACAGTCAGAGATGCAAAAAGAGGAAAGATTAGGCCGAAAGAAGTCTGTGACTGTTACAGGAGTTAGCATTTCTGCGATATGCCCTACCAAACACTGAGATCACAGGCAAATGGATTGCAAAATTATGCAAACTGGTTCCAGAAATGCAGGCAATTCCTTGGAGATGAGGAGGAATGGAGCACATCGAAGTATGTGAGTCTAAGAGTTTCCATGAACAGAATCTCAGGTAGTATGTGCCTGACGAAGTCCAAAAAGGATTTGAAACCTTTTTTGATGACTCACAGCAAAGGGGTTGGGTTGAAACTCAGAATAATCTGTTACTACAAACCCCTGATGCTTCCTGTAGATGTGAGAGCTGAACACCATTCATAATCTTCCTTGCTCTTACCGAAGGAAGAACGAACAGAAAAAGTTAGCAAGGAACTATTCAAGGCTGGCCTTTGGCCAAATGTAGTTGTGGCAGGAAAGTCAGGAGACATGTTTTCATTTTCTAAAAACTCACACCTCAGAGGACTGATTCTGTTACACTACCAAAAAAGAAAATTCCATGTCTGAACTACAAATGTCCTAGGGGTTTTGCCTAGTAACACACATGGCATTAAAACCATTGGTGGCATTAACTGCTGAATACCACAGCTGTGAGGAACCTCTCCCCTGACTTCACAGGAAGAGTGTTCTGTGGGAAGGTGAACAGTTAAGTCTCTCCAGCAATAGAGATACCAGTTTAAGAGTAGACATATTCCCATTCCAACAGGTTCTTTAAGGATTCAAACAGAATGAGAAAAACTGGATCAGCAGAGGTGGAAGCAGGTTGCCACTCCAAGGAACAGAAAATTTACTCAGAGAGTTCTGGAATAACTACTATAATTACTGTTGTTTGCAACTGGCATGGCATTTTAGTCACAGATGCTGTGCTTCCATCTTCCCCAAAATAAAGGAATACGAGTGGTCGATCAAGATGACGTCAAAAACTGCTTTGGGGTTACCAAACCAAGGAAGAAAGAAGGTAACAGAAGCAAAGTGCAACAGATCAGTGACAGAAAAGTTAATGCAGCCATAAAAAGCAATCATAGCTACTTATTTTATCATAAGAAATTACTCATTAAAAAAATATTTTAAAAGTATCCATTGCAATTGAAGAAACAGAAGAACAGAGTACATAACATTTCTTGAGTTATATATGTAATGGAATTAAAAACTGGCAGGTTTTTTAATTTATTTTAAATCTTAAAAAAAATTAGGTAATGATATGTAGCATGTACCACATTACCAAGTCACAGAAGAATGCAGAGCACATACACTCATTTCTTAAGAACGCCATGTCATATCACCATTTGCTCCCAAGACAAACAAAACAAAGTGCAATAAAAGCTTCAGGGATAACTGAAAAATGTATCTAATTACACTAGATAAATCTGCCAGGCGATTGCATTTTACTGATGTCAACTGACAAAAATTAAAAATACCCAGTCTTCTAGACTGCCATTTCCAATATAACATATTTAGTGAGGTTTCTCAAACTCTGAATAGCTATTTATTATCTGGTAAAAGGTAGGCAAACTGCTGCAAATTACAGAAACAATCTTTCCATAGACAATTTAACAAAGACCTCTGCCAAGAGTAAAGCTATGGTCAGAAGCTTAAATAGGATTTTTAAATTAATAAAGAGTATGACAAAAATATTACGTGTACTTCCACATTTGAGGTGCAGTGTTGGCCACCACATCCCACAAATTAGTATTTCAGAATCTGAAGTAATTGAAAGAAAGGAACAATATCTGCAATCATGGGAAAACTATCACATGAAGAAACAGGTCCGACAGGACCAAGCACTCCCCTCTTGAACTAAAGCATCCAGTATAAAGAGACATCACATTATGAGTCACAAGCATGTCCCAAAAGAAACAGAAGTTGCAATCAACAGCTGGTGCATATAACAAGGAAAAGGCTCAGGTCCATTGGATGCATCTTTAGAGCTGCTGACACAGAAAACCACAGTGGAGGAAAGCAAGCATAGTTATAGCAGATTACGCTGCCATCAGAGAAACTAAAATTTGGACAGTGCAGATAAGAAATATGAAGGCAGAATGTAAACTGAGATGGACAATAGGAGGGGAAAGTACCTGAGAAGTAGAAAAGAAATTGAATAAAAGCCTTGCAGCTGGCACAAAAATAAAAGTAGGACTTCAGTGAAGGTTTCAAAAGCCATAGAAGTACATTCAGCAAGAAAAATCAAGCAACAGATGATCCTAGTTCAAGAGAAGGGAATTGACATGACAGCAGATATAATCTCCCTTCTATTCCATATGACAACTACATGTGTTGGATAAACACTGGAAGGGATACATTCTAGTTCCATATGGCATAGGAAAAACATACTTTTGGAATAGCCATGTGGCTTCACTCAGAACAATATACGTTATCTCTTTTTTTTTTCCTTTTTTTTTTTTTTTAAACTAGTACCTTGATGACAACTCATTACAAACCCAGGTCCCTGACTTTAGAAACATGCCACAGTATAACTCTTACACTATTAATAAAATCAATAGATAAACACTTTCCCTGGGTTTGTCATTCTCCTGAAAGAACTGATAGCCTAATTTAAAAAGTAATTACTTAGTAAAAAATACTTACGAGTAAAAAATGTTAAATCCAGTTAGGTTATAAGCAGCATCACTAAAAAAGTGTAGTAATGCATAGCCAGATGTAGTAACTACTTCAGGAACAGTTTCATTTCCACGGACTTCAGGGACTATTAGACCACTGGAAAAGAAAATGAGAATACTGTTTTTAAGCAGTCTTTGGGGCGGTGGGGGAAGAGGGAGTTAGCTATTCTGTTTGTTATTTATATACAGAAGATAAGTCATAAATCTCATTTAAAAAACTTCTTTAAAAAAAAAAAAAAAAGCAGCAGCAGCATATAAAACTTGCCCATGCCTCTGCAAGGTAAGGTAGGGTTTTCCAGGAAATCAAAACAAAACCTCCTCCCTCACAGATTAATGCAAAATTTCACATCAGATTATTTTGAGGGTGCATGCACCGTCAGTATAATTTTTAAAACTTATTTTAACTTTGAAAATATATATATATCTCCTTCAGACAGGTGCTTAATACTCACTATCAGCAAGAATTCTACTTCCACATAATATTTGCACCTTCAGAAGTTTATCTTAAAGAATTTCAAACCTGGAAAGTAATTAAGTAATTTCCATGAAAAGGCAATTTTCAATAGAAAATGAAATACTTTTTAAAACTTCAGAAAGATGTTAAGATGTCAGCCTTAAATAAAGATGGAAGTAGAAAAAACAAGCAATATATTAATATACTGAGGAAAAAGGATCACATGCAAAAAACAGTGCCACTTCACAGATATAAATTAAAAGTTATAGGAATCCTAAGGTAAACACTAAAAATCAATACACTGAAAGACATCTGAAGTAAAGAACACAGGAAGAGGAACCTCTTCTTTCCTTCCATTCATGCTACAAGTCAGGCTCCTGAATGACAGCTAGACACATTTAACAAATACAACTTTGGGGAGGAAAAAAAAAAAAAAAAACACAAACCACCAAGCAATTATGTAACAATTGAGGAGAATTAGGAGAGAAGGTGCAGATTGCTATAGTTGGGCAGGACAGAGGGATGACCTGAGCTTTGTTGCCTTAGGAGAAAGCACTATCATTTATGCAGTTAGTATTTCCTAAACTTCAGCAGCATGATCAGTATTTCATAGCACAAAATGAAGTACAATTTCTGTCCCATAGAGCATCTGTGTATATATGCACAAACAGTTTCTGGTTTGTTGGGGTTTTTTGTTTTGTTTTGTTTTTTAATATAGCTTTGCACTCAATGGATATCCCAAGATAAAACTTGTACTGACTTCAAAGGATTAGGATCCTGTGCCTTTTCTCTAATAAACTATAGCCCACTTGCATAGAATATTCTTTCTGGAATGTTTCCCAAAATTTTAACAAAAGGGTAGGAATAAAGCAACTGAAACATTTTGGTAAAGTTCAGAAATGGAGGAAACAAGTGTTAAAAATCATATGCCCTGCTTTTTCTCTCTTGGACATATAGGAAATGCAGTGCATGGACCTAAATCTTTACCTCAACAGTTTATTGTCATTTGAAAGGCAAATAATTAGTCTTTATTCAGCATTAGTTGCTGTGCTCGTTTATTGTTGTTGATTTTGTATTTATTTCTAAATCTTGCTATAAAGTAATACTATGAGTCTAGAAAACAAACATTAACCTGAAAAAATATTTAGCTGTGTAGCAATTCTCATAAGCTAACAATAATATAACAAAAAGGAAAGAAATTCCACCATTTCAGTTCATAGCAAATTTGAGATCTCCTGCAGGACTTTGTCCAGTTCAGTAATCTAAGGAAAATATGTTACAAAATTAGTGCTTAAGACAGCCTTTGCATCAAATGCTCTGAACAAGTCTCTTCAGTCTTCATACAGAAATATAGAAAGCATTTAGCAGCCATTTTTTATAACTTACACATAGCGCAACAGTCCCCAAGTTCTCCCTTAAGTAGGATCAGATACTGACACTATTGGCCAGTGCCACATTTAATGCATGTTAAAACTCAGGAGTCGCTATTGGAAGCCTACTGGAAAATACATTTCTGATTGCCTGTCTATAAGCATTAACACTCCATGCAATGTCAGCAGTAAGTACAAGCCACATAATGGATTTATGCTACGATCACCTAACCAAAAAAGCAGTGTTTTGCAATTTATTCTAATATAACTTTACGTACATGTTCCCACAATATTAACAAAAGAAAGCAAGTTATTTAACAAATTAAGGCCTCTAATGTTTTCGTTTTTTCTGCCCGCAAACTAAAAATGTCCATATATGACTACTTGGACTAAAAGGCTAATAATAAATACACTCACCTAAATACAGCTATTAAAGGTGCATATATTGAATCTCCATCATATACATACATATGGTCCCAACTACATTCCGTGGCAAAGTGATTAAATCTTAATCTTAGTATTGCATTTGGGCTGGAAAAAAAAAAAAAACACAAAACAACATTGATGCAAAATATTATTTACAGAAGTATTGAGCTCATAAGATAAAGAACTTACAGCAAAATTGATCATGCCAGCATAACTCTATTACAACATTTTGAGTACTAACTAAACATTTCAAAGAGTTAAATAACAAAATAGCAAATATTTTACTTTATCTTAGAAAACTTTAAAAATAAGGTCTTCAGTCCAAGTATAATAACCCCTAAAGTTAACAAGAGACTTAAGTTCACCAGGTTTCATCAGTATGCAGAAACACAAATTTAGAGCAATTAAAATATCGCATTTAAATATACTAGCTTCACTTTACAATGTCAGGACTATAAGGTTTAAAGAGTCTTTCAAGACAAAATCACCTACATATCCTCATTCCAGTATTATACTAGTTATTGAAAATAAAAATCCTAACACACAAGTTCAAAACAACAAGCAATATTACTGCAAGATTTTTTTTTTTCTTCCTCCTCCCCTCCCCCATATAACACCTGAGAGTCATATTTCACCAGTTTTCAGTAGAGATTCAGATTGAGAATGTAAGATTTCTGAAAGGGGTATTTTCTCATATGACAAAATTAGCAGACTCCTAAATATATTCCGTGCAACATACTGATTATTTTCTTTTATTTCATTTTATTTTTTTCCCTCCTACTGACAGGCTCGAGGGCAGTTTCTCAGTTTGGAAAACATAGGCTTTTTTGACAGAGAGAAAGAGATCATTTGGAGAGAGCTCTTTGTTCATTTTTTAAAAGAGAGTATCTTATACATATGTAACTTTCTTGTCTGTTGACATTTTGCACTGTGTTTCTGGGTTCCATCACTCTTCCACATACTGTGCAGCGTATTGTTTCCTCCAGGTACTCACTCTACCATCTCCCGCAAAGGGGAGGAAGAGAGCGAAGACCAACTTCGAAGCAGAGTTTGCATACAATCCTCAGGCATGTTTCCACTTTAGTATAGTGTAGTGCAGTGCAAATATTCCTGAGCTAGCTTGGGTAAAAAGAGAAAGTCTATTTATGTCAGAAAGGTATTCAGCTATAGCCTAGTCACCTAGATATTGAAGCTTCTACTTAAACGATTTTGCAAACTACCCATAACTTTATTGCTGTTCTGTTTAAGTTACTATCTACATATAAGCAGACCAAAATTAGATCAGATAGGTCATTACTGAACTGCAGCAACAGAGGAGACATCTACAGTAATTGAGATGATGACAATATGGAAATACAGAAGGAGGCAATTTTCTTTTAGAATATTAGTAGAACTTGGACCTAGCTAAATTCTTCAGCAAAATCCTGATCCATAGCCTGGGGGAAAAAAGTCCCACTGAAATTTAACAAATTTGTGCCTTTAAAAATTAGCCATATTAGTGCATATGTCTCATCATTTCTTTGTGCAAATCTGTGTATTTCTGTGCTGCATAAACTGAAAATTAGCAACAGACATGAGACATCTAAACTATATAAACTGTGGGCACAATATGATTTTAAAATTAAGTATATGAGGAAAACTAGAATGCAAGAGAAAATACTTTATAGAAGCACTAACTTTTGAGCAACATGTAACTGAATAATTATAATTAAACTGGAAGCATTCTGTACTTGAAGCCATTCCTGATTTATCGCTGGAGAGTAAGATAAGGAGTTAAATAATAGGATTCTCTAACCACATTTGGAACTTATGTAAAGGTACTCAAACAGGCAACAAATTTATCATAGGGTTTTGAGAGCTTGCAGCACTGGCCAAATTCCAATGTTAGCCTAAATTTTGCCAGCAGTTTGAATGGGAATGGAATTTGGCCAACTCTGAGCAATCCTGAAAATTCTACTTCAACTTTTTTTTTCCTTTTTGAATCTTTATAACATTTCAACAAAAACAAAACTAACAAACAAAAAACCAAAACTGTTTATATTGTATCCAGATGCAGTTTTGACTTGAGTTTTGATTTGAGTTCTTTAGATGTCTACAATACACAGTACCAAACTGTCAGAAAATTTAAGCTATGAAAATAAATACTTACTATCCTTCAATTAACCATGTACATTTAGTTTTATATTTATAATTTATTGGTCCATCTGTTAAATATCCAGAAGGTTCTGTTAACCTACAAGAGAAAAAAAAGTGCTGTAATAAACCAGAGACAACAGAATGCACATCATCAACATGCCAGTAGATTCCTTCTGGATGGAGAGAAAATTGGGTGTGGGGGAAAGAGTTAAGTCTCTCTCCATATTTCTTGTCACACTATTTTTGCTCATAAAAACTAGAATTCTGATTATTCTATATCACTGATTTGCTTTCTTCCCCCAGGCAATCACAAGACTTCTAATTTTTCTAGTTCAGTAACAAGCAAATACTACATACAATTTAAATTATCCTTCACATGAAATGGATGCAAGCCAGTGTAAAGGGCTTTTCGTTTAAGAGGATTTTGATTTGGTTTGCTTGTTTCTTTTGCCATTACATTACATCTTACTTCTGAAATTAGACCACAGCAGCAGTGGGAAACCTGTTCCAGATCAAGAGAAATTAAGGCATAAATTATAAATTTAAATAAGCATATCTGCCAGCCTGTCCCTCTCTTATTCCTGGTCAGTGATGAGACATGGGAAAGCTGAACAACACTGAACTACACAGAAACTAAATAAAATGCATACTAAAAGCCATAAAAGGTCAGACCAAAACGCCAACATAGCCCGGTACCCTGTCTCTGACAATGACCTACAGCAGATATCCAGGAAGGGATTTAAATCCCTACAAATGCTTCCCACAGCATTACACCACCTACAGCGACTTGCAGGTCAGGGACATATTCAAGATGCAAGTTAACCATGAATCTCTACAGTAGCATAATAATGATTTCCACTTTGTTCTCTATTCCCATCCTAACATTTTATTTGCTCTTTCAACAACTACTATGCTGATATTTTAAACACACCTAGCTGCTGTAACTTTTTTTCTGAGTGATAATAGTTCAAGATTCATTACATACAGAAATTCATTTAATGTAGAAATAGAACCTTTTTCCTCCATTCACATATATTACTTCACATTAATCTATACAGAGTGATAAAATAGCAGATTAAATTCAATAATCCATTACCATAAAAGCTTTCTGAAAGAGCTTAGTATCTTCAGCACACTAACTTCACTATTTACCCCATTTTCTACATCCTTTATGATTATGTTGTGTAGTTCAGGCCTTAACACAAATCTCTGGTGGCCTTACTCCACTGGGAAAACCAACCATCCTACTCTTTAAAACGTTACAATGATAACAAATAGAAATACATACACAGAAATGTTCATTCCTTTCACTATAGTGTGGAAAGATAACCATTAAGAATAAGTATCATCGAATAAGAAAAAAGAAGCAGTTGGGGTTTTCTGTTTTGTTTCAGTTTTTTTAATAAATCAATAGAGTAGATCTAAGTCCAGAGGCAAAGCTGAACAACCTGAACAAGTCACAGCTAAATTTTCTCACCAGGAGTCCAGCTGAACAGGAATCCAATATCTGCTATCCTACTATCTTTGAAGCTGTACATACCAATTTTAAAAATATTCGCTACCACATCTACTGCAAGTTATTTACATTTGAACTCATACCAAACAGTAATTGCATACTTATTAACAGAGCTCTGTAATTCCAAACATAAAACTATAAACATGTGGAAAGGAAATAAAAACAAGAGAGCAAGAAAGAAGAATTTATAAGACAAGGTCCATGCAAACTCTTAGGTTTTTAAACAAGTTCATTCACCTGTAAGAACTAGCTTCAGTTTGTTAGACACACTGTAAACCACTCTGTTCAAATCACTAGTGGTTTGAATGAAGATTTTTTTTACCCGTGTTTTCCTTTTGATGAAATGGGACAAAGCTCTCTAATATGGGGAGCTGTCCAAATAATTGTACTTCAAAACATTTTCAAGGCATAAAAGCAGTATCAATAACATATTTTTTGCTTCTGAATAAAAAGGAGAAAAGCAGATAAACAGCTGGTAACATGAGCATCAGACTGGGAGGAAAAAAGAAAATAAAACCCAACAACAACCATATACTTCAGTCAGCTGACAGCTGAGAGAAAATTTCCCTAATAAAACCTAGTACATTGAGCTGGTCTGAATGCTGCAGTACACCACTCCCCAAGAGCGATGGTTCCTGGTAAGTGCTATACAAATGCTGGTGTAGCTCATAAGCAAAGTAATGAATGACGAGGCACAGCTGGTAACTCCCACTCCTCCCTTGCCGCACGCTGGAGAAGCTGCAGCAATGGCCACGGGGAAAGGCTAACCATGCCCCTGCCAGGTGCCCTCTTGTGAATCAATGACTGGCCACAGAATACTTTTGCTCGAAGCAAGCAAAAGACACATGCAGTTTAAGTTTGTAATGTTTCTTTTAGTTGAGAAATATCAACTTCACCTAAAGGTATACTTTCATGTTTATATATATGATTTGAAATCAAGCTAATATTGATGCTTGGCCCCTAGCAGAACCTTAGTAAAGCTGACTACAGGACCAGATCCCACGTCTGAATGTGTGCTAGATTGAAATCTTTTTTTTTTTTTTTAAAAAGGCAGTAATGCATAAAATTCCAATCAAAACAGATTGCTGTCATATTGTTTATATACGGATGTAAAGTCTTACATAGCAAGCCACTGAACATTTACTTTTCTGCAAGAAGTGTGAAATATCACAAGTATTCATGTGCTGTCATGACCATTGCCTTCTTAGTAGCTGTATAATGCAATGGAGATGACTTACAAGAGTTGTTTTTATTAAATCAGCCCTTTGGCACTAGTAAAGCGCAAACAATTTCCCTTGTCACCTAGGCTGATAATTTTTTGATAAATAGTTTCTTGTGGAAGAGCAGATAGCCTTTGAAGCAGCTATTGCACTTCGCTGAAAAAAGTAAACAATAAGTAAGAGCATGACATTGCTTTGTAATAATGGTTGTGAAAAATGGCAAGATAAAGGGGCTGTTCTATTTAAAATAAATACATAGCAAGACAGAGGGGTATTACTTTAAGTTTCTTGAGTCATACCGAGAACTTTTCTGTACCATTTTTCTTTCCAAATGTTATCCAATACCAAATCCCATGAGCAACACATATACATATATCAGTACTACTTTCACATAACCTCTTACCAAATCAAGGGCAATATTCTCTATCATGTAAAGCCAGGTATTCATGGGCATAGTTTTACTCTGTGACTAACAGTGATCCTGTCAAATAACCAAAATCCAGATGAGCCAACATGACCACACACTCTTTAGTCACAGAAGTGGAACAGCCAGAACGAAGCCTACATGCCGCAACCAACTCCCTGCTCATTGCTTTCTCATCGCTGAGAAAGCTTCAGGGATGAGGGGACAGCCAGAACAATTTGTGTGACCTGCTTAAGCACCACAGGTTTATCACACCTAGACTCCAGCTCTCTAAACAGAATGCACAGGGGAGCAGCTGATGTTGTATATTGTCATTTTAAATTGCATGCCTGCTTTCACAAACACAACAGTATTTTTTTAGTTGGCATGGTTATAATCGAAACCTATAAAGAATTAGAGGTGCATGCCAAGAGAACATTTCCCTTCTCTGTATACTGTAAAACAGATCTACCAAATTATAGAAAGAAGTCAGGATGCTGCACAGCAGAGTTAAAGACATTCAGAAGCATCAGTAACAGATTAGTCACTCACCAAGCTAATCAGTCAGTAATAGTTTACGTGAAAGATACATAGGTTGTTTCATCTAGCAGACATATACCAGAAATGTGAGGGCTAAAGGCTGAAGCCAACACAGGGCAACTGAAACATGCAACAAGGGGATATCTATATTCCCCTGGAATATTACCACTGTTATAAAATAATGGCAAATATAACTGACTTAGTATTTACAGTGGTAATATTTATATTTACCACTGCAGAGGCTTTAAATCAAGACTGATGCATTTCAAGAAAAGAGAAAAGTATGTTCTAGTTCAGTCAGAAATTATCGGTCCAAAATGAAGGAGTAGTCAGACAAAATCTATGGCCTGCAATACATAAGACATCAGAGCAGGTTATTAAAATGGCCCTTCTTGGCTGTAATATTTATGGATCTGTGAAAAATGCAGTCATGTCATCTCCTGTATCTTCTTGCAGAAGAATAGTATCATCAAATCTTTCAGAAAGGGGCACTAATTTAAACCAGCGAAGTCATTGGGTATTTTCTGTCATCAGCAGAACATGAAAATCCACAAAACTGCTGGTAGATGGACAGACAGAAGTTTGATTTATAATACAGGAACATTAGGAGAAACAAAGCATAAGGCACATTCATAATATTACAAATATTCACTGTTACATAAAAGAAGGGGTTATGAAGAGGTTCATTTATCTCTATATTAGTGTCACATTTCTATTCAGAATTTTATGAAATGTTGGATTATTTTGCAATTCCTACTTCAGATATACCTGAATATAAGATACAGAGCATGTTTTGCTGTATGGATTCATCTCAATATCAGTATTTGCGTCTCAGTCAAGGACTATTCTCTCCATTGTTGCAAAATTTTGCTCCATCTCCTTTTTATCTTTTATGAAAATTTGTTTTAGTAAAAAAATAAAAATCAATAACTGTGCTTCAAAGTTATAAGATCAAATCCTTCATAAATACAAGTAGGGGCAATCTTTCTAGCTCAAGATCTTGTACCTAATCTTTACAGCAAGGAAAGAGGCTCTTCACGTATCCCAGATGAGATCAGCTGAATACATTAAGAAAGAAGAAAAAAAAATTTGGAACACCTTACAGAACAGCCCAGAACTAGTGAGCACTATGATATCAGAAAGAAATACAGAAGAGATGAAGAGGCCATTTCTCATACCAAAATTTTAAATTATAGTCTAAGAAGATTTTTTTAATATTTTTTTCAAAGGAAGAAAAACAACATGTTCTGAAAAATCCAAAGCCATATTTTCATTTTCCGGGCATAAACCATTGATTGGCACCTGACAAAAATCCTAAAAATTTGCATTTGGTTTTCCTGCATTTTTACATTTATTGTAGAACCTTGCTGTTGGTTAATTTTTTTCAACAATGTATATTAAACAGAATATACTGAACATCCTGTAGTTCTATTTTTTCTTAAATGACTAATCAAGAGGAACAAACATTTAATACATTAAGAAAATATTTGCATATGCCAATCAAACTCCTATACATGTTACATACTGCTTTGCATTAATAGAAGAATGTATATTTAGAAACAGTAAGGATATTCACGACAACTTTTCACATGCCAACTAATCAAATGCACACTCTTAAATAGGCCCCACTTTATCCACTGACAAAGTAACAGTTTCTTTTGTAAAATGTCCCTGCTGCTTAATTAAAGTATTCAGTTCCTCCCTTTATTTTAAACAAAACCAGGCTCCAAAACAATCCAAAACATCCCAGAAAATTAAAATGAAGACTACAATACAACATTTTCCCTCTATTTCAAGAAGCATAACACTTGTGTGGCACAAATGTACTTTTTTCTTGAGTGTTGAGGTTTTGGGTGTTTGGGGAATTTTTTGGTTTGGGTTTTTTTTGTTGGTTTTTTGTTTGTTTGTTTTTAATAAAGCTAGCAGGGATATAATCTTTGATTGGTGCAAAACATTAATTTAAGGTTTAATTCCAACAGATGTTGTGTTTCTCATTTACTGTTTCTGAAAAAGGCCATTAGTCTATACTACATTTTTATAACAGTCCCAAAAACTACTGAAAGAATACTGCAGAAAATAAAAGTAATATAGTAACATTAAAGGCAGTCCCTATATTTATTCTATTGTACATTAAAATTACTGTGGAAATACTGTATGAGACTACCTAAGGATTTTCTTCTACCTCCACACAATGTTAGGTGGTACTTGACTTTTTTTCCCCAAAAACCCTTGAATCGCCATTCAATTACAACACACCCTAACCCCTATCCCAAGGCAGGATCAACTATACTGAAATCTTTTTTCACAGTTATTTGTCTTATTTATTCTTAATAATTCCAGTGACAGAAGTCTACAATCTTCTTAGGCAATCTATTTTAGTACTGACTTATCCTTATTATTAAAAAGTTTTTCTAAACGTCTAAAAATTTTTTTCTTACTTCAACTCAAACATATTACTTCCTGTCCTACTCAGAGCAGACCTGGAAAACAGGTAATTTTCTTCCTCTTTCTGCCTACCTTTTACAAGCATCTACCTCCAGGCTTTTCTTCTCTGAATTAAGCAACTTAATCTAGTATTCCTCATGCATCGTTTTCTAGACTTCCTTCCTCTAGAACTTGTCCAATTCATCTGCATCTCAAAATGGTACCTGCTACTCCAGTTGTAGTCTGACCAGCATAGCAACCAGAGAATTATTTAATGTTTTTAATATAGACAGTTATCCTGAATGTAAGTAGCAGAATAACTGCCTTTATGCATGCCGATTTGTATACAACCTGTAATTCCCTGTGACTGCTAACTTCCTCCACAGAAGGAAGTAAACAGTATTACTCTACTTCATCTTACTGGGGTTAATTATGCCTACTGATGTGTAGAAATTTGAATCCAATTCCATGAGGACGATTTTTTTCAGGCAGCGTTATATGGGATCAATGCAGCTTGCATGATCTGGAACTTTCTGCATGGGAAGTTTCATTTATAATCACTTTCTCGGCAGGAAAATCTATTTTTATTTCTGTGATATAAGCATTCACTTAAAAGTTGGTTACTATTCACTTAAAAGATGGCAACTCCTGGCCACACTGCATAGTGAGAAATCCTACTTAAAAATCAATGGACTCCACAAGAAAAGATGAAATTCCATTTGTGTATATTTATCATAAAGTTCTTTGAAAAACTACATTTTTCGTAACAGCCTTTTTTCTATTACTCAACTATGTCAACAGTTTTTTAATTATTATTCATTATTCGTTCACCTTACAAGCACTAACATAAAGTCAGTACTAACAAAAATTAAAACTCAAGTGCACATATGGAGAAGGTCCCATCATGACAGTTGCATTAATTTTGTATACTATAATGTAAGCCATTGAACCAACTACAACACGGTACCATTTTTTGCATTAGTTAAAACCAGGCAGTTGCCAGACATCAGCACTGTGAATTAGAGACACAAACACACAAGGTTTTCCTCTTCCTCACAGTTCTAATATTAAATCTGAGGAAAAATATTGATGTGCATATAGAAAAGAACTTTCTACTTTTCTGCATGTAGAGAAATTTTCCCATTAGCTTCCAGCAACAGCATATGTCAAAATGCTCTATTTTAAGTTTTTTTGACCAAATGAATAACTGAATTTTGGATGAACAGAGGCCAAGAGATGAGGTGAAGAACAGGCACAGTATTCTCTCTCACTGCACAAATGACTGGACTATTTTCATTTAACAGCTTGATCCATAAATGTAGCAAATAACACTACTGAAAGCACAGCTTCACAGCATGGGTCTCGGAAAAGTCAGGATGGCTTCTGTCTTCAGATTGTTCTTCAGAGTACATACCTATATTCTTTAAAATATGCAATTATAGGCCATAACTATCTAAAAAAACAATCCAAATGCTGATTGCCTTGAATCTAAGCAAATTAACACACCATTTTCTCTACTGGTATTGAGTATTTGTTTATTTTTATAATTATGTAAATGAACCCAGATTTTGGAATAACATAACTTATCCAAAAAGAGAAGTAATTTTTTGAGAGGACTCAAATCAAAAAAAAAAAAAAAAAAAACACCAGCAAACAAAATCTGGTCTGCCAAGACACTAATATAGTATGAGGGAGAATAGTAGAGTGCAGCCAGTGTGGTAAACACTTTAGGAAGCTGACTGAAGAGAGAGGCAGCAAGGAAAAATAGATCAGTGCTCAGAAATCTGTCATTAAATGCATTATTACCCTTCATTGGATTCTTACCCTTTTTTGAAGTGATATTCACATAATGTAACAAGAAAACCACACGCAAAGATATTTAACAAATTACTTGGATTATTTTCAGAAAAACTCCTTACCTATAACTCTCGTGCCACTATTCCTCCTCTAATAAATACAGTAGACATCCATCAGGAACAATTTTTTTTTTTTAAATACAACTTGAAAAGCACCTGATTCTGTATCTGAGATGAACAAAACCAGATTCTTAGAGATTACCACTTAATTGTTTAACGCAGGTACCCAAGTACACATATTTTACTGAAAAATGGTTGACCTGTTTTCCAGAGGTTTAACCTGAAGTCAGAAAATACTTTCTAAATGCAAACCTTTCCCTTTGGGGGAAAGGGAGGAGCGCTGTTATGCTACATTTTAAGAAACCCAAACTACTAAATGCTGTATCACATCCTATCATTTAGAAGTTATCGACAACTTAAAAAGTTTTTATGCTATCTAGTTTTACACAGATGGATTTACATGTAATATTTACGGAAAGTTTCTACAAAATTGAGTGGAGTTGAGTCAATCCACAGAGTTCAACAGTGAACTGCATACTTTCTACAGAATTGCTACACCAATTAGCATTTCAAATCTTGCCAATATTTTCCAGGTGGCAGTGGTCCTCTTCGTCTCAACTTGGAAATCAGTGCCTTTTTAAAAGATACTGCAAATAGCACAATATCCTCTACTGACCTGGAAAAAACTTCAAGAAACACAGCTTCATGTCTCTTATCGTGAATAATACACACATTTGGTATTTCCTATTTTAATATCATGGTTGGACAAAATCATATGAGACAGATATCTATTCTATTAGAAATGCCCAGGCTAGTTCATAGATGTCATCCAAAATTCTTCCTATAAATAGGCCTGCCACTATGCTTAAAATTAAGAATTTGGCATCTTGATACAAACACAAGACATCATATATTTCCCTGTATCACTATCTCATTGAATTATGACTACAAACACTACTTTAGATATAAAATCCAAAAGGTTAAAAAGCTGTATAAAGATAATTCCTGTTTTGAGTAAGAGGCAGACAATCTTCCCGATTTGTTGGCTGAACTTCTTGTACTCACAGTTTCATGTCATGGTTACTCATTTTCTCAGAAAAAAGAGTAAGCTTTGAAATATTCAAAATTCTGACTATTTAGTCTCGATTCAGAAGAATATTAACAGCAGTCCCAAAGTTTTGTCATGTATCAATGCATACAGCTACCATTAGAAGCAAACAAGAATTACAAAAGAATCTGCCAGGAAGCAAGGAGACACGTCATTGGTCTAACATTTTAAAATGTTCATTTTGGCCAAGAGTTATTTTTATGGCCAAATGTTGCCAAGATAATGAAGAAATAAATAACAGAAGCAAAAAAAAACCCCACACTCTGCCAGACTGAAGTGGTCCTATTAATTACTTTTTTCCTACCACATTAATATTGTTATTATGTCATTTAGAAAAGTTCTGTACCTGAATAGATTGTTACTTTAAAATTACCCAGAAGTAACACATTATCTTTGTTATCATTCCTAATGTTTAAAAAAAAAAAAAAAGCTATAGTTTAGGTTTCTTTAATTGCTAGAGCTCTTTTCTCTAGGCTTTATTTTCTACAAGGCAGCCCTCTATTTCCAAAAGTAACATGGTTAAGTGCATTTTCTAACATATTATTTATATTATTTTGTTAACATCTTTCACTTCATCTCTGCTGCCTAAAACAGATTTCAATCCAAGTAGGTTCTATGTTAAAGTAGGATTGTCTACAGGTTTTGATTTAATCACAAGATTAACATGAATGAAGGATAAAGTTAATAGTGAATTTGTATGTATTTGTATATACTTTGAACATATATATGTATATATTTATAAAATACATATACATGGCTCAATATACAAGACTTCTATAATTAATCAAACATGCTACAGCATCTTAAAACGTGGGGCACAAAGTATATAGACAATGCAGACTGAGGTACTTGGCAAAAAGATAATGCACTGTGCCAATTTTTCACTGTACATGACTATAAATCTCATTTTCATTTGTGACCTAGTTCAGGGTTTTAACTTAAGCTTCCTGAGGTAACAGCCAAATGCTCTAAATCCAGTGTGTCACCTACTCCTAAATTTCTCATTGTCTCAGACAAGTTTCTATAATAAACACCTGTGCCCAACAAGAGGCAGCTATTTCTACCTTTCAGTCATTTAGATTGATTAATACCTAACCATCAAATTTTATGTTTGTTAAGGACAGAGTTCTCCTGGTAGGAAACTACCTCCTACCATAAGGCTGCAAGCACCAGCTCCTGCTAGCTATATTAATTCTGAAATTATCCAAATGTAGTAAACTTTGACACACACACTCCAAAGAAAACCAAAAACAAAGACATCAAGAATCTCTTAGCATCCCTAAGACTACACTAACAGAAGTTTGTTTCATTTTATACTATTTATGATTTGTTTGGTTTTCAACACTTTTTTTTAAATTCAGCATCCTCATTCTATTTTTATTTATATATACATATAAAAACAGCAACTCCTTCCTCTCTTCCACCTCCCATCAGCACACATGCTGCTTCACAAGAGGTTCCCAGTCCCTGAACACAACCTCAGACAGTACAAATGTTGAGATAAGAAGAGTTAACAGTTCTTTTAAAAACATAATTGATTAATAAATTCAAAGGACTGGCTGCTGACTAGGTTTCAAGTACTGTCTTTTAGATAATTATACAGATCATCACTTACTTTCTGACTTCCATGGCTATAGCAATTATCAGGACATTACACATTTGCCTTAAATACAGAGCCCATCCCTCTTTTTGCTGTAAAGAACTGGAATAATGGCATTCATGTCTCTCAGGTATTACAAGACATTCCTGTTTGGGGATATGAAAGATTCTTACTAGTAATAAAAAAAGCATCATTTTAGAACACATTGTTTGTGGCAGGTGTCATTTCATTCATATTTTCTGCTTGACTTTTTAATTCATGAGTAAGTTATAACACTGTTAGCAACTTCCAATATTCCCTCTAGAAGTGGATGAAGACATATCAGCAAGGAAAGAACATGACATTTTGAGTCCTAACTATTCCAGCTGCCAGTTTCACAGAATTAAACATTTCACATTTTTAGAGGAGTTGGGGGGTGGGGGGTGGGGGTGTTTCTTTGAGTGGGTTTGGGGGTTTGGAGTTTTCTTGAGGCAGAGGGTATCTTTTGCCCATAATTTGTTCTGTATTTCAATGCAAAACCTCCAGAATTAATCAAATACTGAAGTCGGGTTTAAAATCACAAACAAAACTTCTTAGAAATTTTAGCTTTCAGCTCATAGGCTCTCAACTGAAATGAAACACCAAGAAAAATTTGCAGATAGTGATGAGAAACATCAGGAGACAGGGGCACACACAGAACTGTATGTTATACCCATCAGTTACTGAGCTTAATACAACTTCCCATTTACTGAAGTGTTAACAGAAGACCTGCTAATGCAATGATTTTGCATCTCCAAAGCTGGTGGTGTGAAATATCCTGACAACTTCAAAACCATACAAGTCTTAGGCCATTCTGAAATAAGTCTTAGTTTGTATTACATACATTCAGAGTGATTTTGTTTGGGTTTTGGGAAAAGGTATTGCTGTTATTTTTACTATCCACAGAAACACAAAAGAATACAAGACAAAAAAATTAGCCATGCTATTTAAATGATAAAAGCTTCATTTTTCCAATATTTTCTCTCTTACGTCACTTTTTTTTGCAATGAAGCATGAAATAATGAAAAACTACCGGTATACAACACAAAACCAATGGGAATCTCTGAAAGGTGGCACATCCATTTTTAAAGCTCTACACCAGAAAAGACGCACCCAGGAAAATGAACAGGTTTCATCCTGCAAACTGCCCCATGTATGTGCATTCCTGTAGTTCTAATGAGAAAACTCAACTGAGACTGCACATGCTATTCCATTTGCCGAGTCTTACATGGGCTTAGGATTTAAATGAGGCACCATATTAGTATAATTATGAAAAGATACAACTCTGAAGTTTTTCAATGTAACACTCCATGGGTTTATTCACCACACAGGCACTGAACCAAAAAAACCTTTGTTTTAGAATTTCTTTCTGCTAAGCAGAAAAATTACAACAGAAAACTTAATCTCTTCAAATCCTGTCTTGATAAGGACACTGCCAATTCGATGAACAATAACATTAAAAGTTTATGCTGAGATCTCCAAACCCCTTCTCCTCTAGCTTGCCAAGGCACTGATCAGTACCAGCCAATTCCTCAAAAGACATAGCTGGAGCTAGGAATAGGGCAAAAGGACATACAGGAACTTGTCAGAGGGGCTGTTGCCCCCAGCCTCCCACAAAAGGAGAATACAGGTGAGGGGAACATTGCTTGGAATGCCCCGCTTTCCCTTTAACAGAGTACAACAGCAAAATACATGCCTCCAAGACCAGAGCTCTTATGAGCCTATTCAAGTTATCCTTACAAGGATATAGCACAGCATGTGGGGCATGCAGCCAGCCTGTCTTTTCTTACCAGTAAAAGGATATAGAAAGTGTAGGACCATCTTTCATGAGCAGAAATTCTAGGGATTGCTCCTAGGATAACAGGCTGTGCCCACTTCAAACACAAAGCAGAATAGATTTAGAAACAAGGACCCACTCTTCATCAAGGCAGTATAAACAGAAACTATACCTGTCCACAGAGAGGAGCTTCTGATACACAGCGTAGTGCCCAAAAGCCAGCAGGAATCAATGAAGCCATACGCTGAAGTCTAAAGCCAGTAAATTAGGCTGTTGGAAACAAGTAGTGGAAAAGAAACAAGAAGGCAAGCAATCATTCTGAAATAGGGTCAGAAAAAAAAGCAGTGACCCTAAGGCTTAGAGAAAAAGTGATGATTCAGGTAGCAAAATGTGCTAGAGCAGAGAATTGCTTCAACGCAGCTGAACGGTTAGGGAGAATGAGAAGGATGGGTTGACGCTGCCCCTTCTCAGACTTCATGAATGGCATGCCAAAGAAGTACTAGCAGCACACACTCCACAGGTTGTGCTGTGGGAGAAGCTTCCCCAGCTCTCAACAACTGTAGACCAAAACAGAATCATTCAAAAGATATACTTTTGTTATTTAATATACCAACTTACAAACAAGCCATCGAGTATGCCTGTCAGCATTTAAATGTTTCAACTATCATTTAGTTGTCTCTTGCAATGTGTCAAACCAGAAATCTAAATTGCCCTGGTCACCTCACTCAACAAGTCATCTAACAGTCAAGTGCAGAGTAAATTTCCTGGCATTGATGGAATGTCTACAAAAAGGCCTTTGAAAGATACATCAAAAAGAGAGCAACTATTGCTTTATTTGATTGGCTTAAACAGAACTGGAATACATAGCAAATTCAGAAGGAAGTGCACTGGTTTGCATAAAGACAAGACAGACAACTGAAAGGAAAGTATTTAGCTGGAGGAAGATTATTACTGCAGCAAGGATGACAACTGAAACCAATCCCGTTTAAATAAAATCAGCTTTCCTTGCCTATATGACCTTACCTGCTCTACTAGATGCTTTCTTGAGTACCTTTACAGCCCACTATTCCAAACAACAGGCATGCATTGCCATAAGCGGTACCTTCTGTATCATGAATAATTCAATTATAACAAACATATTTTGTTTGTTTGTTTTTTAATTAGGAGTAAAGATAATTTATTTTTAAATGTTTTGGATGCTTGCTTTTGCTTTTCAGAAAGTTTCACTACAGGTAAAAGTAAGTGAGTAGATATGACAAACTAGCAAAACCAATTCTTCTTCTAAATCCTAGAAAACCACATAAACTGCAATAAACGTTCTTAATTTTTATTGAACAGAAGAAAATTCATCAAATATTCCTTGAAAGCTTGTGTATTACCAATATGGTCTGAAAGCAGTGTTCATCTAGAATTTCAAAACTGCTTTCGTATCCATATCAAAAGAAACCCCTCACAACAACAAAAGCAAGTCTTAATATTGCTTTTATTCAGTTCTCAGTTTGTGGACTAGAATTTGCATTTGTGCAACTATCTCAGATAACACTCTGAAGTTCCTATTGATCAGCTCAAATTGATGCAAAATAGATTCAACATTTATCAATACAAAAATAATTTCTCTTTTAAAGAAAATCATTCCAAGGATGAATTCACACAAGCTTAATAGCATAATACCAGCAACAAGTCACAGGAAAAGGAACTCAACTTTCCTTAAACTTTCAGTTGACCTTAAACCTTTCCAATACTTCTGCAATATATAACATAACATAGTCTTTTCAACATACGACTGCTTCCAAACCAAGCTCTTGCCAGAACCAAAATGTTACAAATCAAAACAGGCGCAATTGGAGTTATGGACAAAAGAACATTCAGTGCTGTTTCAAGAAAAAAAACTACATCACCTAAGACTACACCTAAGACAATTTCTGACAGTGTTTCTGGTTATTGCTACTCTTTTGTTACATCTTATATAGCATAAGCTACAAAGTAAAACTATATCATAGTATATTATCCTGTATAAACCATACCAAATCTGTTTTCAGGATATACTTCTGTATACATTTCTAAACATGCACACCACAGTCAAAACAAGCATTTTTTGGCCTTTGATTAGTCACCAGAAGGTGCTCTTAAAACTTTAATCTGAGCTTCAATCACTCCTGACCTCAACTCTCTGAGGACAGCATTGTGCACAGGACTGTTAGTAGGTCATTAAACTGGAACATATTATAGTTAAAGCAAAACTCAAACTAATTCTAGCATGGCTTGTTTTTCAGTAAGGAAGCTGAAGGGTTATCACCAGCCTAAAAAGAGCCAGAGGGCTTGTTGAGTCATCCCCAAAATAAGCTTTTTATTCAAAACTGCAAAAAACTAAAAAACATTTCTATAGATGCATACTCTTTATCAAAAGAAAAAATAGCCACAGAGAATTCCAAAGAGAGGTAAATTACTCCAAGACTAGACATATTTTACAGCATCTCAAAATATACAATTAGGAAGCTGATGCTTCACCTATTGCTTTAAGAGAGAAAAGTTTAAGACATGGAATTTAAAAAATATAGCTATTTTAATAAACAACTTATTTAGGGGAAGAAATGAAAGGAAAAAAAAAAGTCTTCATCAAAACATGTGATAGCTTAGTTCCAGTGACTATATAAATTAAGTCCAATAAAGTATATTGAGTAAATAAATTATATATTTGTGAAAGCAGCTTTTTTTGATCTGTAAATTTGCCCACTTTTGTCCACTGTTCATAAAATCCACACCTACATTTATACTTCAACATGTATATTCCCCAACAATAGGTGCCAGATATGGACCAGACCATATAAAACACTACCTGCCAGCAGAGACAGAACAAGGCACAATATTCTACAAAGGTTATTTTGCTCCATCTCTGCATCCCATCTAACTGAGAACGAAGCAGAGCCCCTTTTCCCTTAATTTCTCTGTCCAGGATAGAAGCCACACATGAGCTGTAATGTGAACACATTGACCCGGTCAGCTGCAAGCAGCCAGCATGGCACAGGCTGCACACACACACCCCCATCAAACACCATTCAACCCCCTTGGGGAGTTTGGAGTCAGATCCAGAGTGACAGTATACTAGGTTCATCTCCTGACCAAGGGAGACACTCTAGTTCAGTTTGGGTTTGTCTCATTTTCTCCCCCTCAAATTACTAACTTAAAATAGTTACTTTTAAAACACCAAGTCTAAGAGTTATCTGTATATACAAGATTGAGATGGCAACTTCAGCCTGGATTTTGGGGATTGCCAGCCTAATGTCAGCTTTTGCATTTAGTTAGAAAATAAGCTAAGTCTTTGCTTACAAAGTCACTGGGAATACAAGTTTTTAAATCTCTTTACATTTTCAAATGCTTTTTCTTGAATCAGCCTAAGGATCCAAGTGTTCTGATTCATAGAAGTTCTTAGGCTGCAAATCCATTTACTAATGATAGGATTATACAGCACATGTATATCATTTTACATATGATACTTTTAGGGAATTTTAACTGACAGGGCTGCTTTAAAAAGCTTTCAGTTGGTAAGTGAGCTTTATGGAGATATTTACTCATGTTTCTTGAATTTCAATTACATACCTTGAACTATCTCAAAAACCTGAAGAGATCTAAAAATTAAGCTTAAACTAAGCTTAATAATGGACATAGTCCTTGTTGCAGTTACTTTGGTATAAATCTGCAAGTGTTAGCTGCTGTTACAAAGAAGATACAAATACTGTATTGTTGTTTCAGTCATACTAATGATCAAAAAAAACTATTCACAGCAGAATGTATCCACTCTTCACATAATAAAATCTCACTTTAGAATCGTATTTAGGCTAAGATCACAGGTGTGGAAGAGGATCAAATCTGGCAGGTACTTGCAAAAGTGAACTTTTCCTGTCTAGACAATCTACAGAACACCAGCATCAAAATATATTCTCTGTAAATTTACCATGCACACACAGAGGCACCCTTCCTTCTCTTCATCCCTAGCAATGCCCTGAGCATGTTACCTCTGGTGTGGGTTTGCAGGCATACAGGACTGGGTCTAATGGGCAAGACAGCGCAAAGTCCAGCTTCAGAAACCTGATGGAAGGCTCTCAATGCTTTTGAGCTGTAGTTCTGAACATTCATCTCATTAGTGTTTCTACCACTCATTCGAGAAGAGTGATATAAACATGTAAGAAACTCTGCACATGCCAAAAGAAGAAAGAAGGACCCTTTACATAGCAACTGAGAAAACTGGATAAAGTTAGGCAGAATGACTTGTCTCTTAAGTGGGTGGCTAAATTGCAAATAAATATATTTAAGAGAAGAAGCATCAGTCTTCAGAAGTAGATTTAAGCTACTGAACAGACAATATATAAGGGGGGGGGGGGGGATGTTTTTAGCAAGCTTTCAGAGTAATTATGCATTTGTATAGATCAGTAGTTTCCCATATTCTTCCTTTTTTTTTTTTTTGCATGCTACACAGCCATTCAGATCTGTGCTACTTACCTGTGTCTGAATTTTCTCAGCACCACACTTCAGCTTAGTCTGCATAAAAGATTGATACATTTGCTGTATATACTAGATAAGTTAACAGCTCAAATGAGGTCAGTAACATTTGCCTGCTTTAAAATAGGAAAGAACCCTCTTTAGTAATGCATTTAACATGTTGACACAAGTGAATACTGGGACATATGAATAAGTCATAAGGAAGCTCTGAGTAGCCACCTGCTGTTCCATCAGAAAACAGGGTAGCTACGTATTGTTAAGTCACGGGTTACCTTACATAAATATCTGCATAAAAAGGATTTAACAGTTTTAAACAGCCCCTGATGATGGACAAGACCAGAATGCAGAGCCATGTTAGGAATAAGGCTGAATAGAGTCCTCTTCCACACACTGATCTTAAAATAAAAGTTATACATGAATTCCAAGTCTGGCACATTCATATGTTAGAGTTTTGAAAAGATCTTTAAATGCTCAGCACTGATGTGAGCATTCTAAAACATTGCAACAACTCTGCTGTCCAACATGCTTAATTAGAGAAAGAAAAGAAAGAAAAATAAATCACAGTGTTGAATTCAGAAATAATTTTGCTTGAACATTCAGGAGTACATGATAATATAAAGAAAAAAAACCCAAAACTATGGCAAGAATTGTGGACTAAAATGCTCAAAATCCTGAAAACTGATGTAGCTTAAAGACAAATCCTCTGTACAAAGTATAGCCCATATATAATAAAGTTCAAATAATCCTGAATGCCATGACATATTCTGAAAGTACTTTTTCATTGATATATTGATCAATGGTTGTGTTAAATATTGAACATGATCCAACTGTGATATGAAAGTTAAGCTATGAGAAAAAAAATAGAAATTATTTTAGAATCAATTACAAAAAAAAAGGAAATTCTCTGACATATCCCAGATGTTAAAACATCATGTTCTGCAAAAAATTATGCTGTACTACAATGGTAGGTACTCAATGGAATCTATATAGGTCACATTCTTGTTCTCAGTAGACATGCCCTTGAGAATATGTTTATTAATCAATAGGATGTATAGTACCACAGGTTTTTAGGCATATGAGCTTTCAGAAATTCATTAAAATTTAAACATTAAAAAAATCAGTAACATCTAGTCCACAGAAGCACTGCAAAACTATATCAACATATTCTACTCTCTGAGGCAACCAAAATAGAGAACTCATTTGCCATAGCCACTTTTAAATTTAATAATAATGTTAACACAAACTGCTTAGAATAATTTTGGTTACACAGCTTACAATTTCTGTGGAAAAATATCATGACAATTGTTTAACACAGCTCTTGAAGGATTTCTTTTAAAAATTATTATCTGAAAGACTAATTTTTCCTATGTCTACTTGCAGATTTTTGATTCTTGAACTGTGGATTCATTTATAAGACCTTAATAAGACAATAAAAAAAACTATTTTTTTTTTTTACTTTAAGAGGTGTGAGAGTTGGATTAATTTACAGGTAAAACAATAGACTAAGACTCTATCTTAATGCCATCTGAGAGATTTGCAAGAAATGCTAAGTACACTAGTGAATCATTAGACATTAAGAGTTCCAGACACTTTTAAAACTGTTTGATTACCTCAGTAGATGAATGGACATGATTATTTAAAGAATTAAAACAGGCTGAGTTGGAAGAACTTATTTTAAAATCAGCAGCAAGAGACAGTTTGCAGACAAGCAATCAAGTGGAGAATGACAGCTAAAAAGGGATGAAGAGTAGTTGTTTCAATGATTTTTGTAAACCTTGGTAAGGAAAATAATTCAATGAGACACTGAAGCAGCAGTAACAGTAGTTGAAAGTTTCAAGTCAAGAGAGACCTCTATCATGAAAGTCAAGAGAAAAACAAATTTCAAGGAAACCACACAACCAACAGTAAAGGTACAAGACAAAAAAAAAAAAAAAAAAAAAAACACACCCTGAGGGAGACTTCTTTTCAAAAAGCAACAATGTCAAAGACAAATTAAATAAAAAGTCAGATTAATAGAGGATGGATTGCACAATTTAGGTCAACATTGAAAAGTCCCAGCTACACCCCTGTCCCATAGACTAAAAGGCCAAAAAATTCCCATCTCCAAGATCTGCAGGGGTCAACATCGAAAGAAGTGCCAAATACAACATCTAGTACATGTTGACTCATCTAACCTTATGTCTGCATAGTCTTTGCTTTTCTCATTTCAAAACCAGAGCCTTCCTAAAAAATTGTAAGGTTAAAATTATTATAAAATTAAATTAACTATAAAATAAGATTACAGAGATCTTCAAGTATTACCTGTTTGGGACTGTTTTTACATGTGGATTATGTCACAGATCACTTACAGGCTGCAAGCTTTGCAAGAGCTGTCGATTCCGGCTTAATATGGCAATATTTAACATTCTCTATACAGCACTGGTATTGCGAACAGGGTTATCTGCATGCAAAGCATGTTGCAAAGGGGAAAAAAAAAAAAAAATCATATAATCAGGCAAACAGGCCCCCTAAGGATCCAGAAAGGTAAGTCACTCTGCTTAATTAAAGCAAGAAGGTACAGTCAGTCAGCCTAGCCCTCTCAGGACAAAGATGGACATTCCTGCTAATATTTCATGAAATTGATCACAAAGCATTACTTGATCAAATCAGAGATTTGATGAGAATAAATCCAGGTGTTTTCAGATAGCCCTCTATTCAAAAAGATGCCAAGGCTCAAAATTTTAAGTTCCCAGTGGATGCTCAGCTGCTGTACTTATTTCACAGTTATCAGGAACAGCTATTCCCTGGCTCATGCATCCAGTAGAAGTAATCAACTTTCACAAAGAGATGAACAGCATAATACCCTAGTCTTCCCTGTATTGCTTGGGTTTTCCCCCCTCTAAAAATGAGGTAAAAATATCAGGATGACAGACATCTTAGGACTTATCATGACATTGCTAGTGAACCAAACATACAGAAGTCATCATCATCCAGAAAGTTGCCTGCTATGCACTGCTCTAAATGACAAAATTTACTCAATCTCACAAAGGGGGGGAAAGGGGGGGGAACACAGACACGATGAACCCCCAAAGAACCAAACCAACCACCACAAAACCCAGAAGATTTACAGTGTTTATACTGGGTTTATCTGTTATGTCTGCCAACTTTTTCTAGTTAAATGTTTCCATTCCCTTAAAAATTCCTTTAATCCACTGATCTTAGTGTCACAGTTAAGATGTAAAATACATCAACAGAAAATTTTCAAAACTCTCCAAAGCTGATTTATTTTCTTCTTACAAGTGTGAGTAGAGGGTTCCTTCTGCAGGAATAAGATGTATCTCTTTGCTTTTGACAAGAAATAAAGATTGAAATATAAACCAACAGAAATGCACAAAAGAAGTGATAAGTTAGTTTATATTTCACATGTATACTGACATAAAAACTTCCATTTTCTTTGGATTACAGAGCAGATTGGTTTGTTGGGAATTTTTAATGATTTGTGAGTAACCACAAAAGAACTTGTCTTGAAAAACTGTACAGTTTACCATGTAAAACTGAGGTGTGGATAGATTATGCAAGGTGTTTTTTTTCATTCATACATTTTCAGGAGAGTGGTGTTCATGAAAATCAGGTATTTGTGAACAGTACTGTTGGATACATAGACACTTTAATACCTTCTCCTGTATAAACATTGCTGTTACTCAGGGAGGGATTTGGTAAAAATCATATAATTCATTATAAATCTCTCCTCCACCATACAATTCCAATACAAATACTTATTTTGACAACATATCAACCAGAGATACTAAATCAGATGTAACAGGTGCATAAGTACTTAACAATAGGGCCATTACTGGAGCATATAACAGCACCAAAGCTTTTCATATTGGGCAAATTGTGTAATTACTTTTTAAGTATCAAGTGTAACTAATTAGCACTTTTTAAACCACTATGTATGATCCTTAAGTCTTAGATATCTCCATTTAAATTTTCCATCAGCAACTAATTTCCTAGTGCAGGGGAAAAAGAACAGAGAAGACAGAAGAGTGTTACATACATGCATGATGTACCAGTATCAATTTGAGTATCCATATGGACATAACAGAAAAGCCAAAGCAGCTGTACATAGTCATTAGCATTCCAGCTGTAATCCGAGATGGAGATTAGTCAAATACACTGCTTAAATTGTTACCTTTAATAACTAGACAAGCACAGAAATAATTAATCTTTACCAACTACTTTGTAAAATACATGCCATGGGATCATAAACCTGTTATGAATAGATATTATTTCTTTGTTATTGCCAGTTACAACTTGCTCTCCAAGTCAAAGCTAGTGTTTGTTCACTTAATAGCATCTGATGAAAGTATTTCATAGTTTCATTTACACAATTAATAATTAAGATAATTGATAGAAAGCAAATAGGGAGGCAACATGGAATGTGTGTATTTCTAATAGTATTTAGCATAATTAACTTTCCATTCTAAATAATTAAAATTTATGGAGCAATGGAGATGATCGTTGTGCTATTTACCTTATAGCCAACATGAAAATTGCTTTATGAGGTGGAAATTCAAGTCAGAATTAAAATACTGCCCAAATTCCAAGTGAGGCTAAAATCATCATATCTAGTGAAGAACTCTAAACAAGCCTGGAATTACTTAATATCTAATTACATCTTAAAAGATAAACTGGGATGCTGCGATTATAATCTGTAACTTTATCAGCATTATATCCTGTTCCAATTCCACTTTTTTTTTTATTAATGAATGTATACATCATGACAAGGCAATCAACCATAAAACCAAAACTTCTAAGCTTTAATGTGTAACTCTAATAATCCTAGAACCACCAATTCTTGTCCAAATTTAAAAAAAATAATGTTCTCAACTAAGAAAAGTTTGTTAGATCATGTGTTTGTATGAGAGTGTATGTGTGTGTATATACATGTATGTATGATTGCAAACTTGTCAAACAATTAGCAAAAAACATCAGGAAGCATGAGGCAAGAAAAATTAAAGATAACACAAAAAAAGTGTTTGACAATTTTCACTCAGGATGATGATGTAAAGTATTACCTTACAAAAGCAAGACAGCTCATGGAAATAAGTGTATAGAATTGGACAATACAACAATTTTAGTACTAACAAAATTCAAATAACTTACTGCCTTACCAGAACAGAGACAAGACTCTCTATACAAGAACACTTGGAAACAAAAGATTCAAGACATTACCTTGCAAGTTACAGCAGTAGGCACTTTATTAAATAGATTAAATTATACCATTTGTCATATTCTAGCAAATATTGTACCTAACTGTAATGCAAAAAGAGAAGGAATTCCTCAGAATTAATAGACTCTATTAGTCTAGCTTCTCATTATTCTATATTCATAGTTTAATCTAAAAATATGGATGTGAGGGGAAAGAATAAAATACATCATAAATTTATTAACATTACACACTTTATCTTTAATAAAGCAACTATAAAGAATATTACCATTACATGAAGACTCAATAATAAGCTATGCAATTAGTTAAACCTGGAGACCAAGTTAATGTAAGAACCATAATGCAAGTAACAAGCTGGATAGAAATGGGACCAACAGGTTGCCCATAAGAAAAAAAATCTCAGCCTATATGGGTATTAACATTGGATAGCGCAGGTAGTCAAAAGCTGACCTTAAAAAGATACTTAACTGATGGCACAAGTGTGCTAGTGCAATTTATTAATGGCATGAAGTTGTTCATACTGTTAAAGATTAATATACCCCATGCAAAGACCTAGATGTTGATGCTTGACTAACAGAAATGAGATTAAATTTAGTAATTTAGTCTGTAAAATCATGCACTTAGAAGTAAGGGGACTAATTTTAATTAGTCCACTGGAGAAAAAAGAAGATAATTAAAACAGCAGCAGAATGACTATATGCCACCAATGGGATACAGCTAGAAAAAAAAGAGAAATGGTCCTACAGTGTGGGATTTTCAGAGATCAGGCAGTGATCCAGATGTGGGATTTCCAGAGATCAGGCAGTGATCCAGATGTGGGATTTCCAGAAGCAGTCAAGCAGAAATAGCATCACAGCACAGGAGACGGGCAAAGCCATATCCAAGAAACAGAACAGGAAAGATTAAACTGGAACATGAACAGAGAATGCTATTTGAGTGACTAGAAGAAATAAGAGCCTAGGAAGAAGACACTTGCTTATCCTAGCATAATCAAGTCCAAGGTAAAAATATTACACACTCTGTATGTACAAAGAGGACAAAAGGAAAAGTACATGGAGAGAGAACAGCTCTTTGTCTAAGTGACTATATGCACACAAAAATAGGCATGTATCAAGGAGACTGCATGAACAAATTTAGAGTAACAGTCTAAATTCAGACAGTCAGAAATGTGATATTCAAGAACCTTTGAAAGGTTTATGGCATATTTAGTTACAATATACTGCCATTTCACTCCACAGAGTTTGGGACTATGGCACAACATAGAGTTTACTAAAGATTCTTTTATCTAAGTCATATATACAAAGTCGTTAAGGCATGCTTTTAAAAAAATATCTGCTCAAGTTTCAAATTTTGCTGCTAGAGTTGTTTGCAGGGTTTTGGAATGTTTTCTTGTTCTTTTATTTAAACACATAACATCCCCTCCATATAAAATATCCCTGAGTATAATAATGGGGAACTATGTGTTTGCCACATATAGGTAGCCAAGGCTTTATTTTACTGCAATAATTAAAAAAAAACAGAAGCATTATATTATTTTTTCACACAGCTTTTAGGTCACAGCAAACAGATGCCTTTGCCCCTAAAACAGTGTACACGGACTAGTGTAGTAGTCCTGCAAAAGCAGGAAAACAGAGGGGAAAAAAAAGAGATGAACCCTTTGCGGAGATGTCAACAACCAGCAATTTCAATCACTCTGGCTGGTAACACCAGACAGAAATCTGGAGGAAAAGGAAGAAGAGAGTAGCTTGTAGAGTGAAGTAGGATAAAAGCAGTATTCGAGCCTAAATTGCAACCCAAAATGCTTAGCCTGTCCAGTCCTGAAGACAGCTATTCGTAACAGCCACCTTATTTTTTTTCCACGTCACAGCTTGTGAACTCTTCAACAGCTATGCTTCTAGGCATTCATAAAAGGATGTAATAGGTTGGCTGAAGTTGGGTGTCATGTCTACCCTGACATATGAACTTACACTCCTCAGAGATCTTGATAGGCAGTCTGGGAACATAGCTCACAGAATTGCAGTGGCAGTGATTTTATTTTAAAATATGAGCACATAAGGAGATGAAACTCTTCCTCCTTTTCCTTCCCACTCTTATTCAGCAGGGCAGTGATTAGAGGCACTAACCCTAGATAAGGGAAGGTTTGCAGTACTCACATAGCTGCTTCAAGTCAAAGAACAAATAGCATGGAATCTGGACTTTCATGTAGACTCTAGAAAATTCTATTTTTCAAGTATATTTGTATATACATACATAGCTATACAAGTAGATACATATACTCACACATATATACAGATCTATCTGTTTTAGAAATATTTTGCCTTTATACACAAGACTTCACCTTTAAACTCATACAAATCCCTGCTGCTTTACAGACAAGCCTTTCTAATTAATCCCAACTTGCCTGACTTCTTAATTAATCCCAACTTGCCAGAATGTTAAGGCGGCAGGCAAATCATCAGAAAAATCAAAGCACTTGGAAAAACAAAACAAAAAAACCCAACAAACAAAAAACCCCACTACAATACTTCAGAACTGGGCATCATCGGCAGCTTCATGTTAAAATAAAAATCCGCAAGTTGAGGCAAAAGCACCCAGCAATTTTAAAAGCTTACATTTAAATAACAGAAAATTACAATACTCTACAAATGACAACTATAAATTAACATACCACAAGGACCAAATAATTTTCATTTATCCCACAACAAATACAACAATAATTGCTATTTACAATTTCTAATGCAAGGTCCAATAATGTCCTAAGAAGGCTGAACCGTAATAGAATAATAAACTTCAACATTTGTGTTTATTCAAACTTGACAGCTCTAATATTTAATTTTCATTCTCAATGTTGGTCACATTTTTATTTTTTGGTAAATTAAAACTCCCTGCTGCCCTGTTCCCTCCTTCATAAGGCTCAGTTCCCTGTTTATCCCATTGTTTTGGGTTATAACTTTTTAGCAGTTTCAGACAACTGCAACGTTCATCCAGAGAAGAAAAGAAAAAAAGAAAAAGAAAGTAGCAGAGCTTTGATGATAACTGGAGAATTATAAATTAAAAACATACTTTACAAATCCTGCTTATTTTCTCCTATTATTAATTTAAGTCATTAATTTTATCTTAAACTTACAATAGTAGTTCAGTCATTACTCAAACATATCATTTTGGTGAAATAACTGTGCACTGGTGGTGAAAGACCATCATCAGTGAGGTGATGGTTCATACTTGTAAACTTGTATCCAGACTGAGCATGCTCCAGTATCATTGAACTCCTTTCATAAAAAAAAACACACAAGACTTGCAGCTCCAGAATTAGAGGTTAGAAACAAATGTAATGATTATTGTCAGCCTCCTAAATTGTGAGGAACTAAAATTAAAAGAGAGCTCTAGTGGGGCTGAAGAGTTTCTTTTCCTCCCATTTAGTAGAGACCTGACGTGAGTCCTTATAAGAGCTTCACAAATGGCTGGTAGAAATCTAAGTCATAAACGAAGCAAAGTATTTTATTTCAGCACTTATACACATCAGAGAGGAGCCAGCTCAAACCAAAACAAAACTGCAGTAGTTGAGACAAGAAATTACAAAGCATAGGTAAAGTTTTAGCTATACTATGAAGGGTGTTATGAAGTCTTCCATCATTTAGACATTTTTTTTATTTATATGTAAATTGTCATTTACAATTATTAAGTTAAAGGAAAACCAAAATAACTATTTGGTTCTGCATTTCATAAGTACTGCATTGCTTGTATAGTTCAGTAACAAAACTTTCTCTCCTTTTATCCATTAATTTCTAATGCTATTTAGGTTTCCTCCCCTTCTTCAGTCTACCTCCCCTTCCCCATTAGATTATGCAATTAAATCTATTTATGACATAAGCAGTTTCATCACAACACAGCAATATGAAACAAATTCATAACTTCTCTGCACATTTATACAGCAGTAAAAGATATAGCAAAAGAAAGCATGTAATTTATTGTGAAGGCAATAAGAAAAACTCAAATGCATTTTTCATAGAAATGACATTCTCAAACTCACCATCACATGGCAGTTTTTAAATAGGGACAATCCCTAAGTACTCATTTCAGAGCTTTCAAAAAAATCAATTTGATTACCATTTTGCAGGGGAGGTTTTTTGATTGTTTTACATTTTTCCCCCTCAAAATTCCATGATGATCTACATTTATTGATTATTGGGCATTTATTTGCTTTCAAATTGCTTTTCCCTAAAATTTGATATTTCAAGAAGAAACAAAAACAGACTCTAGCATCAAATACTGAGCTTTAATTCATCCAGATCACCCCACTCTCTCAGGCTCCACTTTGAAAAAATTGATTATAATACAATCTGACTATTAACAGTTCATAGTAGTTTGATACACTTCTTTGTGTATCCAGCCAAATAAACAGGAAAAGCTATATGGAAAAACTACTTGAAAATAAGCAAGCTTCCCAGTTTTTCCTGAGAAAGTTAGCATTTATCCACAGGAGTGTTAGATAAACAAATAAAGCTCTACATGTAAATTACTTGAACATTACCTAGACTAAAAGTTATTCTTCTAAGAATAATAACTGAGACCAGGCAATTAATGCAGAGGCACAACTGAGTGTTAGCCATTGCAACCTGGTCTATATGATGCTTTAAGGCTAATACAGTTGTATATGGGAACAATATACAACTAGCATATGAAAGGCCCTGCCTGAGGCTTTTTGTCCAGAATAAAATAAGAAACTGTAGCTTCTTCTGAGGCAGAGATGGGAAAAGTCTATGACTTTGAAAGGCTGACTGAAGTGGCATTGTAGTACTGACAGAACTCTTGCAAAGACCTTCCTCAGTCTTTGAGCTGGACATCTTTGGAAGATGTTCTGTTACCACATATTGCAATCAGAAACAGTCCTCTACATATAATTAAAAACATTCTGGTTTAATGCTTTAACTGCTGATACTTGTTGGTCAGATGCATTTTTTAAGTTATCTAATACAAAAAGGCCTTTCTATTCATACAATCCTGCAAATTCAGTCCATCAGACACATAAACAGCAGAATTCTGCTTCAGATATGGTCCTGGCATCACTAAATCAGACAACTAAATGCACTTCAATAATATTTTTGGACACCTACAAAAGCCTGTTGCTTGATTGCTAGAACATCAAGTTAAGTCTAGTACCAACAAAAGAAAAGATTAGCTGAGAAATAAGTGTCTCCCATGACACTGATAACTTCAGGCATTCCTGACAAATACATATACCACTACTGAGTAATGCAGACACTGCTATTTTACTGCAAACAGGAAGAGAATTAATAAAATAAGATGTTGCATTAGTACAATGAAGCAACAGAAACAGGCTTAAACAGATACAGAATCAAATATTCATATTTCATACTAGCTGAAAAAAAAAACCCCACACTTATTCAAAGATTTTTTTTCTCCTGCCCTTCAGCATATAACCCTACATCAAAAACCAACATTCATCCTGAACGTTTTTCCTTCTGTGCTCTTTAGCATAAATTCAAAAACCAACTACTCCAAAATAATGGTGACATGCCATAGTCCAGTTATTGTTTCGTTTTTCAAGTCCTCATTCTCTTCCATGGCAAGATTCTAATTTCTCTTCTGCATCCAAACACAATAAAGCTCACAGAGATTTCATAATAGCAACTGTTCTTATTTTTCTAAGGAAGCTTCTAACAAGGATAAGTTAAAAATATTTTAAGAGAGAATAGGGAATTTTACTTGAACAGAAGCTACCATTTCCCTTTCTTCACATGCATAAAACATGCTTAAGGATAACATTCCCTCAGATGTCTCTAACTCAAGGAAAATATTTGGAACCACAATCCTAGCTAAAAGCAGACAGTTAATAATTATTTTTCCTTCTGAATACAACACTAATGTAATTAAATCACACCTATGAGAACTTTGTATAATACAGGCATTCTTAGCATGGGACAACACCTTAACAGCTTGATTTTAAAAGTACCAGGAAGACAAACACAGGCCCCAAAAGTTCATTAGATGAAAAGATTATTTCACCAACTTAATTCTTATTTGTATCATTTAAAAATCCCTCTAAAAAAGACTGATTGTATCCAGCCACACGAACTTCAAAAACATTGGTACAAAGTATCACAAACACTGGTCATCAGTGTCATTCTTTCCTATCATTATCACATTCATTTATTGGTAAATTTCCTTTTTCTTCGTTTTGCTGTAATTTAGAAAATGAAGACAAGCACTATAGGTAAGGTAACTCAATATTCTACAACATAACAAGGTGATGCATATGTACCTACACACACATTATATATATAAAAAAATTGCAGGATAACAAACATTTCAGCACCTATACATGAAAAATGCATTACTGTCATATATATATTATTTTAAGAATCTGATTCTCCATTCCATTACACAAGTTTCATGAAGTTTACCTTCAAATTAAAGAACAAACCCTAAAGACATTAATTACAACATCTTAACACTATAGCAATTGAGAGTCAGGCCTGTAGTCCAATTGCAAGTGCAAAATTATGAACAATCTTATTATTCCTTGTTATATCATAAATATTAATTTAATAGAAAAATCAATATTATTTTATTTCTTAATAATCTTATTATTGCAGATTAATGATATTGATTAAATTATGAATTTAAATATTTATATTAAATTGTTATCCTACAACTATCGCTAAGTCCATGAATGCTTTCTGATGGTGTATACCTTCATAAAAGTTAACCTGTCTCCAAAACCAAGAAATGCTTCCCATCCTGAATCAATTAAAAGCCAAAATCCTATTTTGTGGATGTGCTCAAATTTCACCTGTTTCTACAACACTCCTTACTTTGTATAGAGTGATCTCCTTAGAGAGAGTTTCTTTCAAATCCTGCCTCAAGCAAATATTTCTGCAAGTACATGGAACCCCTGAACTGAGTCCATTATCCACACAACTTCTGAAAATTACTTTCTGAAGAAGTCTACTTCCGACTCCTGAAACTTCAACATGATTAATTAGATGAGCAAATATATAGTATTTCTGATATGCAGATATCGCACGTATCCACACAGCTATGCAATTTTCTCTTTGCTGCCTGAGCAAATAACTTAGGAGTCATAAAGCATACATGCACGCAAAATCATAAAGAACTGCGCAAGTGAATCTGGACTAAGTAAAATTCAACATTATGGGAAAAAAACCCTAAAGATCCTTCTGATAACTCTCAAGCACAGACAATATCCTGCAAAACACTCATACCTTTATGAAAAAATCCTTAAGATTCACAACAGCAAGCAGACCAGATTTATGCAGCCTGTAACCCCAGTTACCATTGAAATCTAGTATAGAGATGCCTTGAACAGTATTACTAGCTTACCCTGTTGAGCGCATGCACAAATAGAAACATGTAATGTTAATATGTATTGATCAGCATATGCAACTTTTTCTGCACAGCAACATCCTTACACACAAACCTGCTAACCTCAGTTCCTTAACTCCCTTCAGAGCCATGGTTTACAGGCTCCCAGACATTTCCATCCAGATTTTTAACAGCATTTTCCAGTTTCCACTTTTCTACAGAAGCAATAACAAGATCTTTTAGACTAGAATGTCTTCTTAACTATAAGGCAAGTATATCCTACCATAATAAAAATGTGCTGAGCAAAGAACAGAGAATTCAACAAGGATGATTAGCTGTCCTTAAAAACAGAAACCACCACAAAAAAAAAAGGCATCCTCTCATTTAAACTACATCATCAGAACACGTATACTTCATAAATACATGACATACTGAAGATAAGCTTGCATAACTTGTGATCTTATAGGTTGACATCATCTCAGAAAGCCTCCTAAATACTTCTGGTCTGTTAAAAACAAAACAAAACAAACAAACAAAACACACACAAAAAAAAAATGAAAGAGACAAAGACTCAAAAACATAACAAGAAAGTTCTCAAAAGAGAGGAAAACCCCCAAACTTGCGGCTCCTTAAAAATTTTTAGCTTTTTAAACCATAGGACATCTGAGAATTTGTTTCATCAAATAGTGTTGTTTTATTCAGAAAAAAGTATGCTTCAAGTAGCACCAGAATAAGTGATATGATACACTGAAGTCTAAGCCTGCAATGCCATATCTATGAGAACAAAGAATATTTCTTCTACTAAAGATCTTGTGCAGCTATGCTCATACTCACCAAATTAGCATATGTTAGTTTTGTCATTCTCCCAGCCTTGAAGCACAATAATTTACCTCCATACCCACTGAATCACATAAAGACAATAAGGAAACTTGTAGCTTAGAAAGTTACAACACAGACTAGAATATCACGCATGGCACAGTGCTTTCCCTGATCATCACAGAAAAATGGACTAAATCTTAATTGCTGTGTTTAAAAATAAGGAGTAAGATTAAGCATGTTTTCACCAGCAGATGGAAACAAAAAGTCAAATTTACCAGGATGATAAAAAAATGTAAAGAGCAATGGCTGATGTGTCAAAGAACCACATAAGACTCTTCAAAAGGAATGTCCTTAGTAGGCAAGTACTTTAACCACAGGGCTTTTTAATAATAGTAGGTAGGGCTTTTTAAGATCTTTACTGAGCATGACCTCAAAACTATCAAGACAATGCACAGGAAAACATCAGAGGAAGATGTTCTCAAATTCCATTTCAGTGCAATGCTGCAAGCCTCTATAATTCCAAGAGAATCTAACATACACTGGCTCTGCTTTCCAGTCCAATTGCTACTTATAAATGCAGTCAATCTAAATTAGAAAACCTAAGTCTAACTTTAAAGGAATATTCTGCTTACATTCAGCTGCCTGTCACCTCAGAGTTTTATGTTAGAGAACAGATTTCTGAATGCATACAAACCCCAAAAGCAGTAGGTGCACTTCAAGGATGTATATAAAACTGAAAATAAAATAATCCAGCAATGTTCCTGTTAATGAACAGCTTTTGTGAACTCAATATATTAAGCTGTGATTTGCTTGTTCCCTGTCTCCCCTGCCCCCTTTAAAAACAAGAAGACAGACCAACTACAAACTCAGTCCAGCTTTGCTGTCCTGGCTCATTTGAATGGAGGACACCTTTCAAGATCAATTCTCTAAGTATTCATCAATCTCTAACCTCTATTGGCATTTATACCTGCATTAACAGAGGTCCCCCCCCACATATTCATTGAATGACATACAGTATGTGGTTGGAACAGTTGGTCTAAAATATCATCACAAAACTCCTCAGCTATGTATCCATACCTGAATAATAAACTTCATATCCTTTCCTATATCTGATTATGTTACACAGTAAAGGTCTCTAAGAAAACAAAGCACTTCAATCTATATTGTATACTTGCAGAAAATGAATGTACAATTTGAAAACAATTCAGTATTCCTAAAATGAGGACTGGGACAGAATCACAGAAAATTGTATAAACTCCCAAGCTTCCACTTCAATTCAGTCACTTATTTGTTATGTTACCTTAGACAAACACACAACTTCAGGTTTCCTATGTGTAAAACAGCTCAAAAAATAAGTATCTATTTCTCAAGGCCACTGTGATGACTAACTAGCTACCTAGTTCTTAAATAAGATATTCAGATACAAAGTATGATACAGATGTGTAGACGTAAGTACTTCCTTGAATATGGGGGGGGGGGGGGGGGCCCCCTTCAAAACTAAAGTAGTACAAGCAATTTGGAAATTAAAAATTCTAGAAAAAATGTGTCATTTTGATTTTATAATAGATGCTCACAGATTATTCCTACAAAGTGCTACACTATTAAAAATACCCAGGAAAAAAACCCCAAAGTTTTAAATACAAATGTTCTGGATTTAATACTTATATCAGTACTAAGTTTTAGAAAACATCTGCAAAAATATTTTCTAACACAGTTGTCTTAACATATTACAGCTGTGCATGCAAGTGCAAATTTGTATGTTTTCAAAAGCAGCCATTTGTTTGTCCAGTATTTATCATTTTTCAAGAACACCTTCCAGCTCCTGTTCAATGTTTTAAGTTATCCTTTAGAAAAGCCTCAGCTGACTTAGGAAGCAAACAAAACAGATCTGCTGATATAAGAGAACTACAGCAGCACACAGCTTAATTACGACAGCTCTATGATACTTCCTATGAAACACACAGTTCACTTCCCTCTTCCCCATAACCGCTTTGGTACATCTTGCATATACCACATATACATTTGATTACCAAGTATCCTCCAAAGTAGATTCATCAGCTGGGCTTGCACACACAAACATGAATGTGAGATATTTTATGTTTGTTTTGGTTTACTATTTTGGATTTTCTTTGCAAGAAATACATACTTTTACATACACACACTCTTACTCTAGATTCAAAAAAAGAACAATTGAAGGTGCAAATTATCCTACAGTTGGATTAATCAGCATTTCAGTTTTACTAATAAAGCTGGAACTATCAAGTATTCCTTTATACAGTTCAGAGTGTATCAAAGTTCTCTTGAGTTTTGAAAGCTGAAATGCATTATCAAGAAAATTAAGCTTACCATATTTTATTCACCACTACTATCCATTACAAAAAGGAAAGTATTTTAAACTGCAGCATGACTAGCAAGATATTTTTCTGGTTAATTTATCTCTGTCCTTGGATTGGGGGCGGCAATCAATGAAGCCCATTCATCATCTTGTTCCACAGTGCCTCATGGTCTACTTACACCTTGTATAGAAAGTTTCTGCAAAGCTCACCAGAGTATTTAAAAACATCTCCCCCCCAGAATTTTGACCAAAATCATTGCTGCTCACGCTTTACTGCCACAACTGGTAATGTACACAGTTAAAATCTGGTCCTTTTGTGATATTTCTGATCGTTCTTCAGTCCCAGCTCCAGCATCCCGATAATCACATGACATACTCAACATGACCCACTTTTCCACTGAAGGCAAGTTATTAGCCTTCAAGGTAAACAGGGAACAAGCTGAAAACTCAAAAACATAGGAACAAACATACATCTACGCATAAAAGTGCATGTCTATAATAAAAATCTACATTTAAAGACTCTGAATCCAGACTCACAATTCTGTAATAACATAATGCAATCATCCTACAAATTAGAAATGCATGGTTCTTTGATACTGATAAAGGAATGTAATAACTAATACAAAACATTGTATTCATACAAGTACAGCAGTAACTCTTCAAAGTATCTGTTAAGTACTACAGCATATTACAATATTTTGTTTGTTGGGGGTTAGGTCTTTGGAGGTCTTACCTTCAAAATAAAATCTTATCATTGACAGTCAATGTACAGTTTTTTCCAAGAATTCTCTTGAATAAAAGAACAATGTATTCTTCAAATATTCTGCAATAATACAGACTCCTTGCAAGTTTTAGGTAAATCTGACTGAATAAGGAAGCAATTTTACTCATTTCTTTGAGATCTATAGCACAGTTTGGACAACAGCACTTCATGCCCTAGTATTTATCACATTCTAGGAAGAAATGCATTCCCTAAAATTGTACCTAGCTTATTAGCTGTCCCTCATCATTACAATCATGGGTCACCTCAAGTCTTTAACCTTACAGGAAGTGTTATTTCCTTTTTACAAATGAGACACTGAAGCGCATAAATTATGGAAGAAATCCATATGAAAATGTAGACGCTGAGTATCATTTTATGTGCCTGCATCCAATCTTTAAGTACTTCCGTACTTGTTCCATTGCCAGGTAATCCTAGAACATCCTGGCTTCAAAATTCCCTACCCAAATCATGGCTCATGGTCACGTGCTGCTTAAAACTTGGAAATATTCTATGGCTAGCTTGTTTCTAAACATCATTAGCATGAACAAGCTAGATATTTTGCCATCATAAGATGGTAGTAGCACATTTCCATCCTTAGCTAAGAAATATAAAATACTGATTCAAACAGATCCTGGAATCCATTTCTTCCAGATGAGTGATGCAAGCTCTAAATTTTGGGAGAGATTTTACAGTGAATTTGTTTTTTACAAAATGCTGTTGCATTAACAGAGAGTTTAAGATGTTTACCCTATAATATTCTATATAGCTGGTAGCTAAATTACTTTTCAGAGGTCTAAAAGCTTTAGACTTTTCTATCTGCAGGAGACTTCAAAGCTGAATGCAGTTCTTCCACTTTGTGAATGAACACTAACAGACAGTGTTGAGCTCAGTTCCATCATTTCTCAACAGCGTCTTACTCCACAAGGAGCTCTGAAATCAACACAACTCTTACCTCCGCTCATTAGGCTTTTAAGAATATATAGGACAACCTATAACACTAGCCTGAAAATTCCCACTGCTCACCCACCTCACATGAAAACATACACTTTGCTTATAGTTTATTATTGTTCCTTTATTACTGTTAACAACTGCAGTCCACTGGAGTGCCCATGTTTTCAGGTATCATCATCATTTATTCCTCCTTACATCAACTTTGTAGCATGTTTGCCAAGACTAGACTATACAGCTAATAATAAATTCCCCAGACACTGACAGGTAATTATTCTTCAATATTGCACGAGTTTTCCAATGCATTTTTTTATTGCATGAGTTTTCCAATGCATTTTTTAATTGTCAATGTAGTAGTGTTTTAAAAGCAAGGGTTTTTTCACCAGCACTTCAGTTAGCATGTGTAAGAATTTCCCAAGGATATTCCTGTAGCACCTCATATTACCTCCTACCTTTTCTGCCTACATTTTGATACAATTAAATCAATTTCTAGTGCAGTGTGATAGACTGATCTCTCAAAAACTACTCATACTCATTTTAAAAAGATGACATGAACTATGGTAATGCCTTCCAAAATATGAACATCATGCCTTCTTTTTGGTTAAAGGAAGTAAGAGATACACAGTGTGAGACTATTTATTTGCCAAATTAAATTTAAATCATAATAAATATTAAATGCTTTAACCATTACAGGCATTTATGTATCACTTATGGATAGACTTAAGCATACTTTTGATGCAACTGAGCTTTTTACACACCCATAGCAATGGCAACCAGCCTTTGGTGCTGTCTGAAGGCCTGTCAGCATCCTCAGCCATCTGCTCCCACACTTGCTTAAGTAACAAACTGCTTAGTCTGCAGACAAACCAGACTCCAGAATCCACAAGCCCTTTGCCCAATTTGCATTTGGATTCAATCCTATAGATGGTCTCAGACTCACACACAGAGGAAGGATCTCTGCACATTGTTAATTATCTACTGCTTGGGGGAAAAGAGGGGTGTTTTTAAAAGATCACAGCTCCATCCCAAACATGCACATCTTTGTAGCCCCACAATTAAATATCACTCCGAATAGGGGAGGCTGTGTTCAGTTCACAGACTAGTTAGAGAAAAGCATGGCCACATATCAATCACTTGGTACTGAGGATGCAGCAACTTTGAGAAGACTTGTGAGGCATAAAATAATGGACTGAGCTGCCAGCACAGTGCTACGCTTAGAAGCATTTTCTGCAGCTGCACACGGCAGGACACCAAGCAGCAGGGGAGACATTGCTCTGCTGCTACATTTCACCAATACACCCATTGCCAAAAGACAAGCATCTAGTTCTGGCATTCATAGCTCAAGAATGCTCATACAATAGGCTAAAAACCAAGAGAGCAGTCAAGGATGGAAAAAGTTGGTTTGTGTTGAGACACCTCAAGGGACACTCCTCCATTCTCAGTAAGGAAAAGGTGACCATATTTTCACCTACACAGGGAACATAGACCTGACATACTGAAGGCTCTGCAACAAAGGCCTGACTCAAAACATGAGAAAACAGGGCAACTCAAAGGGACAAAAAATGAGATAGGGTAGATTTTCTAGATTAGGCAGATTATGCATTTGTTTTTACTGGTTATAGAAAACAGTGAGGATAACTAACCAATGGAAGAATTTTGAAAGTTTGTAATGGGGTCTCAGTCAGCGGAAGTGCTTTCAAACATATGTGGATGGTTTTCTAAAGCATGCATTCAACTCAAACAGGAATTAATTCAGAGTTACCCTACAGCCTGCATAAGGCAAACTGTAACAACAGGTAATCAGAGAGTTCATTTCTGGTCTTATCTATAAAAAACCATTAAAAAAATATTCAAAAGGTTTAGTGGTGGACTTGGTAGTCTTAGGTTAATGGTTGAACTCTGTGATCTTAAGGGTCTTTTGCAACTGAAATGATTCCATACAGGAAGCATAAAACACACCACCATACTAATAACAATCAGGTTTTAAAGTCTTCAAAAAGATTGCTTTTCTTTCAAAAAACACTTTTTAATGCAGGTTGTTTAGCTTGTAGGAGGAGTTTAGTATGGTCGTATGGCTTATGCTTCCACATTTCAAAACACGATTTGAATAAAAAAAGTATTCCTTACAAATGCAATATCTCTTTATTGTACCAACTATCATTGTATTTTAAGATTTTAATACAGAGAGAATAACTCACATGGGAAGAAATATTTTTCAGAGCATCACCACTAAAATCAATTTAAATAAAGATCACATTTTATAAGGGTAAAGTCATAATCACTGACATTTCCACTAGTTTAATTATATTAACATCACATGTTGACTTATAAAAAGGCAATTTGCAGGTGTAAAAATCTCACAACTCCACTGATGTCAGTAAGAATAACTATGCATATGTCTTGAATCAGACACAGGCCATGCTGATGACAAAGGCAGTTTTGCAACTGATAGCCTGACTCAGGATTTGTAATAGAAGTTGCACCAGTTTAGTGGTGACGTTGTTTCACATTAAAGTTAAGGCAAACTAAGTCTGTACCACTTCTTAAAGGGACAATTTTCTTTTCCCATCTACACCTGCTCATTCCTGCTACCTCCTTTGGGTCAGCAAGAGACTTACGCAAGTAAAGTAACATGAGGAAACTGAGCTGGCTTAAAAACAGTTGGCTGGTAGGTGGGGAGATATGTTCCTGTTGATACTTTTCAACTCTCAGCAGGAATATTAATGCTTACATAAGAAGCGGAAAGATGTAATCAAAGAGAAGCGTGAAGGGCAAAGTCACCCCTTTTCACAGCAGCATGAACTTCAACTGGCTGCAGCTAAAACTAACTTTTTGCCTAAAGATCATTTCTTATACAGCATTATTGTTCATTTACATTCTGCAATTTAAGGACACTTTCCTTGCATGAGTCATTCTGCAGACAGCAAAATTCAGAGTTTTAGATAGAAATAAGGATTTTGCCCGGAATAATGAAATTTGATACACTTCTAACATTTCACTTGTGAAGGTTCTTGTACTTGGAAACTGTTTTGTCCTTGAAAAATGCAGAATCTTTTATAGGAGCTCTAGAAATTAAGGAGAACAGGAAGGAAGTAATTTAGAAGTGCAATAAGAACATCTGGAGATGAGGTTTAATAATTAAACTGTTCAGTTTGCTCTTACTCTATCCATAACAACTAGATATCTAGGACTAGGCAAAGCAGATTAACTTGTGTAGGTACTCAAAGGTGCTCACCTATCCTGTACAGTCTGCTTTGTTACATATGCCAGCTGGGACTCATAAGTTATCAAATAAACAATCATAATCATCCAAAGACACAATCTACCTTTTTAAAGACAGCATTTTAGGAGACTGGATATTTCCAGTCATTCAGATACTCAAAAACTTAAGAGGAAGAGCAGTTTCATGCACAATTTTTTCTCTAATGCGCTTCCATACACCAGTGCATAAACCAGAGCTAGAGAAAGGGGTAACTTTTTGCTCCAACCTGAAAGAAACTTTTTTTTCTTCTAAGAAGTCATTCTGTGAGTAGCAAAACTAATGAAACATGTTTTCCTGTAGCACTGCATCTCAAGATTGATTGACTTTGACATCTAAATACGTAGAAGCTGTGATTGCAGCTTTTCCTGCAGTTGGGCCATTCGTAATGTTTGCCTCCCTGAATTCCCTGGAGTCTCATAACACAACTGCTTTGGGCAGCCTTTCCCTCTCCCTTCTGCCCAAGCTCGTATCATCATGAAAACTGTAACTGACCAACAAATTCAAGGCTATAGGATAGGGGAAGAAAGAGTCACAGTTATAGCATTAAAACTTCATTTCCTTAATAAATCTATCAAAATAAAATTGGACACTGTGCTTTTATGCTTGTGGTTTTGTTTACGTCTTGGGAACTGTGCTGTTTGAAGCTCCCTGCTATAAAAACAGAACCTGCTCACCCTTTAGCTTTCTTATCTTTCACCTGTCTCCCACAGGCAGGCAGACAGAATTTCTTTCCCCTCTCTTTTTATAACTAAATTTCCCTTTTTTATTTTGGTACCAGAAAAAGAAAAAAAAAATCTTTTTTGCATTCTATCAGAACAGAAGGGAAGGGAAAAAAAAAAGTTTGAGAGAAGGAAAAAAGTCAGAATTGCATTCAGATATCCATCCTGAACAGAGTAAAATAATTTACTGGCAGGCAGAGATGAGGCCTAGATCATTCTGAAATGTGACTGACATGGATATGAATGCAATGCAGTAAGAATAACAACACTTCCGTGTATATAATGAGTTACCGCATGCTTCACAATACAAGGAGTAAATACAAAAGTTGATAAATAAGAGTAATAAAATAGTGCTAGAGAATCTTTTTGCCCATTTTTTCCCCCATCCATGCTTGTTTCATCCAGTCCAGAGCAACATTTGCAAAGTAGTCTACTTAACTCAGTAATTCTCCTACAGGGAAAAGGCAAGGTTACCATAGTACTGTCAATTAATTTTGACACCTGCTTACTAAGATTGATCAATTATTTTTGATGTCTCTCTGCTATGTTGTTTACTTCTCAGTCTAGAAAAGAAGTAAAACAAAGACAAAAATACTACACATCTCTCACCAAAGAATTAATGGTCCCAAGTTACCCCTAGGGTAGAGCATTTCTCTTACCGTAATGTTTCTGAGGCTTGCTAATGCAAGTCACTCAATTCCCAGAAGAGCAAATAAAGAAGAAAAATAAAGACCCTTTTATTTTCAAGTCTTTTAGGCCTACCCTTAAGAAATCTGTTTCCTCAGTTAACCTCGTGACAGAAAACAGGTTTTACAGGTGTCCAATTTAGGTCATTAAAAGTTCAATTTTAATCTTGCGTAACAGAGACGCACCCAGGCACTTCAAACTGCTGAAACTTTGAAACAATGTAAATGTTTAGAATAATACACAAGGTTCTATTAACATTTTTATAGATTGTATCTACAACCCATAAATTAATTGTTAACGCAGTTATAATAGCCAAACACACTTTTCAAGCTTCATGTCATTTTGAAACATTCTTCATAATAATTCTTACTGACAGAAGCAACTGCTGCAAAAGTGGTATACATCCAACATAACTTGTCAAATAAAAGTACCACTGCTGCAAAAGTCCAGCCATGGCAGCTTGTGTATAAAGCAGATATTCACACTTCACAGACAAACAGAAACAATATGCAAATGTTCCACGGTAAGTCAAACCATCAATTGACACAGAAGTCACAAAGGTCTTCAATCACCCGGCCATGAGGCAGATTAACATTCTTTTTCCAACTCTTCAGCTGGAAATACATAGACTTGACTCATCACCCATTCAACACCCATCTGAATTTTCAGGATTCAAAATACAACTACTCAGAGTTGCTGCTTGCGTTGTAAGACACATGTTAACATATTTCATGCCATCCCCAACTGACAGGACCTGAAAAGCTTTAAATCTTAGAATGCTTATTTTCATTGCAGGGTATATTTTGCTTCTAAGAATAAAGATTAATGATGAGCTATCGAAGATACCACTATGAAAGTGTCCTCAGTAAAAAACAGGGCTCCAACATAATAGAAACAGCTTACTTCTGTGACAAAAATCACAATGCAAGCATCACTGTCATTTCTAAAGCTAAGCATGAAAGAATATAGAGGAGTTAATGAGAAATCTGTTCTGCTTTCACCAAAACTCCTAACAGCACAGCAATTAACCACTGTGTTAGTTTAGCTCAGAAGAGGTGCCCTTTCAACACTCAGGCAGAACTTCCTCTAGGTGGGGATGGATTATTAACTTTCTACCAGAAGTGAAAACGTAACCCCACTGTGCCTTCTCACTTGACAAATACAACAAATGTAAAGAAACATAAATGTTTTACCAGATAATCAAGGAAGTACCTGTTAAGGACTGGATAAAGGCTCCAGTAATCATTCAGAAAACATACTAATTCACAACAAGCTTTGAAATTTAAGAAATGAAAATTTGCTTCAGCCTTTGCACTATTAGGGTCTGTTGTGAGTGGCATCAAGACAAAGGATACAAGTAATCTCTTTAAAGCAAGGAAATAATAGCTCTGCAAGCTTGTCTCCTGCAGATCCTCACACACAAAGAAGATTCACCTGGGCCTCCTCTCCTCACTCTCAATCCCTACACAATTAGCCCATTGTTCCACAGCACAGGACAACCCCCAAATCCTCAATACACACAGGCAACAAATGACCAACTTTAAAACCTTATTACCAAGTTCATATGCAGATAAGATGTGCTTATATTATATCTGCTTTATATTACCCTTACAACTCAGTTATAATCTCACTGAAGAAATAATCCACCAGATATTATCGGTGAATTGTTTCTTCCTCTGCAGCACGTACATTATTTCAGCCAATATGTCTGACCCCCAGCTACTCAACTTCCCAAGCTAACGAGTCACTGGATTTACTTTTTGTTTATTTAGTCATGAGTGACCTCGGATTGAATGTTTAAAAGATGTAAATTATATAGCTTAATTTTAGTACTCCAAAGAGAAAACTGAATTTAAACACAATTTTAAGTAGACAATTATTGATACTTTTACCAATGAAAGTACTTTCCAAAGACAGAATTTGAATTCTGTAAGTCACAGCTTTACCAATATATTGTTATTAGCTAGATGTTAGAACACTTTCCAGCTGTATGTGTCAATATACTAATAAATAGAGTTCCATCTTTTAAGGGGTGTTTTACAAGGGAATGAAATGGGATGTCCTGTCCAAGGTTATACAGCGAAATAACAGCAGACAGTATTCTTCACAGCCAGTCTTTATACTGATACCAAAGGGGGCGGGGGGGGAAGTGACAGCCCTATAAATTAAGTCTTCTTTTCTACAACAGATAGAAAAGCAAGTGTCAGGATGCGCTTCCTTCTCACTGATCAATGACTCAGTATCACATCCACTTTTAAGAATGAGAAGGTAGTTCTAGCTTCACTGACCACTCCTTTGCAAAAATATGTTACTGTTTTACATTTACCACTGTCTCCTCTCCTGCAAACCTTGTCATGAGGTACGTACATTTCACTAAGTTACGCTTATGTTATCCTGAACGTGCCTGACTAACACTTACTTAGCTAAAACACTGGAAAGAAAGGGAGGAAGACTGGAATGAGCAAAACACTTTCACTCTCCAGAAGGAAAAAGTCATTCAAATCCCTTAGTAATTTTTGCTCCCTGGGCAGCCCCATGAAGTGCACATGTCATTTCCATGACACTTCCAGGAGGGACAGCAGCGACACAGCTTTAGGCCAATTTCTCCTTGTCTCTCAGTTCCCATCAAGTGGAGCAGCCTATTTTCAGCAGTAAGTTAGCAGGTACAATTTTCCATCGGAGGACTGGGTCCTGCATTCTTACAGGCAGGGTCCCTGAGGTGGAGGAGCCTACTTCATCCTTAACTTCTGTCACATACTTCCACCGCACACGGACACAATCATAGCAGACACAAGCAAAAAAAAAAAAAAAAAAAAAGGCAAGGGAGAACGACAGGAAAAGGGGTTAGGGAGGAGGAAAAGGGAACGGTAATCGGCAGAGACTTACTTGAACCTGCCCTGGCAATGTTGGCACTGGTCTCCCACCCAGCCCTGGTCGCAGACACAGGTGGAGTTGACACAATGACCCGAGAAGCAGGAGATTTTGTCGCAGGACTTGGACTGGGACACCTGGGCATAGAGGGCCAGGTACAAGAAGCCGTAGAAGAGCAGCCAGCTGTTCACATCCAGGAGCGAGGAGAAGAAGCAGCAGCAGGAGGAGGAGGAGGAGGAGGGGGGGGGGGAAGGGCTCCAGGCGCCCAGGGGCGCGGGGGCAGCTCCCGCTCTCCGCACGGCGCTGCCCGGGTCCATCTTCGCCGCGGGGGCCGTGGGCCGAGGCGCGGCCGGCGGCGGGCAGCGATGGCAGCGCCGCCCGCGCACCCCGGGCAGGGGCAGCTTCCCCTGAGGGGAAATAATCCGTCCGGGGGAGATTCAAACCCCCCGCTTCCTCCTCGCCTTCCTCTCCTCCCTCCCGACCCCAGCGCTGCCTCCTCCGGCCGCCTCAGCCCTCGGCGCCCCGTCACTCCCGCGGGGAAGCCCGGCAGCCCTCAGCCATCCGCCCCTTCTCTTCGTCGTCCTCCTCAGGGCTCATCGCTCCCGTCTTCTTCCATGGAGGAGGAGGAGGAGGAGAACTGCCTCTTGACCTTGCGTTTTCTCCTCGCCAGAGATGCCCCCCACCGGCGTGCACGCACACACACACCCACACCACCCTCGACCATGTAGCCCCCCGACTCCCCCTTCTCCTTTGTAGTCCCTCTGCCCGCGGCACACACGCAGGCGGCAGCGAGGAGGAGCGCGGGGAGGCGGGGGCCGCCGCT
>NW_010972620.1:3972434-3972724 GCF_000737465.1 Haliaeetus leucocephalus
GCGGGCGCCCTACGGCCGCCCCCCCCGGCGGGGGGGGGGGGGGGGGGGCTCGGCGGTGAGCAAAGGGCTGAGGAGCTCCGTTATTAGCCCTGCAGGGAAGAGGGGCGGGAGGAGGGTTAACAGCCCCTCCGTGTCCCGGCTGACAGCTTCCGAGCAGCCATTTTTAAAGGCTAATTGTCATCTCCTCTCAGAGCCGCCTGCTCGCTCTAACGCCCCCCGCCCCTCGGTCCGTTTGGATCCGTCCCTCCGCCCGTTCCTCAGCGGCCGAGGGAGGGGAGGGGAGGGAAGGG
>NW_010972620.1:3973012-4064042 GCF_000737465.1 Haliaeetus leucocephalus
TCCCGGATCCCTTCTCCACGGGAGCCGGGCCGGTGTTTGCCTCGGGTCCTGCAAAGTTGGGAGGCGGTTTTCTTTGAACTCGCCACGGTTAGTGCTAGAAGAGGGGCTACGGCTTGTCGTGAGATCCCGACCTTCCGAGGATTTACGCCGTTTTCCCGTTTGATGGTTGAAATCGAGACGTTGCCTTCCGCTGACAGCCTGATGAGCCGTAACAAAAGTTCCTAGCTCTGTAAACAGCGCTGTACAGAAGTAATCGTTGCTTAAATTGTCCTTCTTTTTTCTCCTGCAAAGTGTGCCGTACACAGCCCGTCTTTTTCAGCTTTGCTATAACCTGTTTTCGTCTTACAGTTTTTTTACAAGACAAACGTAATGAGCCTTGCTTTCAAGCAGTGAAGAAAATAACAGCAATCAAACCCTCTGAAACTTTATCCTAACGCTGAAATTGAGAATTTATGACATGATGTCTCTATTTGAAGGAGATAAAGAAACGGTATTTAATTGAATCTCCTGGTACCATCCAAAGTGACCCGTATTAGAGTCTGAAATCAGATCCAAATCTACCCTTCTTCAGATTCTGCAGTTCTTACCCTTGGAGTGTGGAGGAATTGTCTGGGGGTTGGTTTAGCCCGTTTTCCCAGGCTTACCATTAAACCCTCACCTCAATTTCAAAAAAAATCAAGGTACATCAGTACTACAGTAAGGAGCGCAGCAACAGCCAGCAGTACCTATTTCTACTTTGTGTGATGTAAGAGCCCAACCAAGATCAGGACATCAGAGCTAAGCACGATACAAACGTCACAGAGGAACAGTCTGTGCCTTGAGGAGGTCACAGTCTTGACGGAGGGAATACCTGAAATTGTGTGGGGAAAACAGAGATGAGAAGTCGTATGTCCGGTTTCATTCCAGAGGATGTCAGGAGGCCCACAAGCCACTCTCAGTCCAGTAGTCTGTACATTGTCCTCCTAACAGAGCTGAGACAGATCATTTCATTGTTCTGGATCAGACACATTTCTTAGCTATTAGACATCTCTTTGTATGTGTTTTGTAATGAATTGGTGAGTTCATGCAAAGAGAGGAAATGGAAATTGTGTTGCTGCTTTATATTTTGTGAAAAAAAGCTGAGGCTGAAGCCTTTGTCGAACAGTCTGCTAATTGTACAATATTACATGTGATTAAGGCTGCTGAACAACTGTCCTCTGTTAAATACCATTATGAGACCAGAAATGCAGTTAATAGGAGATTATAGTCCAAGACACAAAGTCAGTTCAAGACTACTCTGTAATCCAGAAACACTTTTAAGCAACAGTTTTGCTTACCATGGCAGGGAGATACATTCCTCCTCCACTTTCACAATTCCTCTATACCAACCAAAAAAGTTCTAAAGCCAGCACCATCTTTTTCTCAGACTGAAGGAAGATTTTGCTTCGGATCTACAGAAGTCAGCCAAATTTTTGAAATTAACATTCATAGCAAAGCTAAGATCTCAACAATCCTTTACCAGGCAATAGATCTGTTCAAAAGCACAATGATCAGCGCGCATTTGTCCATTAAATGCCAACGTTCTTCAGTAATTAATGCAAAAAAAATTAAAAAGTAAAGAGAAATACAAATTTACGTTGCTCGAGCTTAAACAGCTTTTTAGGTCATTCTGTGAAGCGGGAGAAAAAACACAAATAAGCCACCAGAAAAGGACTGGGGTGGTTGTAAGAGGTGCAGAGAATAGTATGACAGTACTTTTACTGCATAAACAATCATAACTAAAAAACTAAACACAACTATAAAGGTTTCTAGATTTAGAACAGCAAGGAAGAAGCATTGGACAGCCATCTCCTAGCTAAAATGTAGCACACTGTGAAAATGAAGGAACACAAACCTTTTGGCTGCTGGATGTCACATCAATGCAGTAGATATTTCATAACCCTAGGAAATGAATGATGTGCAAATGCCAATATTGGTTCTCTTCTGTGCTGATTTGATGGGATTTTTTTAGTGTCAAATGAAGTTAACAGATCTGGCTGAGAGAAGTCAGATCTGTCAATCCTTTCATCGTTAGGCGCATATCTGTAAGTTCCACTTTCCTTGGAAGTGTAACATTTTACACCTTTCATCCTTCAGGTTCTTGACACAGAAATCATTTACACTTTTAAAGGACTAATGTACTAAAGCATCTTGGGTAGAATTTACAACTTAAAAGCATTTGAATAACTTATCAAAAGTTTTAAGTTACTGAATTAAAACAGATAATGAGATTACAGACTAGTGCAGAAGGTGATGGAGAAGGTTGTGTGAACAAAACCTTCCAAGAATATATCCAGCTTAGTAGGAAAGCAAAATAAAAAGAAAAAGTATAAAGGCTTCTTAGCTGTTACCATCAAAACCTAAGCACTAGTATACAAGGAGAAAAATACTGATACATTTGTGTTCATGCAGCAAAACAGCTTGAAGTATATTTAAAGATCTATACGGTTGCTGTTGTGAAGTAGGGTGGAGTGGATCAAGGGAAACAGCCCTCAAACATAGACTTCTTCCGTTGTTCAGAATTTCTGCAAGACCCTGAGGACAAGAATATAGCAGAATCCATCCTCTCCTCCATACCCCCCACACACACATACCCACCCCTCCCTGCTCTGCTGGCCCTCTCCTACAGGCTGATATCAATCAAGCCATGTTGCAGACAACATCTTTCCTTAAGGATGCTTAGTCCTATTTACGGTATCTAGTGCAGATGTATTTTTGCAGTGTTGTTGAGAAGTACAATATAAGCGGCTGAACAGAAGAGGGAGAAAAAAAGATTACCTTTGTGGTTGACCTCTTTGCAAGGGTATTAAGAGAAATGAATGTTTTCTATGCCCTTTCCCTTCTCCTTGGGACAGACGTCGTCAGACTCATTAAGTAAAAGGGGCCAAGCTCTGCACTGCTTCTGGGCATGGATATATAGATCTCCGTTGGCCTTATGACATATTGGTAAAACTAGCATGTAGATTTCAGTAGCAGAGGCAATAGCTGCACAGTGATTTGATGCAGCTTCAAGAGCTGTTCTAGCTTAACACATCAGAGCAGTGTACAGGCTTCATGGTGTGCAGTGTACAGGCTTCTTACTGAACCTTACAAGTATGACGTGAGTGTAGGCTTTACCTTTTCTTTCCATATATGCACACAATACTTTGGATGGAGGACAACATAAGGCTTTTTTTCCTAAATTCCATGCTAATTTTTCATTGACTGACACTGACTCACCTGAGCCATTCCATATAACCCTTTCTAGTATTATGAAAACCATCAGTCTCTTCCATGAGGTAAAACAAATTTATCCCTACTCAGCAGATTCTAGTGCTAACAGAATAATGCATGTTACAATTTTCTGTTAATATTTGTCTTATCCGGTAGGTCAACTCTTGGGAGGCATCAATTTTATAAGATTAAAAATATAAGCCCTCTATCGCCTACTTTTTTTTTTTAAATTTAGAAAGAAATAAAATTCACAGAAAATTCACTGGCACCCTTCTAAAATGAAACCTTGATAGCAAATCTTACCTTATCACCCATGCATGAATTTTGCTACAGCATTGAGCCATGTTTGTTACCATCATCTCCAACAGGTATTGGCGAGCAAACTGCCATACAATAAAGACTGTAAAAGCTGTAGGAAGCTTACCAAACTCAGCAAGAACTACAAAACAATGGAGGGGGAAAAGAATGTTTATGTTATCTTATCAAAAGCCAATATCCGGAGAAAAAAATTTTAGGGTCTGTTCTATATTTTTTATGCATGTGCATAAGCTGAGGTTTAAAATCTATTCTACAAAGAAAGAGTCAGACTTTTACTGAAATGTTTGTTCCTTTGCGGAATTTTTTCATCAGGAAAAAAAGTAATTATGTTTTTACACACTAATTTTAAAATTGTGGACATTGGATCAAGAATAACAGGATAAACTACAAGTTGGCTTCAGGTCCATTTAAAGAGGAAAGACATTTCAGAAAAACAGAGAGACTAGACAAAGCCAAGTTCTATCAGCACTGACAATGGCATTGTCGCTATTTGAAACACCTGTCTGCTTTCAAATAAAAGTCTATTGAACCAGGAAATAAAATCATATTATGTTTTTTTATGTACTTTCTGTACACACGCTAAAAATTAAATAGCCAAGCTATACCGGATAATGTTTCCATCTACGACTGAATGAATCTGGTGACATTGATCTTGACTCTTAGTATGATGTTTTGTTTCTTTAAAATAAAGTTTTTAGATGTCTTTCTACTGAATAGATGTGAAATTGTATGCCATGCTGAAAACTTGATGCATCCTGCAATATATTACAAATTATTTGGAAAACACTGACATTTTCCACTGCAAATATCCCTTCTGCTGAGTATTTTTCTGCATCTGTTCTGCTGCATTTCATTTTCACTGCTATTCCTTCTGGAGTTTTTCACAATCCTGCTTAATCTTGACTAAGCTAGGGCATTTTTTCCTTGTCAGCAAAGCTCCATCTCACAACTGAACCTTTCCCACACATCATTAGTAGGTATACTGAATTTATCCAATACCCTTAATGATCCCAAAGGGACGCGGCTATTAGACTTTTTCTAGCTGAGAAAGCATTTACTTTGAGTTATTTTCTCTCATTCTTTTCTAAATCAGGAAACGATCTGCTGCCTTTATTTCTGTATTTGTTCTTTTTATTAATAAGTTTCAGCAAAATGCTGAAGACTTTATTTGATGGTAATGAAATTCCATTGACCTTACTGGGATTTACACCCCTCCTTCAGAATTTAACAGAGGTTTCCACATTTTTCTGGATAAGACTAGTTTGCTGAATGATGGCAAAAAAGCCTTACTAAAAGATTTTGAAAATCAAAATAAACCATAAGCTTCAATTGTCTCTTATCCACTATTTTTTCTTTGCAAGACTTAGGAAGACTGCACTTATTATTAGTGGCTTACTGGTTTTTCCTCATCACATTATACTTTACCCAAGAGCTTTGTAAGTCCTATACCAATTTCTTTTAAGGCTACTAAAGCATGACTTCTCAGTCCATATTTTCAGGCTGACAAATGTAATCTCTTTTAAAAAAAAAAAAAAAGTAAAATGTTGGATAACTGTTAAATCAACAGTACAATCGGTATTTTGATATTTACATCATTGTTCATGTCCTTTGGAGTGATATTGCCTAGTCTTAGTGATTCTATTTCAGTATAATCTCATGTTGATTTCTTACTCTTCTTTTAAAAAAGTTTTAACAGTGGCTACTGTAGTAACCTCTGTACTTAATTTCTCAATATTTTGCTTGAACGCTGTAAGGAAATAATTTGCTTTTCCTAAAATCACATTTTCCTTTCCAGTTACTACTTTTGGAGCCTACTGAATTTTCCTGTTAGTTCCCTTTTATGTATTTAAAAAAAATACTTCTTTCTTTTCTCATTTAATACTTGAGTAGTTGTGCTATTAAACTTTGGAAAGCGATACTTGCAAAAAATGGAAAAAACACATGCATCAAATAGGCTGCAACAAGGATAATGAAACAGTAATTGCACTAGGCATAATGGAATAATGGAATAAAATGATGCTCTTTTTTGCCCTTTGATTTGCATAAAATTGGCAAAAATGATAGGCTATGCGTGCATTGATCCCTGTCTTGTCTACTATACAGATGTCAAAAAAGAATTGAGTAGATTAAATTTTCCCTCAGTATTAATGTTGAAACAGACATTATATGCCAGGAATCAAACTGGCATATTGTATTAATTCAATGAAAGTATTTACAGTAATTTGAAGAAATTATGCTCATGCATAAATATAATATTTTGTCAAGCATGCAAGCAGTTATTTAATTAGCTGAAGACATTAATTTCCATATCTGCAGATTGAAGTAATGGTAGAAGTAATTATTATTAAGAATTACCTTATTTCCCTGAAGTAACAAGTTTTACACATATCTAGACATACGGATATTGCCACAAAAGAACAAAACATCTTCACATGTGGCATCTCCTGTTTGTGTACTTGGGCGCTGGTGTTACTGCAGGTATGTATGATACGAGTGAGGCTAAAGAAGCTACGGGTAGAGATGCTGAATTTATCTGTGCCCTCAGCTAGGGATAAAGGCCCAGACCGTGCCAGGGAGGAGGTCTGGCTGCACAGGCGGTGTGAAGGTGGGTGTGCAGGATAGCTGTCTGTAAGATTAACTGCTGAGGCAAACCTTCTTACCAGCCTGGCAAGTTGGTCTTCAGGAGCAAGGCTTTGAACTAATTTTAAGAGGTGCCAGTGAAAAAAATTCTGCAGGCTTTACCTCCCCCCCTTTTCAGGTTATGGGTTCAGAATAAGCATTGTCAAAGCCAAGGTGGGGAGGAGAGAGGGGAGAGAAAGGAAAAAATTGCAAGAAGGAAGGGAGAATGCGAAGTGAGCCAACAAACATCTGAAATACAGATCCACAAACACTGCAGTCTGAGATACATGTGCTAGACCTTATGGTCTTAATACCTTAATGTGACCTAACCGGCATTGCAGAGGTGTGACTGGGTTAACAGCAATACTGGAATGTGGTTATGGAAGGGCATAGCATATTCTAGAAGAACAGACATAGGAAAAGTCAGGTGGTGTGGCTTGTGAAGGGCATATTTACTTCTCCTGAAGTCTAGGAAAAAGTGACAGGAAGATTTGTTGAGTACCATTTGAAATATGGGAGAGAAAAAGAGTAATGTGCACGTAATGACAGGTTTAAATCAAAGGTTTTCTGATCAGGAGGCTTTTTCAATATAGCAACTATTGGAGGTATCCAAGGGGCAGAAACTGGAAAGACCTGCATGGCAGTACCTGGTGGTTAGATGGGAATATAACTATCTGAAGATCTGTTTGAAAAAGCAGTAAGGCAGGACTTAGATTGTCTATTCAATTCTTCAAATGTGCTAGGGACTGCTTTTTTCTTTCATGAAGTGGAGGAAATTACACAGAAAGTAGCTATTTTAGGTTTAATTCAAATTCTTTAGGAGGAAGTGGTTGAGAATCTTAAAGTGGAAGTTAATTCAAGTGAAAAAGATCATAAAAATGATAAGTCTTCCATTCTTCCTTTAAATTGCGAATAACAAAATAAGGGTAATGGACTTCAAATAGCTCAGGGAAATGCAAGTATCTGAGAAGTGATAAGGAAAAAAGGAATGCAAGAGATAAAGGCACAACAGCAAATTATCCTGACATGGAGGAAAGATTAGAAGTACATCAAAAATTAACATGATTGCATCAAGAACTCTTTAACAATCTGAAAATCTAAAAGAAAATCATAAAATATAGAAAAAAAGGACATGCATATAATGATAAGTATAAAGAAATAGCACAACCAAGCCAGAATAAAATAAAAAATGCTGAAGCACAGAATGAGTCACAAGTGGCATGATAATATTCATATTCAGTGCAAATGGGACAGATCTGTGCTTGAAATAGTAGTAACTCCTATACTGCTTTGTATCAGAAGACTGCTGTTTTCCACAAGGATTACACCACATTACAATGCCTTGTCAATCGTTTTTGACCCATTTTCCTCTCCAAATCCTCCATCTCATACTGATGCTGTACTTCTTTTAGTCCTCTAAAAGCAATTTCACAAGCTTGAAGCAAAGACAGATGGTGGAGTTTCATTTTCTCAGGTGCCTTTCCCAGCCATGTTGACTTTAACTGTCCACTGTCATTACAAGACAAGGCATGCATCTGGCCTACTGAAGTTAATTCCATGTATCACAGTTTACTTCTGTCAGAGTTGCACATGGTCATACTAAATATTAAAATGATGTTCAGAACGAGATTATGAAATATGATTTTCAACTACATCTCATGGAGCAGATCTGTGGCTTCATCATCACCGAGGAATGTTATTAGCTGTGCATCAGTATCAAGATCGAGAACCCATACTCAAAGGTAACACTCTGGATAGGTTATACCACTAACTACAAATAGTTTTGTTATGCTGTGAAGACAAATAGCTTCAGGCTATAAGACAGTCTGAGAATAAGAAAGTTTAATAAAACCTCACTGAAAAAAATTTAGAAGGAGAGTATTCCTATTTTCACAACACTTCTTTACACAGCAATATAGTTAAGTTACTGTATTTAGTGCTTCTGTATTTACTCCCATTCCCTCATTTTTCCAGACTATGGGAAGAATGCTTTGTCATTTATCAAAAAACAAAGTAAGAAATATCATAATTTGGTCTGAGCCACTTTCAATCTGTTTAAATAATTCAAATATCTAAATTCACTGCCAAAAATAATTTGTAATAAACTTTGTCTAGATAAATTACTGACTGAAAAGCTTCCAGAATGTAAGACAAGTTATAAAGTTTTCACTTAATTTTTCATTCTGACCTTATCTGTTCACTTTCTTTGTTGTTTACATCAACCGGAATACTCTTTCTTCCATGGTTTCCGAATTTGGCATTTTATTTATCTTCCATGTTGACCCTTGTCGTGGTTTAACCCCAGCCAGCAACTAAGCACCACGCAGCCGCTCACTCACTCCCCCCCCATCCAGTGGGATGGGGGAGAAAATCAGGAAAAGAAGTAAAACTCCTGGGTTGAGATAAGAACGATTTAATAGAATAGAAAAGAAGAGACTAATAATGATAATGATAACACTAATAAAATGACAACAGTAGTAATAAAAGGATTGAAATGTACAAATGATGCACAGGGCAATTGCTCACCACCCGCCGACCGACACCCAGCCAGTCCCCAAGTGGTGAATCCCTGCCCCCCCCTTCCCAGTTCCTAAACTAGATGGGACGTCCCATGGTATGGAATACCCTGTTGGCCAGTTTGGGTCAGGTGCCCTGGCTGGGCATGAGAAGCTGAAAAATCCTTGACTGTAGTCTAAACACTACTGAGCAACAACTGAAAACATCAGTGTTATCAACATTCTTCACATACTGAACTCAAAACATAGCACTGTACCAGCTACTAGGAAGACAGCTAACTACATCCCAGCTGAAACCAGGACAACCCTAGAAAAATATAGAGGTTTTTTTATTAATGTGAGAGCAGTTGGAAGCAATTCTAGACTGAAGGAAATGATACAAAATACTCCTCGCTTTTACATGAGGAGAATTTTAGAGTGCACCTCTTAAAGCAAAATGTAGCATAGTAAAACAGAGCTTATAGAACTCTCTTGACAATAATTAGAGACCAAAATACTATGTTTATGGTATTTGAAAGAGGAGTTTCTCTTGCTTTCATGAAGTTTTGTTTAACAGACCAGTCTACCTTTATTTTTAAATTGGATTTTAAATAAATGTTCTTCAACACGTTTCACCTATCCACCTATTGCTCTCTCATTTTGCATTATCTGAATTACTTTAAAAAAAAAAAAAAAAACAAACAAACACCCAGAAAATAACCTGTATTCATTTTTTAAGTTAATTTTTCTGTTGTTATCATTCATGGTTCTACCAAAGCAGCATAGTACAGAGATCTCATGTAAAGAACAGGGCTAGCGCTTATGCCTTACAAAAGGACACTGTATTGTTACCTACATCACCCATCAGTCTCTGTGTTAGCCTGATATGGTCCTGTCAGTACATACACATGAATATGCATATGCACACACACCCACATAGTAGCACATTTTAAAAAATTTGTATTTGTTCCAGGCTTTTTTTTTTTTTCCAGTTCACATACCCTCACCTACATACACACCTTATTCTAGAAGCTGCCTATATGAAGAAGAAAGAGCTCGGCATTACTTCCCCAGCTGAAAGGGACTATCTTCAGTAAGGAATCAAAAACACCTCAAATAAAAAGGCTGTTTGATGTCCAGGGTTGTGTATGAACACCTGCCAAATATAAAATGAATGCCAATTTTATAAATAGCGGACAGTATGGATGTTTCCTGTGAGTATTTGGGGCAAAAATGAATGCCCACATCTCTCTGAAGAATGTCAGAAAACTATACCAGCAGAACAACAGCATATCACGTGAAGGGTAGGTTTAGACCCTGAGCCTTCAGAGGTTTGCATGGTCTACAATTAAAGAGAATAAACTCAGGAATTACGGTCTGGGCCTCAAGGGAAAAGTATTTTATGTGCCTTTGATGCCTGTTTGCCTCTTAACTAGAAGAAAACGCTGGCAGTACCGTTAGCTGCCTATAGCAAAGAAGGCAGAAAGGTCTCAGTGGGATGATGGTAGCAGCAGTTCGCACCCCAGGACTTCTAAAAGCAGCAGAGCACCCTGCGTGCTGTTCAGCACGGGTTAACTCCCGAGCAGCTGTCACTGTCTTGACCTTCAGGGGTGGCATAAAAACTGAGGTGATGAAATGAATGTTGGAGAAAAAAATTATCTTCGTGTTTAGTGACCTCAAAAGGAAGATGAACATTAAAAAGACAGGCCTTATCTGAGCATGGAAATGTCATGACATTCATTTTAGGATGCCTTCACCCAAATCTGTGACATGCTTGAGCTTGGTTGGGGTACCTCCTAGAGAAGAACTTTCACACATGAAATTAATTTGTAAAGTCTGACAGAAAAACTTTAATTTAAGAAAATACTACCTCATATTTCTGTCTTTCCTGATCACCCATTTGGAATCAAGAATCAGAACAGACAATCCTCTTCTGTGTTCATGTATTTGGGTCTAAAGTTAAGATCTGCTTATATGCTGGATAGCAAGGGAATAGCTCTGGAAAAAAGAAAATTAAAGGAGTCTTTGTGGAAAACAATTATGAAGGGGAGAAAGTATGTAAACAGATCAGTACGCTATTTGAACTCTGGGCAAAAATAGAGCCCACACCCCCCAAACCTCCGAAATACACTGTTTGTGCAGATTTGATCCCTTTCTTGCCTGATGACTGCTCTCTAGCCTTACTTCCAAACCTTTTGGCATTGTGTCTGTGTGGAAGTACCACATTACATTTTCATACAAGAGCTGTCTTTCATGCACCCGTGTCAGAGGACATCTGCATTATGGAGCAAGACCAGAACGGGCCCTAAATTAAGAAAGAGGGAGGGAAGGCAAAAGTGTCTGTCACATTCTCTATTATGGTAGCTGATTTTCACATCTGCAGAGAAATATAAGCATAATTCAGATGACTTGTCAAGGGAAATATGATTGAATTATCTGTATAGCCCAGCTGAAAGGTGAAATGATGAGCAACCTGGAATTAAATTAAAAACCTAAACCCATTAAAGTATTCCGATTTCCCAGTCTAAGATAAAAGTGAAAAACCTTTGAAATTAAGCAGTCTTCCTACTCTTATCTCAAGCTGAAAACGCTGCTGCTTTGGATAACACAAAGGAAGCCAGACTGGATTATTGCTCATTTGAACATTGGTTTTCAAATGCACCATATTTTCCTCAAGAAATGAACACTATTCATTTCAGCTTATGCTGGATATCAAAGTAGCTGTAGAAAAGGACACAAAATAAATTACCAGCCATCCTTTGATCCCAACACACTCCCACTGCTCCACTTCCCCACTCCAGAGAACAATGTGAAGGGACCAAATCTCCTCCTTATTCTCAGCACAGTGCTGCACACCCTGAGCCTTTCAAAGCTCATTCCTTTTCTGAAGAATGTCTTTATTCTTAATAAACTTGAAACTCTGCATAAGATTTCCTCAAATGCCGGTTCTCTCACAGGATCTCTCCCTTGCCTTCAAAGTGATTCCTCTTAGAATATAATTCATGAGTCCCACCTTGTCTGGCTTGAAGAGACAAACAAATAGTTCTCTTTGAGGAATCAAAGTCTATTCATCCATCCCATCACAAGGAAGTACATTTCTGTACAGAAGTATTCCATCCTTATGTGCAATATAAACAAGAAAACAAACATGGTTTTATTTAAAGCGATTTTCATGTTGGGGCACTTACACTTTTGGGGCATGTGAAATGAATCTTTGCCTGCTTTCATAAACACATTTAGATAATAATAACAATAAAACAACACCAACTCACCTTTATTCTTGAGACTTCAGTTAAAGGCTGAGCCACAGCCTGACAACTTAAATTACTGTAAAACCATATAATAAACTATACTGTCTCACAAAGCTATAGTTCAAATAGAGCCAGCAGGGATCAAAATCAAACTTACTTCATGTATAATACAGTGAGATCCATTCTTCTGTGTATTTATTTGGTCAGGTGGTGCAACCACATCCCTTTCCTTATGTCTATTTACAAAGACTTCAGGCCAGGCATTTTTTCTTTAAAACTTGCATGGCATCAGAATGATGAAGCCCCAATCCCAATAAGGGTCAGTGGAAAGATCAGGAATAGAAATATTTACTAATAGTACTACTGTTATTGTTATTGAAAAAACAGCACTTTTCAGCTGCATTTTGAATACAAGGAAAATCAAAGGCAAGACTGTTTCACAGCTCCTGAGCCCTTCTACCTCCACAATGGAACCAAGTCCATCCTTCAGCGACTGAGGAGCAGTAGCGAACTTCCCCTGATATAAGCTATATCAAAGGGCACAAAATTATCAGGAGGAAGCTAAGGGCAGAAATAATTATTATGATCAGGCTTCTACGATCAGAATTTTCCAACAGCCCTTAGAAACTCTTCAGTGGAGGAAAGTTATTACTGTGCTTTAGTGTTATTCCTCAAGCATTTTCCTATATGCCAGGTAACAATGTAGATATCAATTGAGATTCCCTCAATAAACATTTTTTAAACTTAAACATTAAACATTAAACCTTTAAAATGGTATTACTTCTTCCATCATCAAAATATTACGCTGCTGTAGTTAAATTTCCCTTTAGCCTTGGGTTTGGAGTCTACAGAATTAAATATTCCATTTCAAACCCACATATGGTAGTTCAGTGATTTACACCTCATCTAATTTTGCTAGACGTCAGAAACCCTTTTAATGAGTGCTTGAAGGGTTTCATTCCATTATAGCTCCAGAGAAGCTGATGCTGCATTTTCTTTCAAATTCAAAAATTTAGTTGGCTGACATCCAACTTGCAATCAAATAATAATGAATTTTTAAAACAACTCCTTCCCAAGCAGAATCTCAAGAATAAAATTAAAAAAACACAGTGGCAAATGTGCCAGATTTATACAAGTCTCTGCAGCAATTGTCCGAAAGACAAAGTGCATTGCTATAATTCCTCAGAAATAGAACCAGTAAACTTTGGAATATTTCTTCATCTAAATCAACTGAAAATATTCACAATTTCACATGTTCAGTGTTCCTGCTGTATTAAAAAAAAATAAGCTAAATGTGAATACAATCTGAAAAAACATCTATTTAAAACCTTCTATACTGCTAAACTCTCCATTGCATTGGACAAGTTGAAAGTGCAGAGGCAGAGTAGCAACCTACATATATAAGCACAGTCAAGGAAGATAAACAGGACTGGTTTTGAAAACCATGGCAGAGAGTAAACACGAAACAAGACATCAAGAGACTTGAGTCCTGGGCTTGATTCTACCACTGATTTTCTATATGGGCACATCACAGAATTCCATTTAATTTCTAAACCTGGAACAGCCTTTGTAATTCACACTTTCTTCAATCCGTCTTCTCCCTCCTCTGCCTATCTGTTTTTACAACATCATGTGTGTAATACCCCCCACCAACCCAAAAGAAAAGGCATCTCTCTGCACTCCTGTAAGCAAAGCAAAAAAAGGACCAGCAAATGTTATCACAGACTATCTGGAGAACAGTGAACAGAAATTTTCCCAGTTAGTTTATACCAGTTTTGAATAGATTCCCTTTCCTCTACCTTTTATCCAACTGTTTGAAAGAGTCATTTTCATTTTATAAAGATTATTTTCATAAACTAAAACACCATTTATTACCCCAGTGAAATGTATATGGCCATATGGCATATACTTCATGTATATTATTGATTAGGAGTCTTGCTAGAAAGTTATGTTGTCAAGGCCTGCTGAGGTGGCCAGGTTCTCCTTGTGAAAATACTTGTAAACACATTTACCACCCACAGTTAAAAAACAGTTATTTATTTACTGGTTTAATCCCACATAGTTCCAAGCATCATCTCATCTATGAGCTAAATATTTATGTAATAAATATTAATAAAATAATAAAACAATGGACAAAGAACACTCTAGCAAGAGTAAGAATTTAATCAACACCCCACTCTTCTGCATATAAACAAAATTTTGCCATCCTATGCAAGATGCTTTCCTGCCTATTCTGGGAGTAAAAGGACACTGATGTCCCCTTATTTCTTTATATAAATCTGTAGGGTAGTGACAGTTCAACTTTTATACAGAAGTAATTTTCATTTCCTGAAAGGTAGGATTATGTCTTTGGATGCAGTGATCCTCCTTCAGTTCCTTTTATTACCACAGAAATATAAAGCTGGAAGGGAGGTCACCTAGCCTAGCTTTCTCTTTTTTAATTTAAAAGAGCCCCAGTTCACACAGTCTTTCTTCAGAGATCATAATTTCTAGACCTCTGACTGGTCTCTACCATCCCTCACGTCTCTGTTCCAAAAGCACTTCCACAGTTATTCCATTGTACTGAAAGGGAATTGATTCTAAGGCAAAATTAAATTTATTATTTAACGTTACTTTTCCTTTTACCTTTTTCTTTTTTTATTCCATTAGTGATAAATGCAGCTCTCAGTGTTAAGAATGCTCCATTTTTGTATGTCTGCATAATCTGCTAGTGCATAGCTGAGTAACAGACTTAGAGTTTAACATTCATAAACACACTAATTATTTCTTTTGTGAATAGGCCCAAATCACATTTTCATTATTTCAGTGTGCACTCCTTTACTGTGGCCTAGAATTCCCTTGACATCAAGCACTTTGCAAAGTGATTTTTCTGTGCTACCACATGCACTAAAGATGAAGAAAATGAGCAATATAATTTTTACCATTGGATAACTGAAATAAATCTTTTCTTATGACTGGTTTAAGAGAATAATGCACTGAAACAGTACATTTCTATTATTTTCATTAAATTAGTATAGTAATCAGCCCTGGAATCTTCATAAATGTCCTAAAACATAGGCACAAACTAGGACATCATGAATGACTGTGATCATTTCTATGTAAATGCTCTTCAGTTCTTTCTGATGTTACATGTTTTAAAATGTCTTCTCAAAGTGTTCCTGAAAATACTCCTTTTATGAAGATATTCAGTGTGTACTGACTCTATAGACTTCTTGTTTTAGCGAACATTGAAATCTGCAGTCCTTCCAAGTCAGAATTGGTCTTGGTTTCAACTATATGGCTAAGTAGATATAAAATCAATAAATGTTACTAAAGATCTCAACAGAAGTCATTATTTCCTTACCATTCTCCACACCACTCCTTAGCTCAATTGCACTGTTCCTTTATTGTAGGTCTTACAGGCAAGTTCTGAAATACAAGCTATGCAACTACACATTCTATTGCTCATTTGGAATTAAAACAGATGGCAAGATGATATCCCAAATTACTCCACAAAGCTTATTGCGAGTCTAGGTTGAGGTCAGTAACATTTTTGCCTTTTCTAGCTCTGTTGCATTAGCAAAGACTCAGTTCTTCTCAAGTATAAATGTTCTCTTCAAGAGAGAGGTGTGTTAGAGAGTGCAACAAAGCACAAGCATAGACCCTGAGAATCCCTCACACTGCATCACAGCAGGAAAGGAAGTACTTTCCTTCTATATTTTCAAAAGCCAGTGACATTCTGGAAGCACAAGTAATGAAAACTGGCGTTCTGCCTTCTAAAAAGAAAGCACAATATCTCATTCTTCTGGTTTTTATCCTCAACTCATCAGCCTGGTAACTGCACATGGAGTTAACCTCTGTTACATGCTACTGTTTCAACCCAGATTTTACCAGTTAATAGATAGCTGGCCACTGAATTTAGCATTCAGTTTAATTTGTGCTGGACCTCAGTTTGTAAGAAAAGAAAGCAAAAGATAACAGATGAGTTAAGCACCAGGGCTTAAGGAGTGTCTGCAGACAAATGCCCTTACACTTCTAGAAACGGTTCTTCCAGAGCAGCACATTTTTGAGAACATGGAGAAGTTCTCAGCGCTACCTGGTACTCTTTTCATTCTCTGGCTCACTGAAGAAATTTTGTCTCTATCAAACTAGAGTCAGATTTTTCACTTTTAGTTTTAATCAAAAGGCATCAATGCATTTTGCAAGTAGCAGAACAATTTTTTCCAACATCACTGCAGAAAATTCCTCTTTTCCCTCTTCTTCAATGTCATTTTTTAGCCTGAAAAAAATGTATTTATTGAGATTTTTCACCCCCCAAAATTAATTACAATGAAAAATGAGTAGCAACCCCAATGGTAGTGATTATTTTATTACACATTACAAAAATACCAAAGGTTTCATCAGGTAGAAAACACTATTTTTTAAAATGAAAAAAGCATCTCAGAAGAACCCCTGTAATTAAATTACTCCTGGAAGTCTGAAGAGTTCAGGTGTTTGTATAATGGGTTTTCAACAGGTGAGGTCTGTCAATTTTTCTTAGATTAGAAGGTATGAACTTGTTAAATACTTGTTTCTGACGGCAAAAGAAAAAGTACCAAGGTGGGATATTAAAAAAGCAACCTACTGGTTTAACAATGAAAACTGGATCTGCTGGAGACTTCTTTTTCCCTTCCAAACTGCTTTTCTTCTCTGTTTCCAAGAACACTGAAGCCAGTGACCTTCCATCCTCTGGAATCAGGGCTGCAGTAGCTAACATGACAGCATATTAGGTATTGAAAATGGGTGCCTTCTTTCCTCGGATTTGAAACCAAAATTATGATGATCTGAGTTTTAAGTAATAGTATAAAATGTCCACTTTCAGTGCAGTTTACAATAAATTCTTTTTAACCAAGTACCGGTATACTTGGGCTTCTCCTTTCTAACTACCAGAGAATAAATGCTTAGCACAAGGAGCTCTGCTATCAGAAGCATTGAGCAAACTTGACCATTTATCCCTTTGTGATTCTCTGAACCTGTATTCCTGCATCTGCTGCATTGACAGTTTCAGAACCAGTAGTGTGGAACAAAACCTGTCTCAATCCCTTGGCTCAGAACTATCCTACCAGGAAAAAACAAAAACAAAAATCAAACCAAACCCCTCTATCTAATTCAGAAGATGGTTGAACTATCTTCAGTAACAGGATTGCTAGAACCATTCAGTTAATCAGAATCCTAAAGATTGCCACTCATGCGAGGTAGCCTCATTTTGTAAATACCCCATATCCTCGCTCTGGCACTGGACAAACTCGTTTCAGATACAAAAACAGTCACACATTTTTAAGTTGTTAGGAAATAACCCAAGTGAGATTATAAACAATGTAATCTGAGAAACTGGCTTGATGCCTTTGCAAAGGCTTTGATATGGACTGTTGGCTCACTCCAGCATTTTGAAAATAGTTAAACATATTTTACTGGTAGCAATGTTTTTCCGTTGTTTTGCTATCCCAGCATGGAATCATAACAGAAATTGTCTCTTTCTAGGCATAAAATAGAGACTGACCAACCAGAAACTGGGTATAAGAGTGACAGGAGCCTGCGATGTACAGAAGAGGGGCAGAGGGCAAGTGTCAACATCTAAGCATGACCAGAGGTAGAGACCTGCATAGAGAAGGTTTAGTATCTTCTCCAGCACCGGATTTTTCTTGAACTGGTAGACTAAGAAATCACTATTTTGAACAGTTGTAAATTTACCTGATTAAATTACTACATGCCTTTGGAGTGAGAAATACACTGTAAATTAAAGAGAGCCGAAGGCTGGAGCTTTGGAAAGGAATGTGGATACACACTATGGGTATCTTTAAGAAGACGACTGCTTTCTGTCTGGAAGAAGAGTGGAGTTTTCTGGATTATAGACCCAAAAAGTACCAACGATTCAGGGGATTAAGGCTCCAATTCAGAGGGATGGAAACTTCAACGAAATCTGAACTGGGCTATAAGCAGATATTTAAATTACTCCTTATTAAGCAAAGGACTTGGCAATTTCTTTAATTTATATCCAGTTAAAATGAAAGAAAGTTCATCATATGCTTAAATGCTTTTCTAAATTGGAACTTCACAACCTTTTTCCGGAAACTGATAAGGAATATCTACAACAGTGTAGACTTGCTGTAGCATTTTCCATATTTCAGTATAGCCACAGTTATACAGCTACTAAATGCAGTCTTTGTCTACTTTTAAAAATTAATGCTCCCTCTGGGACCTTTGTTAATAGTCAGAACTTAATTGCTTTACAATGCCTTTTCATTCCAATCAAGACCATTTCTAGCAACTTATGGATTGTAGTAGTAACAAATCATCCATCCCAGCAGTGAGAGTGATTATCCAAAACTGTTACATAGAACCGGGGAAGGTTTCCCTCCAACAGAGTCTAAATTGTGGATTTTGTTCCTGTATTTGTTTCTGCTGCCCATCACCTTTATGTATGAGAAAAACTGAAGTAAATCAATATTTTTGCTGGTTTGGATTTCTGAATTTAACTACTGCTTGACCTTTCTTGTCCTTGTTGGATCCATTCTGCTCAGTAAGAAGGGAGTTCACTTCTTGTCCATGTGAAGGTAAAATTTTTAACTAGCTGAATAAACAAAACACACCAGGCATTTTCTTTCCCTCTAGATAGCCAGTTCTTTTCAAAGCAGTCTGTCCAGAGTTTTACATAGTGAAATACTTGAAACATCTGACCTACCGCTCACTGCAGTAACTAGAATCTTTTATTGACTTCAGTGGCCTTTGGATCAGGATCTACATGAAACTGTGGCTTTGTGTTTTAAGACAAATAAGAAAACAGAATTTAAAGGGACACATTGTTTCAAACAGACTCATTCAATTCCTTAGCAACAATTTAAGAAGTCACAAGGGAAATGAGTTTTTATGGTCTCATCATTTCTTTGATGTAAAAGTGCACACTCCATCTTTTTGGCATTTCATTCAACAGCGGAGCACATGAAAAAAGAGCCCCACTGTGCATAAAGAGAATAAAATATGTTCGAGAAGAAACAGGAAAAGAGATTCAGGTTAATACGAAGGTCAACCTCTTTCTGTGTTTCAAATCTGCACTCTTCTGAGATCTTAAAGAGAAGTAAAAAAAGCTTTAATCTTCCATGCTGTCATCCCTTAGCTGGAGAAGAATTAAAATCCAAATAGAGATGTTTTGCCTGATGTTAGAGTGGTAAATTGCTGTTAGATTTTAAATTATTTGTCCCTGAAATAACAGACCTTATATGACACACACTGCACTTCATATTAAATAAAGCTAATGCCTCATTAAGGGTATTAACAAACTCCGAGACCATTTTTACATTCCCCTCACCTCTTTCTGCACAGGAGGGCAGTGCACTAGCCTCATCCAGGGAGCCTCAAGCTGTGACACAGCCACAGATCTGGACCAGTTTGGACAAACCAGCTCATCTCCCCGGCTGCTTCCACACCGTATCTGAACTGAACCCCAAGAACCAGCTGCAGTCTGATGTGGTCCCACAACTTAGAGGTTCCAGTGCCCTTCCGTCCCCAGCGTGCGGTGGCCAGAGGCGATTGCGCACCTTCAAGCAGGCAGCAGGTACCGACGTCGAGTCAGGACTCCAGACCTCTCCGTGAGCACGGTGTACAGGCAGCCCAAGCTTTGGGGGGAACGCAGCACACCTTTGCCTCGCCGACTTGTTGAAGAACGAGCAGGCTGTATTGCAAGGTGTTCAGGTACTACAAAATTGGGGATGGACACTGAAGAGCAAAGCACCTCAATGGGATCTGTGTGAATGGCAGGTCTGGCAAAGTCTCCATCTCAGGTAACTTGAAGAAGGCTGTCTGGGGACGACAAACTTTTAGTAGGGCCTGTAACGATAGGACAAGGGGTAACAGTTTTAAACTAAAAGAAGGTAGATTCGGACTAGATAAAAGGAAGACATTTTTTACCATGAGGGTGGTGAAACGCTGGCAGAGATTGCCCAGAGAGGTGGTCGATGCCCCATCCCTGGGAACATTCAAGGTCAGGTTGGACGGGGCTCTGAGCAACCTGATCTGGTTGAAGATGTCCCTGCTCATTGCAGGGGGGTTGGGCTGGATGACCTTTACAGGTTCCTTCCAACCCAAACTATTCTATGATTCTGTGATTCTAAGTGTGGGACACTCTCACGCTTTCCCCAACCTCAGGTATTTTGGGTTTGGGGTGGGTTTTTTTACTTCTTAAAAAAAAAAAAAAGCCAACAACAAAAAACAAGTAAAAGAGATTACTACTTGGAGCGTGAGCTGACAGGACTGCTATAGAAATATTTCATCAGCTACTTTGAGATTTAACTTAAAATGTATTTTTAATGCCAATATTTTATTCATCTACTCAGTTACCTCTCCTTTGCAGGAGAACTGCTAGACAATGACAATGCCTTCTATTTATAACCTGTCAAAGCTGAAAGTAAATTCTTTCAATCATATAACATAAATATGTTTTACCAGTACCAGTGGAAACAGAGAAAATTGTCTATTCTGCCTAGCTGTATTCTTTTCCTCCTTAAAAGTGAAAAATTAATAAAAAAAGGGGAGTGACCAATTTAAAAAAACACACCTAAATCTGTCTTCCAAGTATTCTACTCTCTGGGCTGTATTATATTAGACAAAAAAAAAGGAGGCAAGAATCTGTATTTGTGGTAAACGCAAGGATGAGGGAAAAGGTTTTCACATAGACATATGAATTTCCCTATTATTTAAAACTACGAACACATAACTTGGACATGACAATTGGAAGTATGGGGAAAAAAAGAATAAATGTTACCTGCAATACTGTTTTATGGCTAAATGTTAATAAATGTAATAAATCAGAAGAATCTGCTTGCTTGGCCATTTCTTAGAGAGATGACAATAAAAATAGTATACTTTGCTATAGTCTTTGAATAGTTACTTTAAGTAGTGTTCCCTAGGAATAGACTACTGAACTGGGAAGCTGGGTTTCCATGTTTTCCTTCTTCTTTGTGTCCACAGCTGTTATTTTTCTTTTCCCTTTTCATATAGTCAACTTGGAGAGAGTTCATATTCCAAAAACTAAGAGCTTCCAATTTTGGTCTTGTATCTTTCTTTCCTGCACTACAGTCTTCCATTATAGTTCACCAGAGGACAAAATGGTCTATTTTTTGATTTTTTTATGTGGGGGTAGGGGGTCAATAATTTACAAAATTTTTGAAATGTAATTACTAGTGAAAGCACAGCTTAGGGCATCCCTAGGAAGAAAAAAAAGACAGTGTTCATAGATGCTTCTATTTTCCAGCTCATAGAAATAGCTGCTTCAGCTCCTAGTCATGGAGTAGGACCACTTTAAATGGATCTGGAAAGCTGGCAAGAACAACTGTGTCTACTTCTACCCCATAACTGGCTACTGTTGTGCCCCAAATAACCCATCCCAACATAGTTAATTGAAAAGGGTGGTGGTGAATTTGGATTCTGAATGCTGAATACGAGTGAGAAAACAACCATTCTGTTTTACGAAATCCATACTATAGCAATAGTGGTTGCAATATTCTTTGCCATTTGGTCAAGAAAAAAAAATCCCAAGATATGATAGCAGTATTAACATTTTTCTAACTCTGATCCAGATGTAAAACACGTTTCATTTAGCATGCCTAGTCTCTGCATGAGTACAGATCTAGCGCTGTGTTACGTTAGCCTTGAGTATCTTTGAAATTTAGTTCTGTTCCCTTTGATTTTTTTATTGTGCTAATCTTCCTTGTTCAAAATGGTGCTGTTTAACTGGGGGAATTCACAAGTTCAAGTGTTTGACGGGAAGATGCTGCCTATTAGGCATCATCTAGGAAAAAAGCTAATTAAATGCACCACTAGCTGCAATGATTTTTAGAAGACAAGAGGGAATAAGCAAAGTCCCAGGTTGAGATAAACAGCAGCATAAGATTACAGCATCAGAAAGAAATTTATTTGGAATAGAAAACAAGGAATAAATATTTTTCTCTCCACCGTGAACAAACTTTACATTTCAATCCTCTGGCTTAGTGCCTTTAGCTTTCATTTTAGGCTTCTTGTTCTACTGAATATTTTTGCATCAGAATTCTGCAGTCTAATGTCTTTTCAGCACCAATTTAAAGTTTTTCTTCACCCTTTCATCCTTTAGTAACAAGCGTAGACACAAACATACCTGTTCTACTTTTTGTTCCTCAGTAGCTCAAGTGCAATTTACACTTTTGCTTGTTCAGTCTTCAGTCCCTCAAGCATATTTAAATGATGGAGCTGACTGGATTCTTTATGAAGAATTTTGAAACTATTTCTGAGCAGAATATTTACTCAATGACTAGAGAAAACCTTTCCAATATTTGTATACAAAATATTTGCTTGTGAAGGGGGCGCATTTAAACTATGAAGAGATCATATCCCTCTAGTTAAGAAACTCATGCATGCTCTACAAAAATATCAACTAGTATCTCTGCAGACGTATTACTTCTTTAATTAAATGCATCTTGTGAGGGTGTGTAGGGGATACGAAGAATCTGCCCTTCGTAACGCAGGCAGTACCCTGCAAACCGTGGACATCAGAACTGATGTGAATAATGGACTTATAAGCGGCTGCAGAATCTGCTGCCTCATCCTGGGAATTGCACCATTATTGATTTCCTGCCCATGAACCTTTCTCCCTTGCCCTTCAACCAGCCTCCACAGTGGCTGCACTCATGAAGTATATCCAATTGAGAGAGCCTAAAGATTGGACTGAAACTGCAGAGCAACACTAATATGCAAATATCTGCTTTTTTTTTTTTTCCCCTAAAGAAAAATGCTTTTTAGGATAGCTGTTTTCCATACTCTCACTTTCCTCTGCCTTTGGGCATTGCAGGGATGCATTAAGCATCCTGACAGGTTGTTATTCTACTGCAGAAGGAATGTTTCATGGACCTTTTTGGCATTGATTCCTGGCCAAGTTTTGGAGAAGGTCACTGCAAACTACCCCTTTGATATTACATCACCACAAACTATGCTGGTTTTGGCTTTGAAACCCACTAGTGGAAGGCAGTAGTGTGCCAGGTGTCGGAGAAAGTGTATTTATTCAGAGATGACACTTAACAACAACATAGTGAGTGCCAGAATTCCTTCTCTATAAAAATAAGGAAGATATCCTGCAAGTGGCTGGCTACAGTCAACAATGCGCAAGCAGCAACCACTGAAAAGAATTCCCCAAACATCCCAATTATAGTACATGGGCATTGCTTTTGCAAAGCAGATATCTTTTTTGATACTTTTTAAGAAAAATTGTCAAGAACCTACGTAACAGTTCCTAATATATAAACTGTAATTCTACAGCGCTTTAATAATGTTGATGATAAATAGAGGCACAATTGGCAGAGGAGAAAGAAAGAAACCCATCATCTTAAAAGTGAAATTGGTACAAAGCCAAAGAATAATATTATTTTAATAATAATGCTGAGATATATAACCCTTTTAGAATTCTGTTCAAATTTCTACCAGACTATTTAGGAATAGATGTCTTGTCTTAGACAGAAATATGCATTCAGGGAAAAACAAACTAACCAGCTGCCAATCCCCTGACTTATTGTCAATCAAACTGCACTATAAATGAGAAAGAGATGATTGTCAGGCCAGTTACAATGAGGAGTTCAAATTGCAGTCCCCTGACTTATTGTCAGTCAGATTGTATTATTAAAAAGACAGATAAGACTGTCAAACCAGATACAATAGGATGGCCTTCAATACATGGTACAAGACAAAGGAAAAAATTATACCTAACCTATTATAAGAGAAGTAGAAGATCATGTGAAGTGAAGAAAATATTGACTATCATAAACAGCTTGATTTCTCCTGTCTTTTTGCTTTTTGTGTGTCCCCATTATCTGCCATTTAATAGGTGAAGAAAAAGGGGAACTATCATTCTTACCACTCACGCCCGTAGCAGGTATCTTGTCCACATTATGCTCTGTGGCAAAGAGTTATTTGCCTCTATTGCAACAGCAAATAGCATCACTAATTTGCACCCTGGGAATCCCTGACCGGTAGTTCTTAGCCACCTGCATTACTTTTCTCGCTTTTGAATTCTTCCCCTTTTGGTAGCATGCTGGCCAAATTCTTTCTCACATGTGTGCATAGGCTGTCTGGAGAGGAACAGAGCACCGATGGGGAGGTCAAGGGAGGGAAACAGATGAGAATCTCTTGCTTCGGTAATTAGTTCTGATCCTTGCAATGCTAAGCAGAAATTTGGCAAGCAGGGAAGGGGAAGGAGTGTGGACCCAGATTGATGAAGTCTAATTTGGGACCAAAGGAGAAAGAAGCAGCAAAAGCAGGATCACAACCAATATATCCATTCACAATCCACTCCACTCAATCTTTCCGCTGTTGTCTGTTTTCCTGTACTTATATAGGGTCTAGAGTCCTCTGTGTCACTATTTCCCCCTCCCTCAATCCTTATTATTTTCTAGGATGTTATTTGGCTTGAATTATATGGCAGTAATGCTGTCTTTAAAATGTTAGTGTAATTGAACAAAAATGCTACATCATTTCATTCGTACTTAACCTTTAAAGGACACATTTATTTAAAAATACTCAGCAGGGCCCTCCTTTTGACTCTCTGGCTGAACACACCTGTAGGATTCTCCAAATTTATCATAAGCATAATAATGCAGAAATGAAAAATATGATAATGCTTACATTTTTTTATTTTTAGCTGTAAATGCTATGTTCATTTGCGGAAAATGTCAGGATACTTTTTAGGGTTTCTATGTTCAATGCCACAGTTTTCCCAGTTTCCTATATGCTATTTGTACAAAAGAAGATGGAGTTTAACCTGGCTTTCACCCACAAAAACAATGTTAAGGACCCAACACTGGCCTGTGAAACAAGAGGATTCTTAGACTGGTTGGGCAAGGAGACAGAGACCAATTTCTGCACAGGGAAAGTAGAAGCCAAGCGGCTCTTGGAAGGGACATTTTTGATAAAAAAAAATGAGTCATAGAAAGAAATTAATTTTGAGGCTGACCTGGCAAAAGGATTGGAATTTTAAACTTACATTTATGGTGATGCCATGGCTGCAGAGGCTTCAGTGTCATATTATTAGCAGTAAAGTAATTCATGAGTTTCTGAAGCAGAAGGAGATTACTGGAACTAAGGGAAAACCTCTCTTGCTGTAGTTGTCCCAATCCTGAATATCCTTTCTCCCAGTCAGTGTCAAACACTATCCTGCACGTAGGTCTGAATGACCACTCAGTCAGAGGCATTGGGTGCTTTTTTTTTCCTGTTAAAGGCAGACTGACTAATGTTTGTAAATTCTACAATCTGCTGGTGCCATTGCTACATATCAGCAGTTTAAATATTCAATATTTTAAGTAAATAGAGGACTGCAATGCTGCCAGCCTGATAAATAGCAGAGGATTAAATTTCCTTAGAAAACCGAAGTAGTTGCAAATTAATTTAGTATATTTAATCTGCGTTTAAGAGAAGGAAAACCCCTTCATTTTAATATTGAGGCTCAGTGTAATTTTTATGTGCATGCCATTCCACTCTGTTCCTAAGTACATAAGAGGCAAATAATGCTGTTTCTTTGGGCAGATGGATACATTACTAAAAATGACAAGCCCATTAGATCAACAAGGACTATATAATTATCATGGGGAAATAAAGCCAATAAATCTATCTGGTATAAATTATAGGCTTATGAAGTCATACATAATGAAATAAATATTTAATTTTTCTAAAATCCAAAATCTCGCTTTAGAAACAGGAATATTAAAAATTAATTTCCATTTCTTATGATGGGTACAGTGTGGTTGAGTGGTTTCAGTATGGGCATGTACTCCCGAGCACTTCTTGATCCTGTTCCTGGTTCTGACATTGATTCACACCGTGGTCCGAGACAAATCATTCAACCTCTCTGTACTCCTTTGTCCATCTGTAAAGCCGAGATAACGCTCACCTGCTTCACAGAACCATTAGGAGAATTAAGAAACATCTGTTCTGCATCTTGAAGACATGAAATGCTCTAAAAATGCAAAATTGTATTATTCAAGAGATGGATAAAACCTTCCAGGGTTGGGAGATTTTCTCCTTGTCACCAAATTCCTTAGTACCTGGCAGGAGTGATTTCTCCTTCAATAATTTGGTCAACTCCCTCTTTCTATAAGATTTATTATTTCACTCCCCTAGCTAAGTCTGTCACCATTAAAAAAGAGATGTTTACTGTAAGCCAGCTCTTCCCTCAAAATAATTGGCAGCATGTTCCTTGCAGAGGCGCAGCAGAGAGCTCATCCTCTGCAAAAGCCTCAACCCCTGACAACGCAGGTCCTGCTCTACGAACAAAGATTCAAACAGTGTCTGCTTCCTAATTATGGAGAAAAGGTGAAGGAAAAGGGCTACCGAGGGATATAAAATTATGCAATGGGAGCACAAACTAAGAGAAGAAGGGTTTAATAATTAGAACTTTTGCTATATATCTGAATAGAAACAGCTTTTCTACAATGAATGAAGAAAATATTTCTTTTCATCAGGAATTTTGCAAACCGCATGGAATAGTGGGTAGCAACTCTATGAATAAGATTGCAATATTTGTATTTCAAAGCAGAAGTACAATTGGTTTCCTTTTTTAAACAATCATATTTTATGCTATACTACATATTATATCTACCCATTCTATGCAGCATACTTCCAAAATTATTTGATTTCTTTGTCTGCCTGCCTGCCTACTCAGGCAGTATTTATTTATCTCACTTCAGTATTTATTTAGTTGTCTGAAGTAAAAGATAAATGAACTCAGTGATACCTTATTTTTTTTCATTGATACAGTTTCAAGTAAATTCTATTTGTACACCTGAAATTCCAGTAAAATAAGAAAAATATTTCAGATATGTAGGAATGGGCCTTGTATTCTAAAGTAGTTAATCTTTTAAAAAATCTGTACAGCTTACAAAAAAACCCCCCAACCCCAAACCACTTTTTAATTGACTATGGAGAAAGATAAGATTTGCAACCTGTTTTTGTCAGAGGTGGTTTAGAGGTGGTTTTACATGTTCTGCTGTGCTTGAGTGGCATTAATAATGACCTTTGCATGATTAACTCAAAATCTTAACCTGGAAAGATAGCCAGCTATGCTTTAATTGCCATTATTATGGAATTCACTTTGGCCTTGAAGTCTTTAGTAGGCTGTAAAATAGTGTCTATTCCAAATAAGCTCTGTTCTCTACTACCTATCTATCTCCTTTATATACAGTCACAGATTACAAGGGCAGAAAGAATTGTCATCATCTTACCTCCTCCTTCAGACTGATCTTTTGGATATCCTTGGCGGTTGTCCTGGTTTCAGCTGGGATAGAGTTGACTGTCTTCCTAGTAGCTGGTACAGTGCTATGTTTTGAGTTCAGTATGTGAAGAATGTTGATAACCCTGATGTTTTCAGTCGTTGCTCAGTAGTGTTTAGACTAAAGTCAAGGATTTTTCAGCTTCTCATGCCCAGCCAGCGAGAAAGCTGGAGGGGCACAAGAAGTTGGCACAGGACACAGCCAGGGCACCTGATCCAAAGTGGCCAACAGGGTATTCCATACCATGGGACATCCCATCCAGTATAGGAATTGGGGAGTGGGGGCAGGGAATCGCCACTCAGGGACTAACTGGGTGTTGATCAGTGGGTGGTGAGCAACTGCCCTGTGCATCATTTGTACATTCCAATCCTTTTATTATTGCTGTTGTCATTTTATTAGTGTTATCATTATCATTATTAGTTTCTTCTTTTCTGTTCTATTAAACCGTTCTTATCTCAACCCATGAGTTTTACTTCTCTTCCCAATTTTCTCCCCCATCCCACTAGATGGGGGGGAAGTGAGTGAGCGGCTGCGTGGTGCTTAGTTGCTGGCTGGGGTTAAACCACGACAGTGGTGAATGTCCTTCAGCCCTGATCAAGCTGTGGTTGAGCTGAGTTCCTCCTTCTAGGAAGTCAATGGTCTTGATTTAAAGATTTCAAGTATCCATTCTGCTTTTGGCCAGTTATCTATCTATCTAATCAGAAATATTGTTTCTTATTTTTAGGCACTGAGTAGTTTGGCTGAATCTTGTTATGCTTTTGTGCAAGAAAGGAGCTATCACTAGTAATGACAAAATAATAATAAGTATTTGTAGGCTGATCGTATCACTTCTTAATTTTCCTTTAAAGAAGAGTGAGCTAATTAAGCCTCTAAATATGTGGCAGGTTTTCCAAATCCTGAATCATTTTTGTAGCCCTATAGTGAACCCTCTTCATTTTGACAGCTTACTTTCTAAAAAAACCTATTTTAAAATGAATTTAATCATTTCACTCCAGTCTCAGCTAGGAGGTGAACATTTCCAGAAATCGTAATTCTTCACTGCTCTTTCTGTAGATATGTAAATCCATGCTCACTGGAGAGAGATAAAATGACAATACCTGAAATAATCAGTTTACCGTACAGCTACCAAACTAATTCCATTCCACGTACGTCATATGCAGCACTATTTCCAGGAACCGAGGCAAATCTTTGAAAATACACGAGCTAAGCTTTGACCACCTCTAGCCACAACAACTATCCTGAAGCTACATGGACAAGAAAAAGACCTCAAAAGTAGTTGTATCTGTTGCAGTAATATCCTTTCTTTCTGAGGCAATTCACAGCATTTCACAAACACCACCTCAGGATTCACATACCTGGGGCACTTTAAATGGGCGTTCAGACACTCCGCTTCGGATTTGGATGAAGGATTGTGCTGACGTGGCCTGGGGAGCTCAGCATTGAGCATTACGCTCGGCAGTGTTTGCAGAACAAGGTCACAGGGCAGCTGGAATCCAGCAGCATCTGTAAAGGACAGGAGCAACCCACGGGAGCATAAGTGGGAGCTGTTAAACTTAAAGGCAAGGATACACGGTACTACAATAGTGTTTTGCTTCTCTACATAGAACATTTTGCATGCTAGTGTACATATCCATACCTCTATGGCTATTTATCTATACGTTTTGCTCATCCACAATGCCAATATAGTGCCCTAAATATGTCATCATTTCTAAAATATATAAGTGCTCCAGCTGACCTTATGAAAAGCCATAAAATTGTAACATGTTTGAAATCATACATGAAATAACGATTTCTGAGAAGTCCTCCTTTTGTTATTTGTTTCCATTTAAATTTAAACAAAACAAAAAAAGGTAAAATCTATTGTCTGTCCAGAAAAGGAAAAAAAAAAAGACAAAAATACATTCATTCCCCAGAACAAATTTCAAAGCCCAGAGAAACTGGAGTTCATATGGTAGCCATTCCCAAATGCCCCATGAATGCTACCTACAAAATATGCTTTAGATAAATTTTGCAATTTCCTTTTGCTACGTTCTCTGGGAGTATTTTACATTCTGCCTTGGGCATAGATCTCGACAGAAAGGACTGGATAATGCAGCCCCAATTCTTGTCGGAGTGTACCTATGCCATGAAAAATCTCACTGCCTTCAATGAGATATTGGTATATCTAAGGCATACTAATATGAGCAAGAGTTGATGACTAACATGAGCATCTGCTTCAAAAATACCACAGCTAGAGCTGAGATATTATTATAGACAGTCTATTGTACTTGCAAAAGACAAGTAAAGAGTTCTTGGTTGAGAATACATGTCAGAAAAATGACATGTTTTCATCACTTCCCGCCATAGTTAAAAGATTCTGAATACATTAACCAGCTGAAGGAAAAATACTTTCAGCTTTTGTATCACAGTGGGAATCTGTAAATGCAAGTTACAATGTAACAGACAATTAGTGTGAATTCAACCGTTCATCATTTCTAAAAAGTTAATAATTTCTTTTTTCTAACATACACAGAGAAATGTAGCATTTTTCACCAAGGGTACAATGCTCCAGTTTTGGGGATTCAAGCTAGTGAAAGAAGTTTAGGGTGGGCAGGACTGACTCAGTAACTGTAGCTGAGTAGCTATTTAATACAAATCTTTAGATCATTAGTTATTTTAACCCAAGTATACATTCCTGCATCCCACTTCAAAATGATCCAAATCCTTTTGATGAAAATCTGGTCGATAATTCAGCATGCCAACTGGCATGGGATCCTGGGCTTTGCTTTCAAGAACTTCTTATCAGTAGTAGCTATTTCTTCTGGTTTCTTTTCTAAATCAGACTTGTTATTTCCTTTATCCAGAAGACTTCAACCATACTCCAGGGACTGAATTGCAAGAATGTGTACGGATGGCCGTGTTACCTGTAGGAACGCATGGCATTGTTTCTGAAAGGGATTGCTTGGGCTGGCACTGGCAAGCATCTAAGAATAGCTGTTTTGAATAAAGTTTTGCTCTTGTCATCACGTACTGACTCAGAATCACCCTTTTGTGAAATGATTGTGTCCAGGTGGAAGGACAGCATTGGTCCCTCTCCTTCCCAACTCTGTGTTTCTTGAGCTGACTTCGACATCTTCTCTGAATCTAGAATGACAGCATGAGCCTGTTATACTCTTTGATAGGAGTACACTACCATTTCACTGGAAATATAGGGTCCAGCCCTTAGTCAAATTAGACTTTCAGAGAAAATCATGATAGATTTAAGAACTGAGTGCAAAAATAATGGGCTAGCTGTGAATAACACAGTTTAAAAAAAAAAAGGAAAATTACTTTCTGACTATTTGTAGAAAGCAAAGCAAGAAAAAAAGATAATTGCTCGGAAAGATGTGGCCACATAAGCAAAAGGTCTGTGCACCCCTCAGGCTTCTGTCAAAGACATATCTACAGCCGTGAGCGTTACTGAAATGGCTAAAAGGAAGCACAAGGGGATTTGTACTACAAAAAGTGTGGAAACATGGGTCTGTATATCATCTTTACCCAGAAAGAAAACCAGCAATTTTCAAATGTATATATAAAGAGAGAGAACGTAAATTTAAACCTTTACTCAGGTTTGTCAGCTCCATTTAAAATATGATACTAAAAATGGGGAACCAGATCCCTGAAAATGTTCCCATACCTCTGCAGATTCTTATCCAGCCCATCCATGTTGGTACAATCCTCTGCTGAACTTTACCTTCCTGTCACAAATCTCATTTTTTCTCATGCATTTAGAGCAGCACCAATTCCACTATGACATACAAGAAGAAGAAGAGAGTTAATGTAAATAAGGGACTGTGAAGCAAGAGACCTGGTTATTATTCTCTGCTCCTCTGGTGCTCCTTTCTGCCCCACAGGCTCCAGAAAGGTTGTACTCCTTGGTATCTGAGAAATCTTCAGACAATGTCATACTGAAAGAAACTAAAAGGTAAGCAAAGAATCAATATTAATTGCCACCAATCATCTTCAGCATATTTTATCACTGTATTTAGTTAGATTTTTTTCCTTGCTTGAATTATTATAAGCAGACCCTTATCATTTCCTCCATCAGCCAGTCTTTTCCCCTCTTTTTACTTTATCCCTGCAATCCCCTAAAAAGCAGATAAAATTCAGTATAAAATTTATAATGGCCAAATTAACTGCCATTCCTAGGCTGCCTCAGCAGTTAATGTTTGTTAAGGCAGGAGCTGTTTTGCCAGCACCACTTGCATGAAAAGATATATATACATATGTATACAGCCAAGAACAGTGTGGGAGCTGTTTCCCAAAAAAATGTTGAAAACCACTAGTGACATGAGAGTTATTAGTATATATCATTTCTACAGTGTCAAGTAAAAGAAATAATAACAAATAAAAGAAAAGGTGCTTTCCCAGAAAGTAAATGTTATAAAGCTGTTTAATTAAGATGATGGCTTAGTAGGTGCCATCAAGCACCTCTTTAGGTTAATTTTAGTCTCAGCAGGGGTGTGGATAAATAGGAAGTAATTTTACACCCTCTTCCAGATAAAGAATCATTTTATTAGATCAGAAAGGACTAGGCTTTTCCAATCCTTGCATTTATCTGACTGCACTATGAGGTGACAAATTCTCTGTTTCAAGCCTTACAACAGCATTAAGCCCACTATTTAAAAACAAAACAAAACAAAACAAAACAACCCCAACCAATAAATAATAGTTTAAGCCTACAATGCCCTCTTAGTCACACACTAAGAAATGTGAGAATTTGAGGCCAAACTTGGAGCTGAAGAGCACTGTCCATTTCTGGAGTAGAATTATATTTTTGACCACTCTTCCACTCTTAGCCAAAGCCAGATCAGCTCAATTTTATTTAAGTCCATAGCATACAAGAAAGGATGCAAGAAAATACAATTTATCCAGACATTGCGTTTCCATTGAGGGGCTCTATCACAGCTAGCTGTCTCCAAAGACAGCTGTCTGTATATGAAACACAAAACCACATCTATGGTAATACTTCTACAAGTACGCTCTCAGCATTTCCTAAGTAAGCAAGCTTGACGTATTCCTGCTATTTCACAGTTAAAAACATATCTTTTAATAAATCCTACAGACTTTTCTTTTTCAAGCATTTCTTAAATGTGTAGAAACTAAGAGCACGCTTGCTTTTCTTACAGATTGCCTTTCTAGCAAGAAGACCTATTTTATATGAATTTGCATGAGTAACTCAGACAATTAAACACATTAAAAAGGCTCAGCAATTGATTTTGACAGAAGTAAAATACTGCGCTGAAAGTGCAGAGGAAATGCTATGGTATAACTACATTACCTTACCTTACACACAGGCTGACAAACAGATTTCCAGGGCTTCAAATTTATGCATTACTGTTCAGATACTTAAAAGTTTAAATATTTAAATCTGGATTTACTTGTTATCCTAAGCAGCCTCCTGCAGGTTTACAGGCCTAAATTCTTCAGATTTGTCTAATTCTAGGCTGTCTTTCTTTGCATGACACATTGGAGCAGGCTTTAGCAAACACACTTGTTCCTGAGGTGTTGCGGCAACCTCAGCCTGTTCTGAAATCAAGTGCGTGGCTTGGACACTGCTCAGCCTGGGCAGCACTGTACGGTCCAAACATCGGTTGCCCTAAGGCTCTTTGATATGCAAGATAAAACATGAATTGAGAAGTATGTTCTGTAGCACCTATGGTTTGGCATCTGCCTGCTCTTATCCCCAGCACCACAAGGAAGTGAAAGAGAAAAGCAGAAAAACAAACGAAAAAAAAAAACAAACCACCACCAAAAGCCCCACCTCCTTTTAAAGACAAATTCATTTTTTTATACCTCCAGCATCTCAAAATTGGAATATAACAGGATGTCAAGCCATCTTCATACATCAGAGAGAATAAGGGGTGTATCACACCAGTCTAATAAGACATTCACTGTAAGACGCAATGAAGTGATAGGAATTTGCTTACAACAATCAAAATAAAAAGAGGACAGAGATGAGAGCACAACCTAATACACATTTTTAGCATTATCTACAGTCCGTGCCAGGCTTAGTTCCACTGAATGGTTTCTCTGCCCACCCATTAACAGACATTTTTGTGGTATTTAAGTGTTGAACCTACAGAGAACTTGTATTCCTTTCCCCACTGCAGTGGGAGAGTTTAATATATAGAAGATAATACCAGTGTTCAAAGCCCTGATAGACTCTCTCTGAAGGTGTACCTGCTGTGGTAGGATGCTGGTTTCCGATTCTGAGAGAGGACTCGTTGTCAGACCCATTACCAAAACTTCTTTACTCATTCTCTCACCCACACTCATAAATAGTGCACATTGATAAAGGAGCCCCTCCTTACATTCATATACCTTATGACTGGCCCTGAGCAAGAAAATCCTGCTTTGTTCCAACTGCGTCTTTGGACTACTCACTGGTTTTCATTTTGATGGTGTACTTCTTTATATTCCCAAACTTCACTGTGTGTCATGACATGACAACATTTGGGGGAAAAAGGGGAGAGGCTAATTCCACACCCCATCCTGAAGAGCCTTATAAGTCTCTCTTTCTAAACACAATAAAATCTTATTTTTTATCCTGAAACCATGGTTGCCTGCAAGCCCATGCAATCAATAGAACAGTCAAAGATGATATTGTCAAGCCACCCCTTCAGTGCAGCTTCATTCTTCAAACTCTTGAGCACCATTAAAAGAAACACTGAATTTACACCTGAACATGTATCATTCAGGCATCTCTCTTCTTAGACTTAAATCTGTTTTCATCCCGCATCAACATAGTGCTGGTTACCAGCAGGGTTACTGGGGATAGCTTATTTGTATTGGAGGGAAATGGCAGCTGAGGAAATTAAGATAGGATGCAGAAAGTTATATATTATTTTAGCATAATTTTAAACTTCTTATGTTGGCACTCCTGAAAAAATAAGCCTTCTTTTCCTTCTTTCCCCTTTATTCTGTAAGACAGCGGACAGTTTGTGACAGAACCTGAACTCTGTAAATACCACATTACTAAAATTCAGGATCTGCCTCCTTCAGCAGAAAGCTTTGCTTTTGTCATTTGCATGAGATCCAAAGGGTGAAAGCTTCTGGAGACCTAGGGCTGAACGGGACTTTTGTGTCCCTGAGCCTAAGCTGCCTGCAATTGCAAGAGAAATGCCATAAGATTCCCCATGTAAATTCATCGTTAACCAGTTTAATGTCTGTTGGGTAGTTTGCTCTTGCTACTGCCATTATAAAACCATTTGCAAAGCCGAAGTCTTTTAATCATTAAAAAATGTCTAATTTCCAACTTAAATGTACTTGGGGCAAGTGGCTATTTATCTGCACTCAAGCCAGTGTTACTATCCGTTCTACCTCAAATACTTTCTGTCACTCTCTGGCATCTACTCCTCTCCCCCACAGTTTCATTGTGGCTATCAATATAAACATTTCTCTGACTTGACTTCACTAAGATGGACAATCCAAGCTCTCAGGTTTTTATTTTCTGGGTCCAGGTTTTATAAGCCAAAGACAGATATCTATGTCATGAATTTCTGAGGCGGAATCAATTCCAGCTTTTCGACTGAAAATCTTGCAGGCCAATTTACTGCAGTGTAACACTATTTGGATGTCTCCTTGAGGCCCGCAAGTTCAACAGAATTGGAGAAAAGCAATAATCTCCCCCTGCCAAAAAAAATTAATGTTAAGCAAATATTGCTAACAATTTATTGAAACAAGTCCTTGAAAACTAGCTTTAACCCCAAGGGGAACCCAAAACCCTAGGGAGTTACTTTAAAAATATTAATGGAGGAAAATAAGGAATTTCAATTAATATATGCTAAATATCTTATCACTTGAAGCACTAAAGGTGCAACTGATCTCACCACAGTGGGGACAAGTTAGGGAGCAGTGAGCACAGAGACTTATCATCAGATAAAAAGCTCAAAACAGAATTACATTCTTTGCTTGTCACCAAAGCACTAATACTGAGAGGATGTGGGAAGGCAATTTACATACAGAATTGGAGCCACATAGCTAATGTACTCTGATTTTTCACTCAAACTACATTTCACTGACAGAAGGGTCTGTAGCCACATGCTTAGGAAAAATGGGTGATTGTGTCCCTCATCCACTATCCCTTTTTATAGCACTGGAGAATTATTTTGTGTTCTGCTGAAAATTGTAAGGTAGTCTAATGAAAACTGGCCAGCCCCTGTCTTCTCATCATTTTGAAACCCCCAAAAATACTATTTAAAAAGTATGCAACTGGAAAGCTACACTGAATAATGTATAAAGAACACATTTCTTTGAATTTCATAGCCTTTTGATGGCAGAAAATTGACAGACTGAAGGATGTTATTCTGCCGTGTAGCAAGCTAGATGAAGAGCTCTGTAAAGTTTTCTTTCTTTCAAGTGCATCCATCTCCTGGAAGTGGATACCTGGGAGTGCAATTCTGCTACTTTTTTTTTTTTAATACATTGGTGGCAATTTTTTTTTTTTTTTTTTTTTTTCAGAAATCTTCTTCCAAATATTAAACTGACTGCCTAGAATCAGCCCTTTCTTCTCTATGATGTACAATCATTTCCTTGATGACTCAGCCATTCGTACCTGAGAGGACAACTGGGTCATCTTCTAAATTCAAGGGAACTCTGCTGACTTCCCCTTGATGACTGCAACAACTCACCTGCACCTCCTGGGTCCCGGTCCCCGTAGCAGAGGCATGTCTCACTGCCAAGGGCAAGGCCATGCCCAGGAACATGGATGGGGTTGGTGTCCTGGATTTATCTCCTGCCTCTGAGAAGAATGTGCAACCAACAGGCGTGCAAAGGGACAAGGATTGTTTGTCCCCGTGCAACACCTGCACTGGTTAAACAACTTCACTTTCTCATCGATTCGGCTGTCTTCCTCCCGTTCCGTCCCCTCCCAGCCATGAGGCAGGAAAATCAGTTCACAATGAGCACGTATTGCTGCACATTTCATTCCACAATTTCAGGAGATTCCTCAACAGTCCTCTCTGTTAATAGGCATATTATTACCTGTGTTTTTTTCCCCCACTGTAAAAATTAGTCATAATATACCATCTGTTTTCCCCCCTTAGTCAGCAGCTAGTATACAGCATTATGTGCAAAAGCGTCAGTGGATTCTTTCAGGGTGCAGATACATTTTTAGTGATCATTTTGACTTTTTCATTTGTAGAAAAGTAGATTTCGCCCTTTTCAAGGATGATTGTTATATTGTGCTTTTTCTGAGAAAGCGGAATTATTAATTTAACCCCTGCAGCAGTCTCAGTTACAAAATGCACATTGCATATGAGATATTTAATGTGCACAGCTGGTGTGACCATTTAAAAAAATTAAGGAGAAAATAGCTTCTTGGTTTTCAATTTCCTCCCCAAAAGAAAAAAAAAGGCACATTTTGTTCTGCTCTAATTAGTATGTGTGCCAGTGCATGACTTCCTAAGCAGGCAGATGCTTTGAATGAAGTGTAATGTAGATTTTCATTAATCTTCTTTGGCACAAGACTTTTCTTCTGCTATGTGTATGCAGGAAGTAATGACTAGAGAAGATGAGCAATCACAGGCAGTTCTAACCAACTTAAGCTGGCTTTTGTAAAGGGCAAGACAGGGTCATAAAAGAGTATGGTTACCTCCGTGTCTGACATCTCTTGATTTCTGGTTTCTCATTATAATGAAGGGTTTGGGGTAATTCCTTTTTAATACAAAATATCAAATTCAGATATGGGAACTCTAAAGAAATTAAATATCAATGTGCTGAAAAATGCATGCATTTCAATCAGTTATGTGAATGATCCAAGAGAAAACCACAGATACGTTTTCCTTACAGCAGGCAGAGAATTAAAAATTGTACTTCCGGAAACCACTTTCCTGTTTAAAAGGGAATAAGAAGAGTTTTCCCATCTTGCTGGAAATGAAAGCCTATCAATGAACAGTTTTAGAGTAAAGCTGGAGTTACTTTCATCTTTTCCCACCTCAATTTAGGGATATTCTAGATTGCTTTAGCTATGGCTAAGGAAGAAAAAAGCTTGGGGCAGAGACTGTGCATGTTTCCTCTTATTAAACTGCCTAGCCGGGTTGTTCTACCAAAGATGCAGATACCACGTTCAGTCAAAGTCCACGTGCCATGGTAAGAACTGAAGATGCTGCAGGCTCCTTTGCCAGCAGCAGAAAGTGCTCTCTTGTCAAGAAAAGATTGTCACAAAGAATGAAAGTCAAATATAAACTACCCTTCAGATATACTCTCTTAATTATGAGCATATACTGAGGACATGAGTTTTCCACTGTTGTGTTCTCACATTAGCATAATTCAATTTTTAAAAAAACCTGCTCCTTTTTGGGATCACTGCTATTATTTCCTTTTGCTTTTCTGTAGTCTCTTCCATGTCTTTTCTTTTTCTTCCATGAGACAGCTGCTGATTCCCTCTGCACTCCTTCCCTTCATCTGTGAGCTTTGCATCTTATGTTTTCCTACACTTGTAAGAAGAGAGTTAACAGATTGTTGGTCTATACATTAGATTTGGGGATTAGCTCCTAAATGGGAGTAATGGGACTGGGAAGTTCATGCTCCCGCAGAGACATTGACTGGGCAAACACTGTTGCTCAGCTGTTTGATTTCCACTTTCAGAAGAATCTTTTTGCAAGTATGAGGCCAAAAATGTAGCTTCTTATGTGAAAGTCTCAACTTTGTCTTCAATAAGAAGCAGATCCCTGAACACATTATGTGGGATAGTTCTAGGCTAAAGATGGCATGTTTGACATCTATGCATAAAAGAAATTAAATTAAAGAAAAAAAAGTTCCAGTAATAACAAAATCATTAATTACACAAATGGATTTCTATTTACAGTGCAAGTGAAATGATGACTTAAGAAGATTACAGAGCAACGTGCAGTACAGAACATTGCTTTCAGGAAGAGCACAAGCCAAAAACAGAATGAAAAGTGTATGCCATCATTGAGATAATACACAGGGGATATAAAAATAAGTTCTAAAAATTGAGCAGAAGGAAATATATTTCTTTCTGACCTCTTTAGAAACAGACAAAACCATTAAGCGATGGTACAGGAGCATTAATGTTTCCTGATGAAGCATTAAAATTAAAAAAAAGAAGGAAAAAGTGGATTTAATCTACTGTAAATATTACCTTTTCTGAAAGCCATGCAGAATAAAACAACACTTTTTCCCAAAACCAACACTCAACTTAAATGGTGAATACTTCCAGGAAAAAGAAATTAAAGCTATTCTATTTGGGAAACATACCTGCTTTAGGATACAGGTTATGATGGTGGAACTAGGCAAAATGTTCTGTTTCCTAGAAGCAGCAGAATTCAGAGGTTTTATAATATAACTTCCATTTTCTCTTTGCAGAGGAGAATCATTACAGCTTAGTTTTCAGGTATTAGTTAATAAGTACAACTCCCTTACTGAAGACATAGGGTCCCATTCCAGCATTCTGCATAGGAACCACCTACTTATGGCTGACAAACCTGTCAGAGCTTCCTGTGAACACTTGTCTGAATGCACATTTCTCAACTAGAAAACATAGCGGAACTCTTCAGTTTTTCCTTTTTCTTCAACATGAAGTTTCAGAGACTAGGGATAGGCAAGCTGATAAAGGGAAGAAAACTGGCAAGCTGTCAGGCCTCAGATCTCAACTAGTTCGATAACTATTGGTCTAAAATCTTAAATAGATGCTACCTCTCTCCACTGGCTTTTTTTTTTTTTTTTTGGTACCCTTAAAAGAACGAGCTACCACAGCAATGCTGCTGCAGGAGCTGAAACATCACTTACTGCCCAGATTTTGTAAACACACTACGACCTGCATTTTGTGTTAACTCCACTGTTTTGTCAAACAGTTTCTGTAACGTGTGCTGAAGCTGGGCATGATACCCATGTGCTTTATCAAATAAAGGATTTAAATTCTAAAAAAAATGTATTCACAAGTTAAAACAAAGTCCATGGAAGCTAGCATTCCTCTTCTTCATTCAAACAGGAAAAATGATCGCGTTGCACCTTGTACTGATTTGCAGCAGTGTTGTTGTATTAGTTACTGTAAATCTGGCCTTGCTGGCATCGGGACACCGCAGCAGAGCAGACAGTAGTTTTGATGTCTGCCCTTAAAGTCTTGTTAAGGAGCTCCCAGGGTTTTCGTGATAATTTTTCAGTATGTGACATTATTTAAATCTATTAGTGGTTCATTTTCACGTGTATATCTGTATCTATTCATCTATGTGTGTAAAGTAATGATAAATTTGTCAGTTCCATGGGCACAAAGTTAACATTACATTTAGATACATAAATCAGCATAAACTCATCTGATTTTATCAAATAAATTAACTACTCAAGTTCAGACAATTTATTTAATATTTGAAGACCAAAAAAAAAAAAAGAATTCTCTGCAGAAAGAGCTCACAACTTTCCTGCACCTTCACTGAGCTCAGTCACTCTACCCAAAAAAGTACTGTAAGTGAGGCCTATTTCATAATTAAGGCATTGAAAACCACTGGCTAATGACAGTAGATCCATGAATGTGTACCTCAGCTTTAAAACTATTTATAGAAACTATTGATTCAGTACATTATGCTGAAACAGAACACACAGAGGCTGGATTTTCTCTATATGTATCTTACCACAATAAAAGTGTTCTAACAAACTAATCAAAGCAACAACAAATGGTATGGTTTAGTTAGATGTTTGAGCCTCCTATGCTGTTACATTTCATAAATAAATACAATACATATGCTACTCTATATCTAAGATGATGTAGTTATAAAGGAAAAATCTTGCTTTTAAGGCTAACGCTATAAAATGGATGGCTTCATTGGCTCAGATAAATAATAATTCTTTAGCTGCAGAAAAAAAACACTGTACAAATAACCTTTGTTTCATTTAAAAAAAAAAATTAATATGAAACCTTACAGGCAAGAGAGAGATTCATATGAGTTAAAAGCTTCAAGGCAGATAAATCAAGAAAGAAGCAGGGGGATGGGCAGGTTAAGGAGAAAGCAATACTCAAAAGGAGACAGCTTACTTCTTGTAGAAATATTTTGAATTATTTCAGTTGTCATTACCTTAAGGAAGTTTTCACTTTGATAGCATAAATATTAAATATTTTTAAAGAAAGTGCCAAAGAATCTATCTTGAATTCTTTTTTTCTTCCATACAAAGGCAGCAGTCATTAAATAGACTGCTCATGGGCTACAAAGAGATAAGTAAACCTGCCATGATGTGACCTTAGAAATTACTAACTATGGATGTCATTAATGTAACTCTAAACTGAGCTTTTAGAATGGCAGCTTTGACCCTTTGTGACTTCAAATATTTTAGTTATGAAGCCTCCTTAGGGTGCTCCATATATAAATATCATTAACGTGCCAAGGAAAAGAATCAGTCATAACTAAGCAAACAATTAAGATTAACCAAACCTCAAAAAAAAAAAAAAAGAAAAAAGGACTTAGTATGTCATATGTTCATTTATCTATATTTAAAATTCCATTAGGGAAAATTCTTTTAAAGACTCAACATTAGCTTCAATGTTAAAGTGGTATTTAGACTATGCAATAACATTCAGAGCGGGAAATGGTGCACACTTGAGGATGACATTATAAGAATAATGCACAGTATAAAAATTCTCTCTGAAGAGTTCAGTATTTCAGCATCTCAGGGCCTTTTGCAAACAAGTGGGAGATTTAGCACCTGTGTGCTAGTTGAATATTATTTTCTACCTGAAAGCTTAAGAACAGAAAGAGTTAAGGTATTTCCTAGGCTCCTAAAGTGAAGCTGGGGCAGAACGTAAAATAAACAGTAGGTAAGATAGCTCTCCCGAGAAGGAGAAATGTGTGATTCATTCACTGAGTCCAGATCCTTCTGGACAGGAGGATCCTTCTCTGCACACCTTATGCAAGCTCAGCTCCTTTCTGCTGGGCTAAAATGATGTCGCAGCTCAGCTGTGACAAAGAGAGTTCTTGAGGAGAGCTATCCCCGTAAAAAATAAAGAAGAGAGTACGGAAAGCAGAGGACAGCAAAACAAATGAAGCTGCCAGCATCACGACTTGGGGTAGGGCAGGCGTAAGGAAGCACATTGGAAGGGAATCCTTGTCCTGTGGGGGAAAAAAAAGCCCAGACAGGACACGGGATGACATTAAACACAACTTTAGGAGGATCAGCGGCTATAGCCTCCATCTGCCTTCCCTAAGAAACGCTGAGCACCACCTTAAAAGCTGATCCTGATGCCCTCAGCGGTGGAGGGGACTGTGTCTGGGGCAGAATTCAACCCAGCACGGACGAGGTGCTCCCCAGGAATACCCCAGGGACGGATGAGATGGGACATGGAGATTGGTGCTGGCGTCGGACCACTCGATAGCAGGAGGTAGAAAGGATTCATTCCTGTGGCTGCCAGTCACCACCTGAGTTTTGTTCCCCTGAAGAAAAGCCAGGGCTACTTTGCGCCTGCCAGAAGAATGGTCCCAGTTTGAGTACAGCAACAAATGGCTGAGAAAACACTTCCACCAGAAATCTGAGCACGAAATTAAAGAAATAGACGAGCAGTAAGAAATCACAGACATCCCACAGATTTATAGTCTTGTTTCTGCAGACAGATCAACTAGTAGAAACCCACTGATTTCCACAAAATCTTGATTTTGCAAACATTGAAAATGAACAGAAATTTGTGCTGTAAAAATGTAAAAAAAAAAATGCAATCTGACTATTTTTATTACTCAGAGGTAATAAAGTTACGTTTCAAGCATACAAAATGACAATTTATCAAAACCCTATCCCCAGCTGGAGAATTCATGACTTCTGGAATACAAACAGTAAAATCCTTAATGAGACAAGTACCACAGATAAAACTGCTGCTTCAGAAATACCCTAAGCATCCGCAGTTACCCAATTAGTTATCTGGCAGGAATGTGAGCACATTTCCCCATTCAGCTCTACAGAAGAAAAATAAATATTTAATGTATGTAAACTCAGCTACTGACTGATCATTAAACATTACCCTAAAGAAACAGGAATATCTTGTAATATACTCACCCACATTTTCTCAGCCTTTCTCCACATCTTTGTGAAGATTAAGGAACAAAAGCAGGATTTAAATTAAGAGCTCCAAGTTTTCATAAAATAGCTTTGTGTGTTTATTGTCTACACCAGAGTACTGTAAATAACTATGCCTAAAATATAGTTTATGACTGTGAAAAAAATGCACGTGATGCTGAACACCCCTACATCTCCTGCAGGGTTTTCTGGGGAGCTAGGGAAAAAGATTCCTCACTTCTCTCTCTAAAGTGCAATTTTGCTTCTCAGAGGAAAAGGACCATTTCACTTTTGCTGCCTTTGCCCCACATCTAAGCAAGAAGACACCATGAGCTACGGTGGGTCAAGAAATTGCGGAGTCAGGTCACGCAGTGCCGGGCAGCTCTGCCTACTCCCACCCAGCAAAGCCCTGCAAACCACTGGCCAGCCAAAACGGGCTCCATGACCTGCCCTTTCCCCAGGAGCTGCCAGCACGGCAGGCTGCGGTTGGTTCAACCGGAGGACTAGCTGCTGTACATCTCATTAAATGTTCCCGCAGCTTCTCAGAATTGCTGATCTGTGTGTCAGCTCTGCTCCTCAGGAAGGGAGCTGCTGCATCGTTAGTAGCTTTCTGCTATGGGGGGAAAAAAAAAAAAAAAGGCTGTAACACCCCTTCAGCACGTACATGACTCAAAATGCTGAAGTTTTCAGAACACTGGCTTCTCACATCAAGAGTAAAAAATTTATTCCTGGCGAAACAATAGGAAGCACACAGAAATGGTATCAGGAGGTCGCCACATACTCCTGAAGCTGCTCCGACAACCACGAGCTAATTTCACCGTACCTCACCATTCACCTTCGGAGCCTTCCTCCCGCCAGCTTCGCAGGACTAGACTTGCATGAACACTCTCTGCCAGCAGATCCTATCAGACTAAAACCTAAAGAAACAAAATCTTGTGCAGGTGAAATTAAAATAGATCTTGATCCTTTATTGATAATTTTGAATGGATGTTATCTTCAAAGATCACTAACTTTTAAAAGAAAAGTCACTCTCCTATATCAGGGCATCCACGTTAAGCAAAACTCCTACAGCAGTATGGTAAGCCGGAGCAGCCATCCTCCTCTTCTCAGCAGCAGCAGCACTGTTCTTCATGTTGCAGCAGCTAGAATAATTTCCTTACAACCCCAAAGGAGTTTGCTACTTAAGGCACTTTTTGTTTCATGCATAACATCCAGAGCATGATGAGCTTTTGATTAATCATACGGTGATTAATTACTTGCACTCTTTATGGTTTGAACTCAGCATAGCAATCGGCTTCTCACAGCAGCATATTCCCAAGTTCTGAAGTTGGCCAATTATCTGCCACTAGATGTATTTGTACCATACTCCTGTGTACATTCCTCATATGTTTAGATTATGTTCTTAGAGCACTTGCACGAAAGCGGCAAAAGTTAGCCCGTTAATACATCAATACGCTGCAGTCAGCAGCATGCAAGAAGAGATATTTTTAACATGTATTAAAATGTATCTGTACTTTCCACAAATGTTATTGAATCAAGAGGCTGATCCAACAACTTTTGTTATCAGATAATAAATATATATGGCTTGCCTGGCCAGACAATATATTTTGAAAGCAAAGTTGCCTTATATACACAAACATCTATTTTAGTTAATAATGTGAAATACACACTTTTCTCCTCAGTATAGCTCATATTTTAAAGCAGAGACTTGTGTGACTGAAGACAATAATAAAATATGTGCAACTTAGACGTGTAATATGTGGGAAATACAATTTGTACCTCAAGTCCAGCCATGGACAAATTCCCATTAGGCTGGTAGATACAGAAGCCCAGGATAACAGGCTAGTCCTTCCAAGGAGCAGTGGACTGACAGCTCCAGGAAGGACAGACGTTTGTCCCTATATAAGCCCGGCTGTGTCAGGTCAGACCCAAGACCATCGAGCCCGATGAATGACCTTTGACCATCCTCTGACAACAACAAATAGCCAAAAAAGAGAACTAGGATAGGGAAAACGGGCAGTGATTAAAATATTTTCCCAATCTGCAGTAGCTTGTGGCTCAGACCTATTCAGCCAGAGAAGGTGTTACAGTATTTAGGTAAAGAGCCTGTTCAAGTGCAATTGGAACTCTCCCTTCTACAGGTTTGCTTCAATCCCAAATGTTCTTTCTGATTAGTATGCATTTAAATATGGATGAACACAAGTCACAATTTTTGTGAATTACCTGTTAGAAAGAACTCTTCTTTTCTTAGTATCGAAAACCAAAACCCAACACGGAGGCTAACAAATATAATCCTGTTAAAACTATCATCTGTATCATTCTAACAGAACCAATGCTTTTTACCTCATTCATGTTATTTTCCTGGTTTAGGATTGCAGAGCTAAAGACCCTGTATCATCATGAAGCTTCAGGGAATTTTATTTTACTTGTATGTAAAGCATCCCTGAGTCTTACACAGTGCAACTTCCCCAACCTATGCCTGTTCACTTGGTGCCATTTCCCAGAGATCTGATATAGTATTTGAGCAGAGACATTGCCAGTGCAATTTTAGAAGTTTCCCTGGTAACTGCCACTGACATCTCTAACTCAAAATTTAAGACTACAGCTCTCTGTAACACCCTTACATGGCAAACTGCCTTGCATGATTTCAGCTAAGGAACCTCACAAATGACAAATCAACGTCGGCTGCTTTTCAGAGACTGAAGGTACATGCTCACAGACATTTCTTTTGCTTAAGGAAAGCTGCCCCCACCTTCCCCAGTCTGAAAGTAGGGAAAAGGCACAGATAAAACTCTCGGAAAGTGATTTAAAGAAGGAAAAGTGGGACTGGAAGGAGGTAGATGCTGGAGAGAGAGCAGGTAAGAGACACAAGGAAAGGGAAGAGCTAGAAGTGACAGCATTTAGAAGGCAACAGGAACACCTGGAAGATGTAGTGAGTTGGCAAGGAAGAACCTAAAAAGAAATTTATTTAAAGCAATGAAGAAAACAAGGAGAAAGGGGAAAAGAGTATTCCTTTAAACTTTAATTGCTCCTTCAGTACATTTTTTGGAGGATGCTCGTCTCCCTCTCCAGGTCTGGAAGGGAGGTAAAGTGAAGAGAGGTCACTGCGAGATGTATTATTGGTCCCGTGTCCCTCAGTGCTTTATCTCTGGGCAATCTTTTGTCTGCAAACCCCACAAATTCTTCAGCCGTTTCTGTTGATGACTCAGGTCTAAACTAGAGAGGCGAATCTATCTCCCTTATTCAAGCAAAGTCACAGCCCAACAGTGCATCACAGATATCTAGCAATCCTTTCTAAGTAAAACAGAGCTCAGCATTCCCCACTCACAATCCCTTCCCACGAGTCCCTCTCCTCTTCCCAGTGCCCACCACCGCCTTCCTGCTAGACATTCCTGATCATGAGTTGGTTTCCCTCCTTTTGTTTGTTCTTATAGACATCTATATCTTGCAAATTATTTCATAAGTAATACCTTTAAGAAAGAGTTCTCCCATGCCCATCTAAACCCCGCGGTCCATTTCTGTGATCTTACTGCTGTGAGCTTTTCCCACTCCTGTTCACCCCAAAGGCTCACCCTGTTCTTCTGCCCCTGACTATTGCCCAGCGGTGGCATGGCCCTGGGAGCTCTCTGGGGCAGGGACTGCATTTTTGGTCCGAGGTCAGCCAGCACCTAGTACTTTGGCATCCTGGTCCACAGTGGGCTCTTACTGGTATATGATCACAGGTAATGGTGAGAGAAAGTGAAGAGTGGATAGTGAGAGACATTAATAAAGAACCAGGAAAAAAAAAAATCACTTTGAATAGTGAATATTGCCTTGTCTTCATTCTCCCATTTTCCCAGGTATGTAAGTGCATATTAGAAGACACCTCTAAGAATATATTTTCTTCCTTAACACACAGTATTACTTTTATTTTAACTCCTCAGGGACCAGAGTGTTATGTATCAGCATAAAGTGTTAAAAGGCACCAGATCAGGTGTCAGGAAATTTCCTAGGCACCACCCACCACTCTGGGCTCCATCTTTTCTCCCAGGCTCATCAGTCAAATTCCAGCTTCTTTGACATAGAATGTCTCTCTCTATTTGTGCAATTCTTATCACAACTGAAGCCCTGTTTTTCATTTTGGAGCCAACAATGAAGAGAAAGAAAAAGCAGTAAATAATAACAATAATACAGCTAAGGGCAGTATAATTTAAGAAAAGGCTAGAGAATCCCTGTCAATTACCCTACATTGCACAGGAAAACCAATGGAGTATGATGCTCATTAAGGTGGAAGGAAAAATAGGCAATGCAAAAAGATAGAGGAAAGGGGAAATCCAGCTGTTTGGGCTCTTAGTATAGCAACAACAAAAAAACAGAGGCAAGCCATAATGCCAGGCAAAGACAGAAAAAAAAAAAAAACAAACGACTGTGTATAGAAACAGTAGAGCAGGGTGAAGTAGAGAACCAGAGAGCTATAAACCATTATAAACAGAAAGTGCTGAGGTAGGGAAATAACACTGCCACAACAGAGGTCACAAGGAAATGTGCTCGGGGGGAACCTTGGTGCAGAAGTCACCCCAGACTGGGTCAAAGACTGTTACTGCCAAAAAAGGTTAGCTATAATTAGTGCATGGGAACAGTTAGTAAAAGGATTGTGATGGTTAATGCTTGGGATTTTCAAAAGTATTCAGAAAGGTTTTTGCCCTCAACAGCTTGAAGCTGTTCATTGTCTTTGCATCCCAGGTTATTGATGGTTTCAACTATAATTCCAAATACAGAAGGAGCACAGAACTGATTATGTTTTGCTGCTGTAGCTGAGCTCACCAGCTCTTCTGACTGAGAAACAGGCAATATCTTCACGGACGAACAGTCCCCCTCTAAAATTTCCAAGCCATGTACCACAGCAGCAAGCTTTCAGCACTCTTTCAGAATCTTTTAACACATTTTTTCTTAGACAACTACAAGGGAAAATGTGCTTTCCACTATTATTATTACATTACTGTGCCTTCTTTCCATCCTCTTTATTTTCTAACTGCTTTAACGTGTTTGAGAACAACCGGTGCATAAGAGTGCAACTCGCACTTTAACAGACATTCATAAATTTAGATTTGAATTACACTGCTGGTGCCATGCTGTGCAGCTGCTGGGAGGAAACTAGGCCAGTATATAGTAGTTACTGACAGAAAAGAAGAGATTTTTCTGTAATGGTACTGTCAGGTACAATTGACAGGTCAGCATCTCCACTTTCTGAGTATCTGTGAAGAGACACAAAGCCCCTCAGCCTAGCTGCATTTGAATATTACATAAAATGAAACCCAAACAATTTCTCTCTTTCAGAAAATCTAGTCTCGTCACCTGAACTTCATGTGATATAACTCCCATGGCTGCAAAATCAGAATCATGCTCAAGAGCATAAGAAAAATCCAAGTTTTACATTCTGCAATTCATACGCTATTGGACTTCCCTCTCTTTCCTCCTGCACTGGCCTAAACCCAAGTGTAACCTCACAACAGCTTCCAGCCCCAGGCATCCAAGAGCAAGCTAAGGAACCTGCAGGTTAGGACTGAACTAAAAGAGTTCTAAGCCAGACTGACCTTTGAAGTCTCTTTGCAGAGGTCACCTATAGAGTCTGAATCTAATCTTCCTAACAGAAGACACAATCCTGCAACCTGGCAGTGAACCTAGGAGGAATTTTGGCTTTTCCCCCAGGATAACACATCAACTTGTTACAGGTCGTAAATCTCTGTCTGTGGTAGGGAGAAGGCAGGAGAAGGACGTCCAGATCACACCCCATGAGAAACCATCCATGAGGATGTTAAGGACCAAAGAACAAGTTTCCAGGCATGAAGTTTCTGCTCCATAGTATGCTGGGTGAAAGCTGTAGCTGCTGATGGAACAGCTCCGAAGTGTACCCTTCATCACCTGCATGTTTCCAGAGTTCTTCAACCTTTTCTTACCGAGCCTGATGGTCCAGGGCATCACAGCTCCTATGGGTCTTCAGTGGCTTCTTCCACATTTTGTACAATGCAGGTGACCGCAGGGATGTGGGCAAGCAGCCAGCCTGACAGGGTAGCGAGGGCTGCGCAAGTGAGGGCTGGCTCACAGAGCTCTTCCCTCTTGCCTCTTCAGAGCCGGGCACTGCTCGGTGTCTTCCCAACCTAGGAGCCCGACACCCCAGGAACCTGCAGCTTTGAGTTTCTCCTGCCTCTGGCCTCTGCTCACGTAGCCATGCTGCAGAGCTGTTATGTGCAGGTACAAGAGACCTTTCTTTTAAATAACACAGTCCCTCACTATTCTTCCTCGCTGCTCAGCAAAAATCACTACCTGCTAATCACAAGCTAATTATAAGCTTTTCCTTAGACTACTGATAAACACAGCAGCATAAATGGGCCATTTCTCAGTGCTTATTAGGCACGATAACAACTGAGCACTGCACCAGAACACAAACCGGAGTCAGGACTGCAGGCGCTCAGTTTGCAGCCAGCTGAAGACTCTTCCCCGGTTTCTGCAGCTCCAGAGTTGAAGGCAGCTCACCCCAGCTGCTCACAGCAGCACGCGTGTGATGTAAAGGTATTCTCACCCCTGCCTGACACACAGCTCACCTTCAAAAGTAGAGAAGCAGGCTCTGTAGGCACCTAAGAACAGAGCACGGCAAATCTCACCGCCGCAGAGAGGGAGTAAAGGCTCAGCACCATCATGCCCTGCAGTCTGGCCTGCCTTCCAGTTTGCACAGTAAACGTGAGATAAAGCTCAGCCTAAGCTTTGCTGGCCCAAGCGTTGCTCCTTCTCAAAGATCCACCAGCAGCTATGCCATGGCAAATCCACAAGTAAAAAAATCCATTTATGTTATGGTGTACCTAAAACGCAAAATGAAACGGCGGCTTTATTGTCCACATTGGGGAGCTGTTTTTGCCATAAATCACTTCAGACTAAAGAGGCAGGTAAAGGGAGGGCAAAGACCCAGAATGGTAAGATGAGGTTAAGTAGGTCAGTAAGACAGTACCCAGCCTTATCACTAGGACCCTGTACTGCTCATCTGCCAGCCACCTCCTAACTCATTTTTTTCCAAGGGAAAATCTGTCAATGTCTTACCACTTGACTGGGGTGGAATACTTAATTAACATTTGCAAATTATTTTTCTGTCCCCAAGTAAGGAGTGCAATACTAACATGTGACATTATAAAAGAATAGCCCTTATGTCTGAACTCCTTTACTAGTGCAGAGAAAAAGGAACTGCTTAAGGAATAATTTGCTCCTTAGCAAGTCCCTTCTTTACAGAAAATAATAAAAGACAGACTTTTAAATTCCATCTGCATTTTTGACCACAGAAACATAAAAGGATATTTAGCTGGAACACTTTAAAGAATGACAGAGCCTTTCCATTTTAGCTTTACCTTTACTGAGAACAGGACAGAGGTCAGTGTTCACTGCATCAGAAGACGACTTCTTAAAGTGCAAAATCCTTCTCAGAAATGGAGCTTCAGAAAGCACTGTGCTTTGAAATAATATCCTCAATTACGTTTTAAAGTTGCAAGTTAAACAGGATTGCAGATAACAGGTACTTCCAGTCAGCAAAGCCTAAGGATAGGCTGATTTTAAATAACTCCGAACAGTAGCCTGCAGAGATTAGACTACTGCTAGCAAAGATATTCCTGGAGGCACTGGGCTTTCTTTTTGAACTACTTTTGAACTAACAACTAATGGGATAGCTTTCTTGCATTCCTCCTTTATAACTAGATACAAGCAAATGGGAGACAATGACAAATGACATTCAACTTCAACATCTTTTTTTTTATTATTAAAAAAAGGGGTTTAGTGAATGCCTTTGGGCTTTCACATTCTACAGGGCAGATTTCTGCTCTACATCACACCAATATAAATCTAGAATAATGTCAGTGAAGTCAATGGAAATATTTGGGCATTACAGAGATAATTTTGAGCAGAACTAGTTGAAACTGATCTAACAAGAAGAGACAAATGGATATTTTACAATTAGTTAACGGGCAAGGGAAGCACAGCAGTATGCATGCTCTGAAAAGGGTGGTGTTCTGATCAAGTTTGACTTTATCACCTGCAAGCTGGAGGCTTTCTTTTTAAGGCACATAACATTGAACTATAAACTACTCCCCAAAATATTTTAAAACTGGTTTTATACAAAAAAGTGCATTTCCTGCCCTAACATACCAGCTTATATTTGCAATAATCATGTGTGTATGAATCCTAAATTACACTGCAAGTAGCATTTCAGTTTGGTGACAAGAGCCAGGATCCAGGTAACTTGCTGCTAATCTCAGCTCAACTAAGCAATCTGTTGATCTTAGTTGCTGTTAACAGTTCACATCCATAAACGTGGATGTTTATTTCCTCTCCTCGTGATACGCCTGGCTTTTTTCATAAACTGGGAAACTTATGGAGAGGTAAAACTTACCTTTTGCTGTGACACGCACATTATCTGGGAAGGAACGCTAATGTTTCACATTAATGCTGTCTCACATTCACATGCCAGATCCTATTGTAAGTGAACTTAATGCCTCAATAATAGCTTTAAAGCCCTGCTTGACAGTCTTGTGACCATGAGTCAACAGTCCTAACTCTACCGTTTGCTTCTAAAATTAAAGCATAATAATAATATCTTAATTCCCATGGCTTGTCCTTTGTGATAAGTACCTGGGCAGATGAAGAACTTTCAGATATGAAAGAAGATGATAAGTATTGAATAATACTCAGAAGTGCCTCTACATGATGCACACTTACAACAGTGACAGTTCTTCAATTAACCATCATAGTTTTGACCTGGAGAACTTCTGTGGATTTGCAGTTTCTTTTCATTCTACCTTCAGCCTGCACAGACTAGTGCAAGTTTTTTCCACCAAAGCCAGATAAGATATAATAAAATCGATTTGTAAAGCAAAAAAAATTTCCTTCTCCTCACACATTTTCTTTTTTCTGAGTACCCTTATGCTTAGTACATGTTGTGCTCTTTGATAAGATGCATGTTTCCCACAGAGTTAATTCTGATCAGCTACATCCCTCCAGCTGTGTAGCAGCTTCCAAGCTTTCATACACCAGGCTGTAACCCTGACAGACTGGCCAACGTACTGACCAACTCAGCACGACAGAAACACGAAACTCAAATTAAGTATTAGTGACTTAACAGGACCCCAGTTAGGAACAACCCCTTAGCTGGCAGTCAGGCCCACAGAGCAGTAGTTCATTGAACCAAATGACCAGAATATTCAATGGCATGTCTAATAATCCTCCTCTCTAAATAGACATCAACCCATGCTTTGGAAAAGTTCCCTGCTAACCCTAGGAGACTACTGACAGAATTATTTCCCAAAGCAAAGGTTTCAAAATACAAATCATTCTTCTTTCAAATCATTCTTTGATACTTTTTAAGGTTTTTCATCAAAATAAAACTTATCAAAATAAAAAAAGCAGCTGTGCTTGGTTGAAGCTTACCATTCAGCTCACCAGGCCAGATGCTTATGCTGGAGTCAGTACAGATCATACATTTTAGAGGCAAGAACTGAGTCTCTCTCTACAGTCATACACTGTGATGCACATAGCAATGGGGTTAAATTACAATTATTACAGCGAAACAACCCCCACCAATAAGAATACATTCTGGGAAAGGAAATAAGCTGACACATCAGAAAGTTTCTTATCCCTTTATGTCAATGAATTCAGGTAAATGTGAACTTGAATGTAGCCTAAAATTTCTTTCATCATGGGCACACATCTGCTATTTTATCAGTTTTGTGGAACACAAAGTGCTTTCTTCCCTTGACAACAGCTCCTCACTGGTCTCTCTGGGTCAAATAAATTTCCAGAAAGAACCATGCTGCTTGGCTTATATATATTTAAAAAGTTGCTGGGTTGACCTTACCTCAAAATGAACACTGGAGAAACATTTTCCTCACTGAAGGATTAAACATACTAACACGAAGTCTGAGGACTTCTTTTTCCTCACAGCCACCCCCTTCCTTAAAATGCCCATGCCATCCTGAGCAATTACGCTGCACCCCATAAAAAGGAGCTGCAGGGGATCCACAGGGTACTCACTCCTCTTGGAGCAAAGGTCCTTGGAAAGTGCACCTGAAAAGGTGCATATGAGAGTTTGAATTTCAACTTTGCTGACTACCTATTGCATTTTGTTTAAGGGATTTATAAATACATAAAAGTTTGCCAGAAAATAAACAAATGCTTTATCACCTGAGCTTCCCAAAACCTGTGACTGGATTTGACTTGATACCAATAAAACCACTTTTCTGAGAGCACTGTAACATTGTTAAGAAAGAACAAAGCTAAGTGCTATAAAAACATGTCAGAAAGCCGAAGCCCTTTTTTTCCAGCCTTGTACCATACCAGTGTTTTAAGACACCAGCCATTTTTCTTGATTTACCAAGAATTCCCAGTTGTTTCTGCCACTCTTGTCCAATTTTTTTTCTCTCTTCTGGACCACAGTCAGCAACATCCCTAGAAGACTGTAACTTTGCTTCATAGCCTTGAGCCATTTACGAAACCGTTGGATGGTTTCAGTGAGAGATAAATGATTCTTGGGTACCGAGAAGCAGAAGGACCTGGGGAAGGCTGTCCAACTCTGAAAAAACCAAGCGTGCACATGTTCCAGAAGTAATGGGAGAAAGGTTGTGCTTTTCTTCCACAGGGAGATTAGAAAGGTAGTCCAGGAGAGATTCAGCTGTGGAATGCCCTCTCCCATTGCCAGGTTTATCTTGCACAAGAACAGGCACAAAGCACAAAGTCTGTGCCTATATCAAAAGAGATGCTGCCAGGCATTCCCTCTTATTTTTTTCCAAACTAAACGAGCTAAGAAAATCAAAAGGGAGTGTCAGAGGAGCTCTCCCAACCACATCTGGTGTGTATACCAGTCACCAGAAACTGCAGAAATTTCAAGAGCTGACTGAAGGGCTTGAAAAACAGCCTTGCAATGCAAGAGTGAAACAAAATCAGTGAGCTCCTTTAGCAAAGGAGAGGTGGAAAGTTTACTCAATTATTTTGACACCCAGAAAAACAGTGGGAGATTTACTCCTGTGATCTAATGGCTGCACACTCTTCTAAAAGATGCACTTCCTTGGAAAAGCTGTCTGGTCTGGTGTGTTCAGGACCAGATTGCACATGCATGGGAAAGGCTATCCTGCTGGACTTCTCTTGTCTGTCTTTGCAGCCGTAAAACATGTTCTGCCTCCAGATAAAATTCATCTCAAATCCTAATTATATACTACCTTCTCTGTAGCATGATAACTTATTTCTGGGTCATTTCTATACAATTGTGAAGGACCAGCTTGGATTCATTAACGCAGGGGGGCAGAGTGGGGATAAGTACTTCGTATTTCCATTGATAGAAAAGAATGGCTGAATAGCGGCTCAGATTGTAGGACTACGCTCTTTCCAGTAATAAACAACTACAACACAGCATAGGAGAACCGATAAAATTTGTGCAGTGAAATGGTATACAATTCAATAAAAGTTACACATTCCTAACTCTAGAAACAGATCATCAACACACTCAAACAGGTTTATGCATTCTGCACAGCCTTTAATGGCACTCTCTAGAGAAATGCATTTCCTAGATAAACACATTTTAAAAAGTAACACTAATTCTATACTGACAATTTTTGTGTGTTTGTTTTTAAGTAGAAAATAGAACTGTTACATATTCATTAGACATGGAACAACTCTAAGTGTTGTGCCACATCATTAATATTTATTTTACTCTGTCTTTTTTTTTCTCCTCTAAAAACAAATACAATTTTTCAATCCATCAGTTTGCATTACTAAAATAAAAAGAAACAAAAAAAAAGGACAAAAACCATGATAGGTGAAAATGAAATACATAAGGCCTTAATTCAGTGAGTAATAATTGACATAACTGAGTAAAACAGGGCAGGATTCCTCTCACTGAAGTCAAGAGAAATAATCATGCTGTAAGTTAGCTATGTACCCATACACCTCGCTGACATTTTCGACCGACTCTTGCTTGGAGGGAGGATTACTAGAACATTACTATCTCCTGTTGCCCACTCTATCTTTTGCTGGAGGTTAACACAGCAACACAATGAGACATATGGTCTTCTCCTAACACAGTCTAGTTTATTTGCACAAAATTTGCACCATCGACACTTTACATGCCAGTCTATGAATGGGACAGATGAGGTGGACACACACTTCTTTCTGCTAGCGCTGCTGGCGGTAGCCTCTAGCAGAGATGCAGAGCACAGTACTAGGAAATGGTAACTAGTAAATACAGAAGTTAAAGCCAGTAATCTCTCCGTACGAGCAGCAGCTGGGTGAAATTAATCACCTGGACAAGAAATCAACAGAGTCTGCCAGTGCCCTTTGTCAAATTAGAGCATAAAAGTAAGAAGAAACTGTATACAAAGCGATGCAGCAAAGCAGCAGTTAGGTTTAATGCAGCCTGGATAACATTTTACTGAAAGAGCAATCGGCATAGCAAAGATTACAGAGAATTAAACTTGTTTTCTAAATATATTTAGTGTTTGTACACAATGTTCCATTTGCACTGGGAATGCATACTATGTACCTGCAGAACTTGAAACAGTATTGTTGACCCCTAAGAAAGCCAGCTGCAGGAAATTATTTAATATGAACATACCACTCACAAAAGAATAAGTTATGCTAAGGATTTATGGCAATTCAATATAAGCAAAACAAAACACTGCCTTTTGAAGGGCATCATAGGAGACTATCTTTTCAACTGCTGAAATGAAAATAAATGCCTTTTTTCACATCAGCATCCAGTAACAACCTCTCATGCATTTCCAGATAAAAGCTTCTTAAGCTTTGAAATGGTGTATTTAAGCTAATTGTCTCATGTGCTGAAAGAAACAGAAAAGGTAATAAAAATTGTGTCCTTTCTCTTTACCTTTTGTCCATTAGGATACTTAATGTATTTTCTTACATGATTACCTAAAATGAGTTCACCTATTTCAAAAATTTAACAACTGAATTATGCATTTACCTCTTGCCATTCCTTTTCTACGCCCCTCCTTTTAAGCTGTAAAATCATGTTCTGAGGCCACTAAAAGTAGTCTGACATCTGTGAAATGATGCATTTTGTTTTTAATGCATGCACTCAGCTGCAGATCTGTCTTTGAAGTACTTAATTCCAAAATATCTAAAATAATCCTACGTCCCATAGAAATGGCACTAAAGCATTCAGGACTATGTCCTTTTTATGAAAAAGTAAGAAACGGACCAGACACACCTCATCCTCTCCAGTTCTACTTTGTTACCAGCTTTCCTGTCCCCCCAGAAACTAAACAGCATTTTAGCTCCACACTTTCCCAAGGCCTACATGTACCTGGAAAGGAATTCAAAAGCGAGGATAAGAGTTTTAGGATGAACTGCCTCAAACATTAGGTAAGTTAATGGGATGCAAAGTAGAAAGGCCAGGCACAGAGCTGTAACATAAGATGAATACGCTCATTTCTCATCCTACTCATTCCCAGTTATTGTTAACTTCTGGGACAAGCTACATAAGCCCTTCTACAGCCCAGAGTTTGAGTATCAGATTGTTTCAGCATCCACAACACACACAGCAATGTGACATGGGAAAGTTGGGGAGAGGCTGCTGCTTTGATTTAACACCACCTCTTTGAGCTAGAGGTGAGGAGGGAAGAGGATTAAAGTCCGAGACATTCACATCCATAACAAAAACGTTAGGCTTGTCTTGGGCGGCCATGCTAATGCTTTCTCTGAGCCATGGTAGTGTCTCCAACACTTCCCCAAAAACAGAACTGGAAAAAAATATGGTTTTCTTCTTGCAATATAGTCCATTTTTTGTCCCGAGCAATGACACCATCTGCTCCCAGTTACCAGCTTCTTGCTTTGCCTGTTCAACACCTATATGATCTTAGCAGCTGATCTCAGAGTCAGTAAGAAAAGATCTGCCATCTCATCAGCCAGGGTGGAGACATAAGCATCCAGATGACAAAACTGCTTGTTTGACATGCTCTTAAGTATTGGTGATTTACTTAATCCTTACTTAATCAGGTCTCACGAAGAAGCAAAATAAACCCATGGCTATTAGAAACAATGACTGCTTTTTAATAGGGACAGTAATTTTGCCCAGGCTGGCTGAATCCATTCACTGTCTCTGTGACTTTCCTCTGGTTGTATATTGTAGTCACACTCTCATGTACACACACATGGACTCTCGCTTTGTCTCTCTCAGGTCTTTTTAATGAAATTAATACTGTTGCCAACTGATTCCTTGACTCTGCCAAGCAAACAGAATGACCCTAGCCGTTAAAGTCTCAGAGCCATTCATGCTCAGAATAGCAACCTCACCATCTATTACACTAAAAAATAAAATCCTAAGGTATCCCAAAATTTGGGGAGTTATTCAAAGTTTGACTTCTTTTTCTTCTAATAAACATATAAATCAAAAACAGAACTGCAGGGTAAGATGCTAAATGCTTAGTTATTGATGAAGGCGCTCCTAGAATATTTTGCTAATGGCTCAGACTTGATTAATATAAAAAAAAGGATCCTATTGATTTTGCTTACAAAACATTAAAAAGTGCTCAACACGCTGGCAGCAGAAATATATTATGATGTGCATAGAAAAACTACCATTTAAATAAGGAAGAAAGAGAGCCAGCCAGGCAGAGACATTAGAAGGAGATAAATTATGAAGCCCTTGTCATCTCGTTGAAGCAGCACTAACACTAGGGGCAGAGTCAGGGCCAGACTATGGTAGCATACTACTATGGACTAAAGATCACAAGTCCAAATTCAAGACAGACAATATTCAGCTCAAAAAGCAGGACACGCTTTTCTATCAGGAATTCTGTGAACAACACTCATTAAAATGAGACAAATATTTCAGTCTGTGTCACGGATATATTTTAAACGGTAAATCACAGACATATGCATATTTTCCAGGCAGAGTAGCACAAAATTCCTATTAACTACCATTTGTCTCAGCTGGGCACTCAGTACTAACTCTTCTACTAGTCTCAGGAATATTGTGTACACACTTTTCCTCTCATTCTAAATAGCCCCTAATGTTGAGACATCATGACTGTCAGTAATCAAGATTCAAGATCATGGGATATTTTGTTCTGGAAAAAACTGGTTTTTTGTGGATATAGCACAATTCTGAAGTCTGGTATCTCAGGGACATGCATGCTAATAAGAACAAAGAAGTTAAAATGACTATTTCCCTAGGTTCCCATGGGAACACAATACTTACTTGCAGATCTGGATAGTTTCAAGATACTGAGTTAAACACTTACTAAAACATATCTAAAAAAGCTATTCCTAGATTTTTCAGTTGCTTCCCAGTTACTATTCATGGGGACTAATGGCTCAAGTGGCAGAGACCCATTAAAGGACAGGGGTACCAAGGAAAGAGCATGCAAGTGAGGCCAAGCACCTAGGAAAGATGCTGGTTAGTAGCCAGAGGAGTCTGAATGTCTGAAAAGATAGCTCAACTGTTTCAGGCTGGAATGAGGCTGACAATCATCAGTGGTCATAAACCAAGCTGTTATTGCATAATTTGTTCATGACTTTATGCACTCTTTACACTGTGTCTTCTAAGAACACCTACCTGCTGTCTGCCATAGTTTTGCATGATCCAGCCATTTACAACTACAACCAAACATACTCGCTACCAACTTGTAAGTGAAATAGCTTCTGTTCAATACAAGTTATGTGGGGAGATGCTTGACACTAATTTGAGATAAAGAAGTTCTGCCTTTATTTCTGAAGATAACAGAACCTAGCGTTGGCGAAGATGAGAGGAATCCCAGGAAAAAAAGTTCAGCTAGAGCTGGTGAAAGTTGCTCTACTTGCTACAGAGGAATAAAGGCATTGCAGGAAGTTGCATTCGTAAATTGAAAGATACCTCAAGTCTTTAGAAACACTATCTACCCACCTTATGCAGATTCCTGAATGCGTACAACTGCATTCCTTCTTTCCCTATGCTTTCCATATGCATTAGGGCTTGCAGCCTGAACCAAAATTTGCTGATGTCAACAGGATGCTTTCTTTGGATTGCCATTTCATTTCTCTCGAGTGACCAGACTATAGAACAGATACTGTCTTCTCAGGATCACAGATCTGTTAGCAATAATTACAACAGACCAGTTGCAAGCTAACCTAAAAGCTGATGAAAATATAATTCTCCTTTTTAAATTAAAAATATCAGGGGGTCTTACATGGAATAGCAAGAAAGCCACAGTGAGCATTAAACAAACAGATGAGATAAAAAATGTGCTAGACACTTATAACACTGTATACAAATGTACCCTATTAATAGAAATATTTCTCAATTGCACTAATTTTTAAAGAAACAAATCCCTGTAGATGAAACAAGTAGACTAATAGAATTATATCTACTAGTCTATTTTTAAAAAAGCAGAAAGATAAATAAAATAAGAACTTAATCTAGGAGACCACTGGGATAACATAAATTAGGTTCTTGGAAAAATACAGATTTAGACAATAAGAGAAGCTGTGTTTCAATCAAAGCCTTTGATCATTCAAGATAAGTATACTGGAAAAATGAAATTTTCTGCTGTATTTGATTTCTTTAGGAAATAATCTCTTTCTTCTCTGTTTCTATCTGAAGTACCAAAAAACCTACCCTGAAAAGAAACAACTAAAATCTCCCACTGTTCTCTTACTGAACACAACTCTCTTCTCCCGTCTCTGAAATTAAAATTTCTTACAATGGTTACTTCATCCATATTGTACATTAAATATGCTGCTGCTACAGTGCTCTAACATTTCAATTTCCTTGTGACATTTTCGACACTTCCTTAAGTTCTTTCTAAGAATATACAAAGAAGAAAACTGTTTACTGAACAATAAAACATAAACTCTATCCTCCCTCTAAACAAAAGCTTCATTAATCTTGCATAGACTTCAGTTTCTTATTGTACAGAAAACAAAAAAACCCTATAGATATCTGAAAAGGTATCCTGCAATGAGAAACTTCAGGATATTTATTTCATTTCTTAGATTGAAAGTAAGGTTGGAACTTGATCATTTCACATAATATCAGCACACAGAGAAATTGCTTTTTGTAAGGTGCAGACAAAGACATAAAATGCAACATATGGGACACAGCTCAAGCAATACACACAGATGGCAAAAGTAAATTCCATAAGCCCTATGAAGGGCATAACAGTTAACTATACTTTAAATTATGGATGGTCACCAATTGGGACATTGTACCAGGAAAGATATGTACACCTGCACTCTTCAGAACACTTTTTATCAGTTACCTTCAGGAATTGTTTATACTTGAAACTATTCACTTACACTGGTATTTCAGACTAGATCTAGATTTAATGCATTTTGAGTAACATTTGACTGAAAGAACAATCTGCACAGGAAAAAGTACAGTAAAATGGACTTTTTTGCCTCAGTCTTAACTGGCAAGTGCTCCAGCCACACCACCCAAGTCACAGAAGGCAAAGGCAGGGACTGGGAGAATGAAGAACCACCCACCATAGGAGAAGATCAGGTTCAAAACTATCTAAGGAACCTGAAGGTGCACAAGTCCATGGGACCTGACGAGGTATATCCACAGGTCCTGAGGGAACTGGCGGATGAAGTGTCCAAGCCACTATCCATCATATTTGAGAAGTCATGGCAGTCCAGAGAAGTTCCCACTGACTGGAAAAGGGAAAACATCACCCCATTTTTAAAAAGGGAAAAAAGGAACACCCAGGGAACTACAGGCCAGTCAGTCTCACCTCTGTGCCCAGCAAGATCATGGAGCAGATCCTCCTGGAAACTATGCTAAGGCACATGGAAAATAAGGAGGTGATTGGTAACGGCCAGCATGGCTTCACTGAGGGCAAATCGTGCCTGACAAATTTGGTGACCTTCTATGACGGGGTTACAGCATTGGTGGATAAGGGAAGATCTACCTGGACTTGTGCAAAGCATTTGACACTGTCCCGCATGACATCCTTGTCTCTAAATGGGAGAGACATGGATTTGACAGAAGGACCACTTGGTGGATAAGGAATTGGCTGGACAGTCGCACTCAGAGTTATGGTCAACAGCTCGATGTCCAAGTGGAGACCAGTGACAAGTGGTGTTCCTCAGGGGTCGGTATTGGGACCGGCACCGTTTAACATCTTTGCCGGTGACATGGACAGTGGGATTGAGTGCACCCTCAGCAAGTTTGCCAACAATACCAAACTGTGTAGTGTGGTCCACACACTGGAGGGAAGGGATGCCATCCAGAGGGACCTTGACAGCCTTGAGAGTGGGCCCATGAGAAACCTCATGAAGTTCAACAAGGCCAAGTGCAAGGTCCTGCACATGGGTTGGGGCAATCCCAAGCACAAATACAGGCTGGGCAATGAGTGGATTGACAGCAACCCTGAGGAGAAGGATTTGGGGGTGTTGGTTGACAGGCAGCTCAACATGACCTAACAGTGTGCGCGTGCAGTCCAGAAAGCCAACCATATCCCGGGCTGCATCAAGAGAAGCGTGACCAGCAGGTCGAAGGAGGTGATTCTCCCCCTCTACTCCACCTTCGTGAGACCTCAACTAGAGTACTGCATCCAGCTCTGGGGCCCCCAACATAAGAAGGACATGGATCTGTTGGAGTGAGTCCAGAGGAAGGCCCCGAAGATGATCAGAGGGCTGGAGCACCTCTCCTATGAAGACAGGCTGAGAGAGTTGAGGTTATTCAGCCTGGAGAAGAGAAGGCTCTGGGGAGACCTTATAGCAGCCTTCCAGTGCCTAAAGGGGGGCTACAGGAAAGATGGGGAGGAACTTTTTACAAGGGCAGGTAGTGACAGGACAAGGGGTAATGGCTTTAAACTGAAAGAGGGCAGATTTAGATTACAGGTAAGGAAGAAATTCTTTACTGTGAGGGTGGTGAGGCACTGGAACAGGTTGGCCAGAGAAGTTGTGGATGCCCCATCCCTGGAAGTGTTCAAAGCCAGGCTGGATGGGGCTTTGAGCAACCTGGTCTAGTGGAAGGTGTCCCTGCCCATGGCAGGGGCATTCAAACTAGATGATCTTTAAGGTCCCTTCCAACCCAAACCATTCTGTGATTCCTGGAATGGATTTTAAGAAAGCCTTCAAGCTCTGACAGTCTTGTCACCGTGGTATTTCAGAGTTCGAGTAGCAGCTATAAATAAAAGAAAGAATTTTTTTGGAGCACATTTAGCAAACCTTAGGGTTTATATTTTTTTTTTATTGAGGAATTAGTAACAAAAGCTATATTGCACCCTGCAAGTTCTTTAAAAGTTTATGAAGATTTGAAATCAGTAGCAGACCCATTTACAGTGTGCAACAAGGGAAATAAACAGATCAGGAAACAGCAAGCGCTGGACATTTTCAGTACATGTTCTAAACCCAGAAACAAAAGAACCATTTTTCTTGCACTGCAGTTTGTCACCCTCCCGGTACAGACTTTTAAATTTACACAGGAGGCAACACAATCCCAATCCAATCTTAAAATGTCTCAATCATTCAGTCTTTTTCCTTGACCCCACTTATCACTTATCTTCACAGCTCACAGCAGTTTCACCAGGATGGTCTGTCTTCAATTTTTTATGAGATGGCTCTCCCGGGAGAAGAGACGTGCAATGCTCTAAGGATCGTGCAATTTCATCAATTGTCCATTTGTCTTCATAAAGGGCATGCTCCTCTAGCGTAAATGGCCCATGTTTGGTTCGGGTCAGCTCTTGCATAGTGGCACAGGTAGAGAGTTCTACAGTAAAGGAGAAAAGAGGATTTAGAAACAGTGCATGGTCAAGTTTACCTATTTGCAACTCAAAATGTATTTTTACATGTAGCCTTCTACATTATTCTGCTTTGTTTGAGAAAGAAGCTCATGAAGATTTATCACTCATTTATATCTTCTTATATTTGAGCCAAGGAAGTCCTTTGATTTCAGTAAATCTCCAGTGTAGTAAAGAGTTCAAAATCTGACAGGAAGTTGTCAAAAGGTTTTCCAGACTTAAATCAGAATGAAAAGAGAGGAAATAATGACATAAGACATAAGCAGAACATTCTGTATTCACAAGCGACATAGAAGACCATGTACTATTTTTCCACAGACTTTGAGGCCTTAGCACTTCTTGCTTTCAAGAAGGATTTTTAACATTTTTATCCTGTGCTGCCTATCAGGACAATATAAACTAAGATAAGGAAAAATAAAAAAAATAAACAAAGGCTCTGATATGATAAACAAACACCAGTAGGACAGCATTACATAATGATGGACTACAAAACATAACAGCAACCAGAGCTGACTTGTATGTGCACAGGTATACTAAAATATTCTGTCCCATCCTTTCTGATGCAGGAAGAGTTTTATTGCATTTTAAATTTTGGAAACCAGCTCAGGATAGACTTTATCTTGGTTTGTCATTAAAGGACTAAACATAAGCCAGTATGCTCAGAATGCAGTAACAGAATCTTTGACTTGCCTAAGCACAAATAACAACATTGAAATTCATACGGTTATCCCACATCACTTGCTTTCTTGATCTGCAAACGTATCATTTAAAAAAAATTTGAAATGGATTATCTGTTCTCCATCATGTGGTTTGATAGATACAGAGCACAACACAAATAAACCTGTGGGAAAGCAAAACCATTCACAGTTCAGGTAAAGGAGAAAGAAAACACCAGAAAAACTATCACAAATGTAGAAGTCTTTCCAGCAGGTTTATTATGTGCATGGTAATGTTCTGTGCAATCTGTTTTCAAAATGCGATGAGTAACGTTTAAAAAGACAGTATCTTTCTTCTTCTTCTCACCCTTAATCTGAGTTAGTTCTAACATACGGGGGGGGGGGGGGGGGGCGGAAATCCCCACTTCGCCTTGTATTATCTTGCTCAGTGCTATTACTTGCTCCATTTTTATCCCCCAGACCCCAAGGTCCTCTGACAATTATTCAACCTTCATTCCCTCATGCTCCCAAGGAAAATACCTTAGTATATAAAAACAAGTGATAGCACTACAATTCTGCAAAATAGCACATAAGTCTGGTCACTGGAGATACAGAAAGTGACAAAATTCTTCCATAAACAGACACATTTGTCCCTTAAACTGTCATGAGTTTTTTCATGCCTACCTTTGCCAATGTCACTGACCAGGCTCCTGACATAAAAGCCACCACCACATTCAACATCTGGAATGTTAATAGTGACATGGTAAATTGCCAGTGCAATGTGAAATCTACTTTACGTAGAAACCATGCCCCCACATAAATGTAAAAATGCACTAAGCAAACAACCCAGTGATAAAATATTTATAGGATGCAACATCAATTATTCATCCTGTAACATATGTGCGGATGAGATTGCTAAGCTAGACAGGAGGGAAAGCAAATACAATGGCAACTGAACTAACTCACTAGAAATTAAATACTTGCTGTGGTATGTTAACAAATGCTTCAGTCCTATTCATTTTAAAGGTTTCAGAAGGTTGTTTCATATTTCTAATGATGATAACAAGTTATTTCAAGTATAGACTAAACTATCAATGCTTTTAAGATACTGCACACAGGCAGCTCCAATAAAATTTTAAAATTCACCTTTCATTTTCCCTGTTCTCTCAGCCTTTCCCTTCCCCCTCTGCCAGTAATGAGCTGCTAGTCACCCAACCATAAAGTAAGGACTGAAGTAACACACCATTGAGTTCTGTCACTCATACCTGCTCATCATATAACATCTGGTCCATAACAGGACTATGGGTCAACTAGGTAGCGGATCAATGCAAGACATTATCTTGACCTCACAGTAGCACCAAACATTTAGAACAGTCTTTCTGGTTTATTTATTAACGTGCTTCTTAATGTAGTACCCAAGTTTCTTCATGTATGACAGAAGGAAGGATAAGATCCTGCCTCCTCAACCAAGAAAGAGACCTGACAGTAACTGATACTGCTCCTTGCTGCACCCTGGGAGAGATGCCAGCAGGCCTGGGCATCTGGACAAAAGAATGGGCAAAGTGAACCAAGCAGACCTGAGAAAGGAGGAGTGACTTGGAGGTTGCAAAATCATGGACAGATGCAAATAATCCCCTGACCAGCCTCTCAGAATTTTCCCTCACAGCAAGATTACATATAATCAGCTTAACTTAAAACCAAAATACGGTGCTTTTACTGCAAAGAGAAAGTCTCTGCACATGGGCTCACACCAAAATAAGTAGCTGAGGGAAATGAAACCCACTTCACTATCTTATTCCCATTCTGAGTATAAATAAGCGCTAACAAGCTGGGAGCATCATTCTATGTAATAATCTGTGGCCTTTACCCAGTGTGAACAGTGGTGGCTGGAACTGTTGGAGAGAGAGGCTGTACACTCTTACTGGCCGAGCAGGCTTTGCCTCAACTGCTTCTCCTCTCTTCATCAGAGTTGATAGCCTTTCTCCATCCTTCTTCAAAGCAGAATAGCTGATCAGACAGAGCATGAAAATGTGTGTCATACGGTTGTAACAGAACAAGCTTCCCATCCTCCAGATCCTGTTAATATTATACTACAGTAGCATACATTTTACCCTTCTAATCCTCTCCAAGTGCTCATAAAAAAAAACAAAACAAAACCAAAACCCACTATGAAGTGCTTCTGAAATCTTTTGGACACAGAATCATCTCACTTGCCAGCAGCTCTATAAACTGGAAAACAAGAGATGGTCCTTTATTTATCTCTTGCTGTACAGATTTTAAAGTGTTTAATCACTCAATTTGTAGTTTATGAAAACAAAAGGTTTCTATAAGGGGTACAACACTTGCAGCTACCTCTAACACACTGTCTCTCAGAAGTCTGCAGGGTATACTGTTTCAGTGTTACGTTGAGCTGAGCGCTGGGAGCTGCTCAGGCAACTCCTTTAATTCTGCCTTGCATGTTTACTCATCTCACACCAGGGTCTTCCCTGAACAGCAACTGCCAAGTTATGCAGCCTTGTTCTAGAGTGTTTAGCAGACCACTATAGAACAAAAAAAAAATAATTTCAATGATTACATGAAACTTTACCCAAAGCTCCAACTTTGGTCTTGACAGAAAGACAACCATAGAAAAATCAAAAAAGATCTTGCTCAAATTAGCAGAGGGCAATTTGAAACAGGTCACACGAAGCAGAACACCTAATGAATTACTGACCTTACAGTGCTCACACTGGAACCACAGTAACCGACCCATTGCAAATGCAAAGGAAAGCACGTTAGCTTAAATCACCATAAAAGCCATCTGTCACAAGCTAAGTGCTTACACATTGCCAGCTACTATGGCTCACCTGACTAGAAGAAATTTGTTAAGCTACAGAAGCTCAGTCACTAATCACTCATTCATACTCTAAGTTTTCAGAAAACTAATTTGAAGTCATTTAAGGCACTTCCACACAGATGTCAGTAAGCCTCCTCTTACCCCACAACTGAAATAAAAGACTCAGAGCTTTGCTTTCTAATTGGAAGACTGCATAGAAGCCACCAAGCCCTGAAAAGCTCTTTAAGACTGCTTTGCTACTTTATATAACATTTATCATAAAAAAAACAGACTCCAGGTTACCATTTGTGCCTTATGTTCAAATGGGCATGACCTGCAGTTGCAAATGTTAAACACCTAAGGCTGCCTTGCCTCTACACTCTTGCCAAAATGCATCTCTCTACTTCTGGGAGAACTGACTTCTGTTGGCAAGGCCCAACAGCTGAACACAACTGCCAAGAGTGTCTGAATATTGTGGAACTTACAGAGGAGGAACCTGCATTATGTCCCCTGTGAACTTTTGCAGCACATTTTCAAGATCTCCTTTTGTTATCTGGTCTGTAGAAAGAAAACAGTAAGTATGTTAGCATTGATTATTCACATAGCACTAATGGCATCAATCACGTTCTGCAAACAGATGCAAGGAAGAGTTCCCTCTCATCTGAATTTAGACTGGGTGAAAAACACCAAAGAAAAGAGAATAAAACCCAGAATGTAGGTAGGAGTGTGAATTATCACAAAGAGTGGAACAAACTGTCCGAGGTGATTAAGACAGTCTGGTTGCTTTCAGAAGGGCACAAAACCCAATATACACAGTTTTCTTTTGCCATTTCTCTCTCTTGGGACTGCATATCCATTCCTCCTGGGAACTATGCAAAAACTACAAAATATGCCCTATTCTAATTTTTGTTAAAGGACCAAAAAGAATAAAATGCTCATCTAACCTTGGCAACTTCTCTTTAAGAGCACCTAACTGTGGGGAAAAGTACAACAGATTATTAGAGAACAAAAGCATCGTGGGGGGGGGGGGGTCTAGTAAAGAAAAAGACTGCATCTGGAACAACACATCAAATTTCTGTATCAAACAACTAACCTGCAAATGCACACCAGGGTATTGTTATATATTAAGTAAGGCAATTTTACTGAGGAAATCCTGTAAAATAAAGATAGGTGCTTTAGGCAATCTACTCTCTTTTAAGAGTACACATACAAATCTGTCCCAGTTTTATTAGAAGGTTATAACCTAAGTAGCTGATTGCATTGGTCCTTTGAAATACTACTCAATAGAGATGACATTCATCCCTAATTTGTTTATAGAGAGTACAGGCATAAGATCTGTAATCACAATGCACTTCAGTGCATTTCTGCTGTCTAGGACTTGACTAGTCCTGTTTTTCCTAAGTTATATTCAATTAGTGTCACCCTGCTAAGTCAACACCATCCTGGAACATAAACCAACCAAATTTATTTATTGAGCCTTCATTATGTTTTGGAACAGACCTTTACTTGCAAACCTTACAAAACAGATGTACTTCATGCTGTAAGTAAAAAAGAAGAGATTTCTTTCCACCGCAGCTTTGGAAGGTGGCAATGTGGTACCTCACCTTTGCAAAGCACACTTTGGAGCCTCAAGAGCAGATGCTGTCCCTATGCCCCAGCAGCTGTCTCAAGAAGTGTCATTAATAGCAAAGTTGCAAGGCACAAAAGTCAGTCAGGGATGCTAAGAGAGAACAATGTACATCAGAATATAGGGTAGGAACAACAAAATCACTTGTATAGTAAGTCTGGATCTTCTTCTGAAGAGCTTGTCATATGGTTATTTCAATCTTCTGTTTGTATTACTCTAGTTTAGCAACATATCACAACAAAACTACGTGGCAGAAAGTTAGCACGACCCAGCTCTATGCTGGTGATCCTGTCAGCCTTCTTGTGAACCCCAGGTTGCTTCAGGCTAGAATTCTGTATTTAAGATCTAAGCATAAGTGTCACTTGGGATTCTCTTTCAATTTTCACCCCATGAACTGGATTTGTGGCTAGGGCATTTAATGAGACACCTGAGTTCAGTTCCTGCTCTGATCTCATATTCCCCTGATTGAGAGGTTACATCTAGCCTCTGACAAAATCACTTATCTCTATCTCTGAAAAACAAAAAAAATTCCCCATGTGAGGAATGATGCATTAAGCCATTAACAAACAAAGTTGTGTGGTGTGTTATCAAAGTAAATATTTACAGATGAGTTTGCTAAGATCTAGAATAAAACGTGTTTGTCTTCTGCAATACATAATGGCACAAGCTGGTCAGTATTATGTTCTGAAAACCTAAAAACATGTGCTTTTCTTTTTTTTTTCCTCCAGCATGCACTGCCTTTGTGTTAATGGACTATACTGGATTCTTGCCCTTTCCTAGAACCACACACAGGCTGGTGGAGCTCTCAGTCATAAAGAAATGCCCTATTAATCTGGTCCCACACAAACAGTTTCACGCTGTGTAAACTGTGTATTTGTCCCAGGCATCAGACTGGACTCATGACTCTGCAGGGCACACAGGCCACATTGGCAACCAGCTCCTTCAACACCTTTCAGCTCCCACAGTAATTACATCCACACCATAGGTGGGGGGGATGCAGTCCTGTTGCCCAGGAGAACCATCTCCTTTTAGGCCCTAGGCCCACAAGTCTCCCTCACCTGACTGTGGGCTTGGGTTTAGTAGTTTAACAGCTTGCCTGGTCAGCAAGTTTAGGGAAGCATTTGGACTCAACCCTCCATCAAGCATGAAATATGAACACACACATGAAAGTTAATTCACATCAACAGTCCCAAAACCTTCTCTCCCCATCTGACTTCCCTTCTACACTCCCTCAGAGTAAAGGGTTGACAATGTTTCTGCAGGAAACAGATCACAGATCTGTTATTAGGTCACAGATCCTAATTGCCCTTACTACCCGAAGTTAGCCTACTCCTTCTAATATCCTCATCTGTTATATCGCAGAGCACAAGCTTTTCCTAGAAACTGGACTTAAACTGCAGGTCTTTGCTCTTTCAGGGAGGGGTATGGCGGCTGCCACCCTGTTTCACAACAACTTCAGTGAGGATTGTCGAGGTTTGGCCCATGGGGTAACTGCATCCAGTCCCCAGAAGTGACAATGGCCTTAGCTTAGAACAAAATAATTGTACCTGCTCTGTGAGTACACTATTTAGATCACATTAAATTCAACACTGTTTTCTAAATTTCTTCCTAAGCCCTTAGACTGACAGTGGGGTTATGTAATCTCTGCACAGGCTATGTGTCTTCCAGTGGACTATTCCTTACAATTCTATCAGCATCCCAAAGCACCCAAAACTTCAGTTCTCCAATGCTTCTAAAGACATTGAAAATAAGCCTATTAGCTTCCAACATGAACATTTTTAAGAACAGCTGTGCTTCTGAAGACTGGTGACTGTTGACTCATTTTCCTGCTATCATCATAAAGGAAGTTAATTAAAGTTACCAAACCAAAAGGTGCCAATTGTGCCTCAACCTCAAGAAGCCTCCACTGAAGGGTGATGCTGGCCTGCGCTTATTAGCAAACTGCATCAAAACAGAACACAAGAATTATCCACGACAGTCCAACAGAACTATAGCAGATGACCTCAACTCAATCTGGCCCAGCACAAATTATTTGCAAACAGACAAGCAGAATGCTGAAAGGACTACTTTTTTCAAATTATTCAGGTAGCTCTATTAAACATGTATTTCAGCATAATCAGCAGAGACCTACAGAAAATCCTTGTGAATTTCGTTCTCCGTGTCTGGATATAGTCTGTAGGCAGCTTGGGAAGAAGTGGGTTTCAGAATGCACATTCCTGTGCATAGTTACAAACATTTAAAAAAGGGCTACAAACATTAATGTGCTCAAGAAAACATCAGAGGAACGCTAAATGCTACTTGCTTCCAGAGTCAGCATCTGATAGGCTGGGAGCAGTATGAAACCATAACTTAATTTCATGTGGAAATGCAAACTCATTGTCTGATAAGAAACAAACAAAAAACTGTGAGAAGTTCAGGAGGGGTTAAATTCAAGGAGGTCTCTTCAGTACATCCTTTCATTGTGCCTAACTGTAATACACAACAGTTTGCTTTCTAAACTGCTGTCTAGGGACACTTTGAGGACTAATATATAACACTTTCTTATAGTTAATATAGCAGCAACTTTCTGCAGGCACTTTCCTCTTGTGGTCCAGTGGAATCATTCAAGAAGAGTTTTATATATCTTGCAAGATGTTTTAGTGGCCTTTCTCTGCGCTAAGGCCCAATCCTGGATGCTGCTGGCACTGCAGGATTTATATTCCCTAGCAGATGCTCTGCTTCTCACAGGATCCTTGTAGGCGTCAAAGGAAAGCTGAAACTCAGCTGAAATATCTGGTTTGTCTGTTTTTTGAGTACCAATTAGGGTTAGGGATTAGGGATGGTGGGCCACTGAGAGAATCCTGCAGAAAACCAAGCTGCTTTAGAGAAGACACTGGAAAAGATGAGAAATATCTGCTTTATTAGAAGAAGAGGAAGGAAGGAAATACAACATATGTAGGTAGTATGGAGAAAAAGGAGGAGTATGCATGTTCTCTCTTTCTTCTTTCTATAGAATTCAAATCTGACTAATTTGCACCAACATGGAAAGCAACTGAGACCAATTTCACAAGCATTTCTTTCAGCCATCAGCTTCAGCAAAAGGAAACTCTGTCCAGCACCCAAAACTGCACTGCGCAGCAATGCCAGTACTGCTCTTTATGAGACCGCATGATGAACTGGATTCATGCAACTGATCTCAGTTTAAAAAGATAAGCAACTCAAAAAAGTGGGTATTTTTAACCCAAATCAGTTCCCCAAGCACACAGTCTAACAGAAAGCAAAACCACCGTAACAGAGGAGGTGGTGCAGAGGTGGGAACTACTATAACAAGAGCCGCCAGTGAAGGAAACGTGCAGGAAAACAACACTCTAAATTCTGTCTGCAGTAAACAATACAAATTAAAAAAGCAAACCTAGAGTTTCAAGAAACATATTTTTTATTTATTTATTTATTAATTGACCATGGGAGTTGCATCTACTTAAAATGATATTTCACAGTTTATATGTGAGCAAGTATCTACAATGAATACTACTCAGCGCAGCAGAACCACAACATTTCACTTTCTGAGAGGTATACATAAAAACCAGTAAAGTGTTCTCTCCAACTATCATGAAGCATTGCCAGCTCTACCATCCACATGGTGTTGAGTCCTTCAGAAATTTAGAGAGAGACTTAGAACTTGATCCTGAAGCAGAAGCAAATGATCCAACATCTCTGAATAACATTACCTAGTAAATAATACTATTCAGAATGATCCACCAAGTTAATGTGGACAAGAAACTTACACGTGCCTGCCTAGTGCAAAAAGAAAAAACTGCAAAAGAAAGGAAACTGGGGGTGAGAGGTGGAATCCAGGCTACCTTTTTCATCATGCTATTAAAAAAAAATAATTTACTTCATGTACCTATTACCAGGTACCACAAACAGTGTGGGACCTGTAGAGTTGCTAAGCAACCAGTTACCTATTGTGGTTCTTTTTTCTTTTTTTCCCAGGCTGTGAAAGAACTAATGGCAAATACATTTGGTGTGTCCCTGGTTAGTTCTACGTTGTTTCTAAGACACCCTGGGTATTGTGGAATGTCCACTCCAACAAAGCCACAGTCAGGATTAGCTCTGAAGCCTTAAACCCTTGCACTGTGCTCTGTGGGTCAGAAGAGTTCATTTATTAAAATTGCTAAGACACAGACTGCAAGCAAGAGCAAGATTTGGTAGCTGAACATATGTAGAAAGGAGTTTATGCCATCCTCATTTTATGTTGAGCAGTTTGTAGTTAAAGGGGCGTCCTAGAAGGAAGATCTAAGTACTTTATTCCTCCACTGGCCTTGAGGGGTGTTACTAAAAGAGCACTCATAGGACTATACACTGAAGGAGGAAAACTTTACTGGACACAGCACGTCATTTGTCAGCCTGTCAAAGATTTAAAATTACACAGTCCTGCCCAATTCTATTTTCTCCCTCCCATTCTAATGCCCAATATTTTTTTTTCCAACAGAAATGAGCACTTGCAGTGGATATAATTGCATGAAACTGGTCTGAATTATATGAGCACTGAATTTGAAGATGAAAAAAATCTTAGTTTGATTTCACATTTAAAATTAATTCACAGAGTCCCAAACATGTCTTCTGCTTTTCTATGATAGAGACCATTTATGCCTTCAAATTATATCAAGTATATAGATACATTTATGCTTACCATAAGGTTTTTCTTCAGTTACTTTTCCTGTAGCATCTAATGTATCAGTAGCTTTGCCCAGTAGTCCAATAGCAGTGTACTTCTGGGAAGGAAAAAGAGAGATAGTGAGTCAGGTCTTCAAGGTTGTTTCTTTTTCCTTTTTTTTTTTTTTTTTTTTTTTTTTTAAATAAAGACTGCAACTACCAGGTATTTCAAATCAGGACAGGAAGAATACTATCTGAATAATCAATCCAGCACCTCTGGGTAAACAAAAGTAAAGATGAAAAGACATGGAACTAAACAAAAAAGTAAATCCTGCATTACATGCGCCTATGATTTCAGTTTTAGAAACCCCAGGAAGAAGCAACATGGAATCTAATTTTTACTATAAATACATCAATATCATAGAGAAAATAACAGGGTGGTAAAATCAAAGTCTCAGTGGGGTGTCATGTCACTGTTGAAGCAAGGCACATAGAATACCTTTCACACACAATTTTTCTGTTCCTTCACAATTTAAAACAAACAAACAAACAAAAAAAACCCAAACAAAAAACCCCATAGACCTTTACTTGTGAAAGCAAAACACCCACTTCCAAGGCAAAGCACTACAACAGTTCTGCCATGAAATGCAGTGATATGCAATAGCCTAAAGCCAGAGTTTTGAACATATGGAATTTGGCAAGGACCTTGTGACCAGTACAAGGAGTGCAAGGTTATTGAGTGACATCTCTGCTCATCATGGGTTCTCCAGATATTTCTGTTTCAGAGTTTTTCAGGGTTCTCTAAAGAATTCTTCAGTGTATGTGTTTGTAGCTTGCAAGATGGAATTAACCTGTTCCCAGGCCAGTAGCTCTTGTCCTTACTGCATTTCACCTGATGTCCTTGTTTTCCATGTTTTCACCCTAAGCACTGCCAGGCTGTGGGCATATGGCAGAATACGCTGAAGTTGACAGAAGGCTTCCCATGAACCAGCTGCCCTATGTCTTTTCACAAGGCTGCCAACACATGAAGACTCACTCTGTAACATGAGTTTGGGTCAAGTTTGGAGATACCTTCAGGTGTTAAAATCTATGGTTTGATCCACTGCCTGTCCCATTCCATTACCTTTCCCTCAGCCCTGTGTTAAGTCCAGGGGCCTTCAAAGTAAAGCATTTACATAGCCTGGGAGAGAAAAATCAAGGTGTTCCACAGACCTAACTCCCAGTAAGGTTTCAATGAACTTACTCCCAACTGAGCTAATACAAATTTGAACTAAGTTGTAAAAGGACTTATCTTCTAGAATTTGGTCGATCAAATTCTACTGGAACACATCCAAACAGGCATAAGCACTAACATTTTACTCTTTGATGCAATGCATCCTTTTTCATGTACTTGCGAAGTACAAACAAGCTCAAGTAATAATAGTGTAGGCATATAAATCACACCTACAAAATGGGACTACTAAGACATGCCTTGATTTTGTTCCATGTGACAACCTGCCACTTCAATGTATTTCTTCAAACAACTGCCACAAAATGGAAGCAGGAGGAATAGTCAGACAAAAGGCAGTGCAGAATTTAATACAAAAATAACTGTATTATTTGCTTACCATATTAAGGCTACTTTTTTCCTAAATACTGCAGATGTCCAAATCCCCTGGTAAGTCTGCAAAATTAGGCATTTTAAAATCAAAATCTTGACGTTTACATACTTTTGGAATGCACGGAAAAGAAATGAAAGGAAGAATGAATGAAGGCTGCTCCACAACAAGTATTTAAATAAACTTTAAAGTATATCATCTGCTTTTAGGACCATAAAATTGCCTGCTTTCCAAGACATTTAATGATCTAGTTCTTAACATTTAATAGCATAGCTAGAAAGAGACAATATTCAGCAACCATTCTAAAGGTTAATAAAAACATGTGAGCAGATCTTCATAATTCTAGCATGATGAATGATCTTAGCAGTTCAGTAAAACTCTAAATCTGAAAGTTTGAACCCTCACCCACCGACTTCATGTTTCCAAATCAAAGTACTGATATTACTTCAGTCTGAATTATTTTCTTCCTCTTAATTCTGGTTTTGGCTATCTTGCTTCAGGCTGTTACAATAGCATGTTATATTTGACCTACCAGCAGCAGAGATAATATCATCTGTTTATATGTAAACACAAAGTGTATGAACAACACAATCCAAATCTGAACACTTGACTTCCCCTTTAATTTCTGCAAAAAGGGCAAAAAGCCATCCAATTTGTAAAAAGAGCGTCCTTAAAAATGAGTCACAAATCCCAATTCCTTACAGGAGCCTTTAAAGAGTCACAGAAGACTCAGGCCAGCAATGCAATAATCCACAAAGAAGGCTATAACAGGTCAGGAAATTAAGAATTACAGTTGGTTTATGATCAGTCTCTGGAGTGCCCTTGGGTATCTACAATTATATATCATAATTCTTACTAGCCACTTAATAGGGTTTACGTCCCCTTTGTTAGTGTGCAGGACCTGGAACTTGTAGGTGATAACATGAGAGTCCAGGCTTAATCTATTGTTCTTCTTATTTTTTGTCAAAATTCAGCATTAACTCTCTTTAGACTCTGACTCGCAGTGCCCTCAGAAGCACCCAATGGATTCTGAGTCATTAAATAAGTCTTTGGTGACCTCTTCTCACCTGTGTTGGCAATCATTTATTTCTTCCAGTTTTATAAAATACATCTAGGGGCATTTCTTCCTGTACTCTCAAATTACAAATCACTGCAGGAACACAGACAGCAACTGCTCACAACCACGCTGCCTTCAACCCACTCAACCTGAAATAAAAAAAGCAAGGTAGTAGGTGTTGCAGGCAGTGGAAAAGCCTAGCAAGTGCAGAGTGTGACAGGAAATGTCCCTATATCGGCAGCTCATCAGAGAACACTCTGCCAATCAATAGCCCCTATGTCCTCGCCCCCTACTCATCTCAAGAGACCTAGACCCAAACCATTTAAAGATTAAAAGCAGCACCTCAGCTTCCTTACGGGATTCCACAACATCCAAGTGTAGCGCATCAAAAGTTAAGATCAAGCATTCCCAGTCACAACTTGCAAGCACTGCAGCATCGTGCATTAATTCCAACTTCTAATGGTGGTCTGCATTGTCCCAAAGCAGAACCTCGCAACTGTACAACAGTATAACAACCCTGAGGGCATACAGACCTTCCCAAAACTATCCTGCATCAGGGAGTGGCTACATCTCTCAGCCGTCTAGAAAACCATTTTCTTGACATTATGGCAACTGAAACAAAAGGCAGCAAAGCGATCAGAAGCCCTCAAGTATAAGCAACTCTCATTCACACCAGTGAGGAGACGGCCTTAAAAAGATACTTTACAGTGACAAACCACTGCACTCTGTCAATGATAATGCAAAAACTCTATCACACACGCTGGGGGGTGTGGTGGATGCAACCTCAACAAGACCAGAAAAACAATGAAGTGCTTTGGTAGTCATACATTTGCTACCATACCTGTGACTAGAAAGATATATGCCATAAAAGCCAGGACTGGAGAAAGAAAAGGATTACAGCAACCCCTAAGAACCAAATTACAAACCCTCTAATAAATCTGACAGATCTTGGGAAGAGGAATTTTGTTTTAGAGTCACAACCACAGGGCACAGTCAGAATTCTCACAAATAATAAACCATATGATGTTTACAATAATATTTTAGTAAGAGAATAGCTATCACTTGGCTTTTTTCTTTCACATCCAGTTTCAGAGAAATCCTTATACTAACACGGAAAGGGAAAGTATATCCATAAAAAGAGAGAAAAAGGCATGACTTTATCAGTACACATATTTAATTGTGAAAGGAGGAAGAGGAGGAGAAGAAAGAATCCCCTCCCGTTAGAGGGGCTGTACAGCCAGCATAGATATTAGCTGCACAACCCACCCGGGGGGGCTCCCGGAGGCTGAAGCCCCTGGGCTGACTGCCAGGCATGTCTGCCCCACTTATCAGTGCAAATGCCAGACAGACCATGGAACAGAGCTTCTCAGTTTTAACTGTTAATATATCAAAGTTTTATTTGGAAAGAAGCCAGGGACTTGAAATCTCAAATTATAACATGTCTTAAAAGCTTTTTCAAACATGGAGAAGCAACACTTCGGAAGAGCTAGACAGAAACACAAGTAATTATGAAATAAGGTCAGTAGTTGCTGTCAGGAAAATTTTAAGATGGCTCCCACTGCAAGAATTTCCCAGGCAAGCAAGCTCTCTGGAAGAGGCAGTTCATAAGAGTTCATCCAAGGATGACCCATTTTCTAATCACAGCAGCAACTGAACACAGAAGTGTAAAAGGAAAATAAATAAATAAAGGCTACAGTCCCCTGTGCAAGAGACTGAAAGCTGGGAAAGAGAAGCCATATTCGATAGAAACAGAAAGTCAATTTATGTAAACTGATGTCTGTGTGTGGCTGACAAGTTTGAGGGAACATAAAACAAAACAAACAAACAAAAATACCAAAAAACAAGTGCTTTAGAGAACCTGAAGGAAATCAGAGCAAGCACACAGCAGGCAAGCACTGATCAAAATTAGTGCTCCTGCGCCAAACCCATTCAGTCTGCACGCTTGGTGTGAGCACTTATATTTTTGTAGACTTAGGCCACTGTGATAGTGAAAAGGCCTTAAACTCTCAGTTTTACAGTGACATTCAGTTTGCATGTAACGATTTCTCAAGCACAACTATTGTTGCTCTGGATTTAATATTTACATAACTGATATTTGTTGTTTGTATGACATTAGCAGCTACCAGTGGTTTCCAGTATGCTAATCATCCACCAAACCAGAGGAGTACAGGAGGTAGACAAGTAAGCTGGAAAAAAAAAAGGGTTGCCATAGTTTCAATTACTTTCCAAAACAAAGCACTCTCACTAAGCAGATTCCAATATATTAAAAGCACAGAGCCCTAATCTCTTAAAAGCAGGTTGGACAGAGGCAAAATAAAGACTGCAGGATGAGGGAGGAGTTCCATATTTTACAATAGAGCAAATTCAAAATTATCCAAGACCAAACATGTCCTCTTAATATACACAAACATTACAACTTCTCTTCTCTGCCTTTTCTCTTCTCTTTTTTTCTCCTGAAAGAAAAAGCTGGCTTTGTGCTAAGCCTGCACTAAATTTTATTTACTGCTAGCCGCTGTAATTGTACTGTCATTGCTGAAGAACTGTCTGATCTTTACTCTTGGACTTATGGGATTTTCTGACCTCTTACGTCAGCTTATTTTAAAAGTTCAAACACACAGAGTGACCAGATTTTCAAGCTGAAGGACTGGAATCACCTGTAATAGGGAAACCCACAGAAGATACTTTACCTGGAGTTCAGAGAAGCTTTAAGGTGGTAGCTAAAAACTGTAGCAAGTTTAAATTTTGGTGTTAGAGGAAGGGCAGGAAAGGGGGTGGGAGGGGGAACAGTGACAGGAACACTAGGTCACCTGAGATAGCACCATGGCCACATGTCACTTATAAACACAGTACAGGCTCACAACATCCAAGAGGGGATGCTGGCTAATGGGCAAAAGTAAAAGTGACTGCTTATAACTCACAGTCTCTTTATGCAAACCTTTCTGACACGTGCTCTCTGTGGAAACCTATCACACTCACGAAAATGTCTCAGGCTGGCTCTTAATTTCATCTTCAGCTTCAATACCCAATCTTTATCTGTTTCCTCATCCTGTCTTCTAGCACCTACACCACAGATTATACAAAATAAACAAATATGACCTTCAGCTTCTATCTGAGAAACAGAGTTTCAAGGAAATTCATAATTTTCTGTCCAGAAATTTAAGATGGTCCTTCCATGGGTGTAACACTTCATGGGTACATACAAATTCACAGATAAAATTGAAGGCATGAAAGCCTTTAGGTGAATTCAAAGACACTGCTAAGGCTAAGATCAGTAAATTCTAAAAGGCAGTGCTAAGAGCATCTTCAAATTACTAGAAAGGAACACTACAGGAACATGCAGAATGGCTAGTTTAAATCTGTTAACATCTTTTTTTTCTGTGACTTTTATTAAGGAGAAAAAAGCCTTGCCATGTTGCAGTCTTGATATTTTATTTTTTTTAATTAATACAAGCAAGAACTACATGTAGCACAGACATATACACAATTATAGAAAACTCAAGAGGAAAGAAGGTGACACTGACCTCATGAATGGAAGAACAGAAAAATCACACTAGAGCACACTCTTAAAATATTCTGCATTTTTGGAGGAAAGAGCTCCTGCAGCACAATAGGTGCAGCCTCCTCAAGATTTTCAACAGTTTAAAAAAAGTGTGAATATTAATAGAGCATGAAGCTGAGCTATTAATAGATTAGGCCTCTGGGGTGAGCATAAAAGAGACTCGAGCAATATACAGCACGTTAAGCCAGCTTACTAACGGTATCACTGCGGGAAAGTGTGTATCTATACTATTTAACAGCTGCTTCTTCTACAACTTTGTTTTGGGGATACTGGGCAGGGCAGGAAGGTGTAGATATTCAAATCAGCCTCTTCTTATGATTTGTTAACAAAAAAAGCAGGTTAAAAAATGTATCACATATTTTGCAGTAACAGGTAATTAAAGAGTGACAGTGTGTAATACATAAGGGTCACATTTAAGACCATTTTATCCAGCTAACACTATAGCCCTTCCTGATTCCTGCATCCTCTACCATGCAGGCTTAATATTCTCTCAGTGCATCTTGTTTTGTACAGACACCGCTCCAAGTTTTGGTAACACCTTCTACACATTCTCAAAACACATCAAAACCAACATTATTCATGCATTTTCCCAGCCTTTCTTTTATATGAGTATATTCCTTGTGACAAAATAAAGAAGATGACCATACTTTCATAAACTGATACTGATCTCTAGTTAGTATCTTGAGGCATTCAGGGAACAAGAAATTCATTGTCAGTAATGTAAAATAATACACACAGGATAGAAACCAATGCTAAGTTTGCATAAACAACGATGGGTCTCTGAACCAACCTTCTGTGCTCTGGAAAGAGGTTGTGGAATTACAATAGAAAGTTCTGGTTTTGCAAAACTTTCTCAGGTATCAGTAGTGTTTAAAAAAAAACCTCAACAAACTACTATAGCAGTACTTGGATATAGCTGTTACAGACGTAAGTAGGACAAGTTTTATTAATAGACATGACATCTTTGCACTGTACTGTGCAAACACACAAAGAGGTATTCCTTGAATGTTTGCACAATACTGTAACAAATACCATGTAACAGAAATGCCAGAACTTCTCTGTCCTACACCTATATTTCAGGAATGCAATATACTTCATCTAACACACAAAATGGTAATTAAATGGGTGAAATTAAGCAACCACTACATGTCAGGAAGAATTCACCTAGCTAGTCTACAAGGGCTGAAACACATCCATCTGCCTGTGGGTTAACATCTCTCATAAAACAATAGCTCCATCTCTGATCTGCCAGTCCTGTTCCTCAAGGGAAACCTATAAAACACCTTCCAAAACAAGCCAGGGAACTAAAATTCATAACTCCACTGGGTTCAGAAAAAAAACATGGGCTCAAAAGAGACATTGGATTTATGGCACACTGTAACGTTACCTCACACTAACCCCTTCACATGCCACAATGTATAATCTACCAGACTCTCTCCTTCCCCTAGGAGATAACCTTATCATCTCTTTCTTTCCTCTCCTACCTCCCTTGTAAGGAAACAATAATTTCTTTGGGCTTGAACAGAGGGAAAGTAATGACATTTTGTGTAGCTACAATCAATTTTGCTTAAATGAGCAGGTCACATACTGCACTTTTTTTTTTTTGTTACCTCTCCCATCTCAATAAAGAAACTCAGTCAGACCCTTGGTTATTGCGGATAGGATACCATAAACAAAGAGGTGTGAGAATGTAAAAGGGCATGAACCACAGAGTGAAAAATGAGAAGGTGTTGAAGATGAAAAATTTCCTAGGGAAAGAGCTAAAGAGCAAACAAACCACTTTTACTTGGATTCCTCCAAGACAAATACAGACAGTTGGATATGATAATACTGCAATTCAGAAGCAAAAGCCCAACTGAAACCACAAATGAACACAAGCAAGATGGGATCTGAAGAATCATCAAGCAAGCAATAACAGTGCCCCTAGCCTTGTGACCTGAAGCTTGGCTGATCGGTTGTGAACAAAACCTTGCTACCCCACACAGGAGATAAATTTTTTTCTTACTCTATTTTATTAAAGCAGGTAATAAAACATAGCCCATCTGTGCAGAACAGTCTTGGGGTCTTACAATTGCTTGCCCACACAGAATTGTTGGTATACCACACTCACAAGCATTAACTACTTTTTCTTTCAGAAATGGTCTAAAAGGTACTTATTTCACTAAATTCCAAACAAATCTGAAATACACTCAGTTTTGAAGTCCATGATTTCTATTTTAGATCTGAGAAAGGGCTTACATATCTAAATGCCTAGTCTTCCGTACTATACCAATTAGTCTAATAAAAAGTATTACTACTACCCACAAATCTTGCCCTTCCAAGAGAATGTTAAAAATATCAGAATATGAAAAAGAAAACAGAACACATAACTATGCACTATATAAATAAGTAGTTTTGGTTTTATCAGCTCCAAAAGAAAGCAAGATGAAGCAAAGAGCTTAGCTGGTGATACTGTAAAGAATTTTTTAAGATTAAAAGTAAGAACACACACCACCAAGAGGATCCTTCAGAAAGAGAGTCAACTCAATTTTCTTGCACTCATAACTCAAATATACTAACTGGAGTACAAACCGCTTTTGAAATATATTTAAAAAAAAAAACAACCCAAACCTGCAGTGAGGCTCTTTAAAAAGAAAATTAGGATTTCCAAAGAAATAACACTTACACCATCATGGTGTGCATGTTAATGTGCAAACACACAAATGCTGGCAGAAGAATAGAGGTCTCGGAGATGCCGAGTTCTTATAAGCCTCCTGAAAATAGGCAGAGAGGAAATAAATCTATTGCAGCTTCCACTAAGAAAAACGCTCCAGAGGGAGCTCCACTGTACTACTGGACACCAAAGAGTCCACATGGGGCTTTGGTGTGTAATGAGCTGTAAACAAACAAAGTCACAAGAAAAGGCTTCATTAGTTCTGCTTCTTATAGAACTACTAGATGTGCTTTTTAATGCATTATTTATTCATTGAACTCATTGCCAAAAGATGGAAGCTAAGGACTTAATTAAAAAAAAAAAAAAAAAGAACTCATGGAGAAAGCTAGCAAACTTTATGTTTGAGAAGTTAAGGGATACAAATTAAAGCCTAATTTTTAGGACAGTAAGATAATCACAGGAGGTAAAGAAACAACCTTCTTCATGGACACTTTGTTCTGCAGCATCTGGTGCCAACTTTTTAGAGAAAAAAATTTGCAATATACAAACTCTAATCCTGGAATCACGCTGCAAGAAATAACTTACATGTGTCTAAGAAATTCTCTTTGAACCAATTCCTGCTCAGACAAACCCTCTCTCATAGGATACAAGTGTGACTGGCAAGTTTTGAGACCTGATCACTGAACTAGCACTCATTTTCCACCCAGGATTCATAAGAACTCAAATTTTAACAATTATAATAAATTGAAGCTGTCACATACCAGGTCACCGATGTATCTTCATTCTGCCCATAATCTCTTTTTCTCTTTCTAGTCCTTGTGATCAACTGGAGTTTGGGTTTTACTCTATCCAGTGATTATTATTTTTTTTTAATAGTATTTCATTCTGGAGAAGTCACAACTTTTGAGATTAAATTTTCTATTTTAACTAGTCCTTGCCCAAGCTTGTGCAACCAGTGCAAAGTACTCAGGCAATTCCCCTCACGTCACTGAGCACTTGGGGTTTCAGATTGTATGTGGACCATCACAAGAAGTTGCATCGTCAGATAAAACCAATACGCCCATGCAGTAATTTCAAGCACAGTTTGATGGATGGCCAAGTTCTGGCTTCATTCACACTAGCATGACTCAAATTCTCTTAGGGTGAACCCAGATGTTATCTCACTGAAAAATACACAAGTTAAGCATAGAACCGAAGCCTGAAAATTTCAATTATCCTGTTTTATCCCACCGAAAAATAAAGGCTGTATGTGTTGGAAGACATCTCCTCCCTATGGAAAGTATCAGAATAATGAAGAATTTCATTGTTTATTGCTCTTCCTTTTTTTCTTCTCTGAAGGGTCCCTGATCATTTCCCTCATTGCTTCTATGTAACAGCACATTCTGGTAGATGAAAGGTTTTAATACATGATTACTGCTTTGGAAACTGTGCTGCTAGCTAGCATTTTCTAACCCATCTACCCCCCCAAAAAAATCACTTCTACATTGTGTTTGAGACAGACTAGTCACCCATAAGACCGAGTTGTTCAGAAACAATTTACCATAACAAAAATTGGTCCACCCCCATCATGTCCATTTTACTGGTGAAGTAGGAAATATTTTCTCATTCTACTGTCTTTATTTTGCAAACACGATAAAACAATTTCTCTCAAAATGATGCAGTGCAAAAAGTCCAGGCAAGACCAAGTGCAAGTGCCAGAATGCAAGAAGGAAAAGTGCTTCTCCTATGGAACATGTATTAAATGCTCAGTATTTAAATTCAGATCCAAGAGGATTCAGCTTCTCCCCCTCACTTGGAACATTTGAAACAAAATAAAGCAAACAAACAAAACCTAAGCCAGCTTGCACATATTTTTATTTCTGGATAAATATTAAGAATTCAATGAGAAATCTGCAATACTAAGTAGGTATTGCCCTTGGCTGCACGTTTCTATTTGTGTCAATTCATAAGGAGGTCAAACCAATGGAGGACTAGATTTACACTGAAAGAGTAACACTCCTTGTATAATGTGTACGAGTTGCAAACCAAGTGATAATGTTCAGAGCTGCCACACAGAGTCAGGAAAGTTTCACACAACGTTTGGGAAAAAAATCAGAAATAGTCCAATCTCTGGCAGAGCCACCATATGGAGTTTACTGCAGTAACATAAGTTTTGGCCACTCAGCATAGCTCTGCTGCCAACAACAACAGACTGAACTATTTCTTTACAGGATACATTCCTATAACCTGTCCTGAGTTCGGCTGGGATAGAGTTAATTTTCACAAGAAGCTGGGAGGGGGCACAGCCAGGACAGCTGACCTGAACTAGCCAAGGGGATTTTAAATACCATATGATGTCATGCTCAGTATATAACTGGGGGAGCTGGCTGGTGGTAGGAGGGATAGCAGCTCGGGAACAGGCTGAGCATCAGGTTCCCAGTGGTGAGCAATTGCATTGCACATCACTCACTTTATACATCCTTTTATTAATATCATTATTTCTTCTTCTCTCCTTGTGTTGTCCTATTAAATTGTCCTTATCTCAACCCACAAGGTTTCACCTTTTTCTTCTGATTTTTCTCCCCACCCCACCAGGTGGGGGAGGAGTGAGTAAGCGGCTGCATGGTGCTTAGTTGCCAGCTGGGCTTAAACCAGGACATAACCAAACAGTAAATTATAACCAGAGAGGCTCAGACAGTTCATCTGAATCTTTATAGCAATAAAAGGAACAAAAGAAAAACATTAAGAAACATCAACAAACACTTCAGCATCCACAGTGGTAAAAAAAAGACGAAATAGAGTATAAACTCCTAGCACATGGCATGGGATGCAAAAAGATACTCAAACCTATTTAGACAGCCATGGATTTATCTGTATCAGATCTCTTGCTACATTATGAGCCACTGTTGTCAGTGTTGTCAAAAAAACAAATAGGCAGGTATCTTTGGGAGATCCTTCAACTTCCTTAAGCCTCTCAAATTACTGCGTGTCTAATTTATTGAAGTACAAACAGAAAATAGGAAAGCAGAGACAAGACAAGCTCCAAATGAAGGCTCATGACTGTCATGCCACCTGGCACAGATGTTACCTACCTCACACACTTTGCCATATCAGAACACACAAACACTTGCAGTGGAAGAGCTGACCTACTGTTAAGGATGTAACTGCTTGCCTCATTGAATCAAGCGCTCACAGCCTACACCTATCTAAGGACAGGTGAGAGCTGATGGATCTAGCCGGGGTAGCTTACTGGACTGCCCCCACTGCCCATTTCTCGTCTGTGTTCTCCTCCCTTGCCCCTCAGCAGCAGCTACAAGCCTTCTTGAGCTATCTGGGGACAACATTTGGCTAGATAATACTACTGCCTACAGGATTTCACAGCGAAGTCTTCACTCTCTTCTGCCAAAAAGGTTGAAAGTACTTCATCCATCACAGCTGTTTTCACTGTAAACATCAGCTTAAGAGAGACTTCAGTTGCTTCACATGTTTTTAAATCAACAATTTTCACACATTTCGCTATGATGACTTAATTTAGCTGGAGTATTTCAATGCCTTTTTCTAACTTAAAAGTTCTTTGGAAGGAGATGTCAGGTGGCAACTGTTTACACTTCCACTGTAAATCCAGCTCCAGCTGCTTACTGCAGGTTTCAAAACAAAGATGCCTCTGAAATCTGGTCCTATAAACCAAATGCAAACCCATTACAGCCAGTGCAGAGACTGACACTGACTACAGTAAGTTTTGGATCAGACTCTACAGCTACGTCCTTTTACCCTACGTGTATTGTCTTCTGCCAAATTATTTGCCTTTGAGTTGAACTGAAGATTGTTAATCAAATTCTACCACAAGCTATCAGTTCAGCACCTGTAAAGAGCTTAAGTGTTCAGACCAGAAGAGAATGGGAAAAATAGCAGAATAAAACACATTAGAAAGGCTATCAATTTGCTGAGCCCACTATTGACTTTCCCAGAGTATAAGATGAAATTTGGATGGTTTAATTGATTTCTCCATCTGTCATTCTTACCTAAACTTCTCATTTAAAAATAATGGCTAAACCCACAGGGTTTTACTTGCAAAGAAGGAATCAACACTGGTAGATTATTCTTGGGAGTACATGCACTTGTTTGTGTATGTAACACCTACAATCTGGAGTGCACTCACCAAAGACACAGTACAACTGATCAAAAGCAGCAATGAACAAGATTGCTATCTGTCAAGGCTCCAGTCTGGGTTCTCTCATGCAGCCACAGGGCTTTTGTTACCTTTGGCTTCTTACAGGTGCCTATCCATGCATTTGTAGACCACCCATCTACAGAAGCTGCAATCTGGAATGATAGCTACCATCACAAACGACAAACACACTTAATTCCAAAAGGTGCCTCTTAAGGCCTCATGGTATTTAAGAAGAGAGAAAAGAAACAGAGACCATCTGTTACTGCAAGCTAAATAACAATTATGTTATCTACACATAAGGAAAACGACCAAAAACTGAACCATCATACACAATTACAGCCCAAAAACATCATTTACAGTGCCATCTTCATTACAGTTTTTCTCCTTTTTTTTTTTTTTGTTGAAAACATTAAATAGTATAGAAATCTTCCTGTGAAATAGGAATTTGGTCTCTATTAACATTTTGTAGAAAAAACAAGACAAACAAAGTTTTTAAAATAACCATTCTGGACGTAAAAGTCTCAATATCAAATTTCTGACTAAATACAAAAAGGAACTGAAGTACACATTTAAACTAAATATGCAGGATGGTTGAAATATTTGTCTGTTGATGCAGCTCTTCATTGGAAGAAAACAAACAAACAAATAAAAAACCTCACTAATACAAGTTATTTAGCATTCCTTACCTTGGAACCTGCCAACATAGTTCTCAGCATTTTTGTTCCTTTTCCAATACCAACCACTGCAAAGACAGAAGAAGAAATGCCACTTCAAAACCAGCTCTGCAGTTCCCTTCTTCAAAACCATTCACTACCAAATATTAAGCTAGTCAGAAATACAGCTTTTCATGCTCTGTTAGCATATAGTCAACGCTTATGAGAAAGTATCTCTGATGTTCAAACAACATGGGACTAGTGAAAGGAAAAAAGCCTAAAGCAGAAGATAAATAAGCTTCACCTATTGTTAAAATGCTTTAATTCAACCCCTAGATTTATTTGTTTTTTAATCACCACAGAAATGGATAGTGCAATTAACACCATCTCTGGTTTGATGAAGGCTATGGCTAACTAATAATGAATCTAGCCTTCACTGTAACTGAATAGCCCTGTTAAAGGTTGATGGTGACCAAGAGTAATACAGCCAAGATAGCACAATGGAATTGTTTATCAGGCTTACAGCAAGAAAATAAAATAATCAAAAAGTCCAATTGCCTCTATCAAAAATCTTTTATAATCAAACCTTCCTATTATTGTGCATGTACAGACTACCATCTTTTCAATCTTAAACCAGTATTCTGCAAAACAGCAATCAGTTTTTCATAAAAGACAGACACAGAAAAAGAGCTCTATTTTATATTTTACTTTAAAGCTTTTTACAACAGGGTGCTTTCCTTGAATATGTTTTCCTATTGATTTTCTCCACATACAGCAATTCAAAGAAACAACAAAAATTTTATAAGGAAATTAGTTTTGTGTACAACTCATGGAATACGCAACAGCTTATGTCCTTGATTTTAATAAAACTACAGGAGTTAAGGGACCTTGCAGGAAATCAGCTTTGTGTTAGCCAGAGGCCAGTACCAAAAGCATCAAACTGACAATGAACTTTTTTTTTTTTTTTAAACAAATACTTGTGCTCTAATGCTTCTCAATCTTTACACTCTGAGACTCATTAGATTACTTCTTACTCTCGATTACTTCTCCTCTTGTTCCTGAGGGTTTTTAGTCACAGATGCCCTTGTGCTTGTGCTTTTGTGTACCTTCAGTTCAGCCTGTTCCTGTCATATTTGCCAGATAGGGAAGAGCTGCAACAAGGCTGAGAAAAGGAGATAAGCACACAGATAAAACTTTATAACCAAGCACTTTTCTTGCAACGTGATGACATCACTGACACTTCAACATAACTGCTAAGCTGAAATTTGCTGAAGAGTGTCAAGAGATTCAATAGAATAATTTTAAAGAGACATTGAATGCTTTTGTGAACAAGACACTAACAATTTTCCCCATCAATCATCAGCTTGTGTAGCATGTTTATTATTGAAAGGTGACATAAACTAAACTTGCCAGACTACACTGGGCGTAACAAGGTTTAACTGAATTTTTAATTTTGATACTTTTTCATCTTCTACTATGGAAGCATAATTCACAACTGCCATATAGAAACAAGCCAATTGTTTACAATTCCCATTGTACAGCAAGAAACACTAAACAGGAACCACAGCCCTAGACTGGTATTAAAAGAAGATATTCACTAAGACTTGACCTACAGTTCCTTGCTTCTTATGAGACCTAACGTTGAGAAGTTGAGTCCTAGTCCCACCAGCTTCCAAATGCACTGGAAGCCAGTGGGAAAGATGGGGACAGACAAAAGATTTTCCCTCTCAGACAGCCATTGCTCCAGGCTCCTAGTGGTGCAGGACCATCACATGCCACCTGGTCTGTAAGCTGCCTTTCACTTACATGCCATAGATCACTGACCTCTGTCTTCAAGGTCCTTCCTCATCTACATTTGCTGTCAGTAGGAAAAGAAATATAAAAGTATATTTTCTGATGACAAGCACTGCCCACTAATTTGCAGTACACTTGGCACACTAAGCAAGACTCTCTATCAACTAATTCCCATGAACAAAGTTATAGATATGCAGTACATAAAATTTGGGCAACAGCAGTATAGATCAAGAAAGGTTAGAGGTTCCAGAAAATAAATACTTCTATTATGCTACTGTCCATGAGGAAAGAAAGCTTTCTGCCCCACTGCCCTATCCCAAACAGCAGCACACATTTTTTGAATAACTTGTTTCTGTTGTGTCTTCCCCTCTCTCCTCATTATCTTACCCAAACCCACAAGAAATCCGGGTACATTGCCTTTCCCACTCCTCTCCAGTTTTGTCCTTTCCAATCTAGCTAACATTGATTTTTTTTCTGTGTGTTTTGTATGGCAGTGGAATGAAAGATCCTGTGCCTTTTCTTAATCGATCCATAGCACATTAAGGTGATGCACTTCTCTGTCTTTACCAAGCACATCAAGCCCAAATACTTTTTGTCATGCCACAGGAGCAGGCTTTGGAGACTGCTGGATATCAGAGAACAGTAGGAGAAGCAATTAAGAAGCACGAGTGATTTTTCTTTTCCTATGGATCAATGCTGTTGACTTCCCACAATGAGCAGTAGCATGCTCAAAGGGAACATCTGTGTAAAAGGAAAATGTCCACTTTGGCAATACACACAGTATTCTCCAGTGAGCAGCCACACAGTACAGGAAATTGGAACAAAATGAGCTTACTTCTAGCCCAAGAATGTTACATTTTGCAATGCTCACAGGTGACAGACAATTACCAGCCTACAGGCCTCTACCAGCAACAGTCTCAGCAAACAACATGCCCTTGAAGCACAGCTCTTCCTGAGAAATCATTACATCAAAACTCAGTGGATTTACTTTCAGTGTGTACTCATAGTTGTACCTGTTGATTTTCAATACCAAAAAAGTGTTGCTGTTATTTCTTCTAGCCAAGTACAGGTACAAGGCTATGATTTAAGCAAGCTGTAGTTTGCATGTTACTTATCAACAAAACTGTTGGTGACAATGTATGATATGAGAATAATCCAGCCCAATGGTCACAGCCACAGCTGAGTTTTCAACACCAGCAACTGACACATCCTGCTCCTTAATAAAATAAAGGAATTCAATAAATGGATTGCTATCAAAATTAAAAGACAAAATCTCTTCGGTGACTCCTCTTTATGATGCAAGACAGGACAGGAAACAAAAACTGTTTCTGTGCTGAGCCTCAAAAAAAGCAGCAGCTGAATTGCTCTTATACATCTTTCATTTGGCAAGTATTACAACCCAAAAGGCTCCCTCAAAATCCCAGAAAAGCATTAGTTTAAGAACAAATACTTTAGAAAATTATGATGACTATAAATCCCCCAGTTTAAGTAAAAAAAGCCATCAATTTCTCAGGTAACTTAGAATTCATTACACAAGAGTCTGTATTTTCATGTAATAACCCACAAGTTATTTCAGGATTGGGGTGGGGTGTGGAATATAGCCTTCTGTTAAGAAGCACATTACATGCATGTAAAAGTACATGCAGAGGAAATTTAACCCAGACCACTCTTCCATAGAAACCCGTCCTTCACCCAAAACCATAAAGCCTGCCATGCATATCCCAAATTGTTCCTCTACCTCTGATTGCATGTAGGCATAAAAATGTTTCCTCAAATCATCTTTTGATGACCGTATTTATATTTTTCATTACCCAGAACTCCTGCTGCTGCACTGTCCAAAGTTCCACCATGTCCAATTTTCAAAACCTGATTTCTTTTGTTCCCATTTGTTTGCACACCAGCTTCTGCAAATAAGAAATTGAAAGGAAGCATTATAGGATAACCTTAGAACATAGGAAAAAATAGCACGTATTTCCAGACTGCTAAAGGAGATTAAAAAAAATTATTTAAACTATGAATTAGTAGTCCAGAAATTGCTGTACTGAATAAGACCAATGCTTCATCTAGATCTACTCCCAACCCCAAACAATTTGCAAGCTATTTTCGCTTAGATTCTAATGAAGTCTTACGTACCAGTATAACCAGATGTTCAGAAAATTATACTAGAAAACCTGGTGGACAGTTCACCTGAGAAGTTTCATTAACAAAGCATGCAAGAACTAGCAGAGTTCCTGAAATCATCTATTATAAACAAATTTTATGCTACATAATCTGAGCAATTCCTGTTGTATTTACTTCCATGTAATGAGTCATGTTTATTTGCCTGTATGTAGCCCTATGAAACTCTACAATGAGCTGAACTTGCTCACTGCTGCTTTCAAGCTGTTAGAGCATCTCAACCCACTGTACTACCTATGCAGCTGATGACTCCAGGAATTTTGCAGAGTCCAGTGCCCCTTATTTATTAGTATTAAATATGACAAATGCTCTAAGCTTCCTTACCTATTTATAATCTCTCTATTATGCCTGTCACATCAGGGAATCAGACATGATTCTGGCTAAATCTCTTCCACACAAAGCTGAATTGAAGTCCGTGCCTACACTACAGTTCACTACAGAGTAAATCAGCCTGAATAAGCACTCACCACTCTGAAAGTATGTTCTCACTTCATCAGCCAGTGCCCAAAAACCCAGATTAGATGATCAAGTCCCCATATCCATTATAAAAAGAATCTAGGCTGTAGTCCTTCACACCTTTACAACGATCACACTTTTTCCCCTAATATCTGACACCCAGGTTTCCCTGCATTCAGAAAAAGCAGACTGTGCCCAGGACTTTCAAACTCCTCAAAACACTGTATTTTTCACTCATTTGCTGGTTGTTTTTTTTTAATGGCAAACAGCAGTGGGAGTGAAGCAGAATATCCTGCCAGTGCTGTGCTGCAGAGATGCTGCTGACACCCATTCTGGCAGATGGGTGCACACTGTCCCTGGGACCATGCTCGACAGCTCTCCAAGCAAGCTGGGATCCCCTGCATTGTGCACTGCAGGGCTGGAGCTTTCTGCTGGGGCAAATCTTATCCCCATTCAAAACAAAGGCTCACATCACGCTGTACCTCAGGCGATAACAGATGCCTGCCTCAAAGTGGTGAAGCAAGTGGTGAATATGGCCTTACAGCTACCAACACACTGAGTCTCGCAGGGACCCAGCAGCTTCACGCAGTGGGCCAGAACGTATCCGGCAACGACTCCATTTCCCCATTCTGGGCCACGCCACAGCTGTGAACTACCACCAAAAAAAAAAAAAGAAAAAAAATTATCAAACCCCAGTCCTCCTTTATGCTCTGAATGCTGAGAAAGAGGGTGCAGTGGCTTGACAGGGGTTGTGGTGCCAGCAGCCTAACGAATGCACACGCTACCGCCTGACACCCATCCCACCGCCATGCCGGGCAGGGCGTCCCTGGCCAAAACGCTCGAGGGCTGAGCGCGTGTTCGCTTCAGGCCGGCCTGCTCCTGCCCTGGGACCGCAGGCAGGGCCTACGCCCGCCTCCCTGTCACCATCTCCTGGCTTGACCACCAAAACCCCACCTCGGGCCTCCGGGCCCAACTCGGGGAGCCTGCACCTCACCTCACCTCACCTCACCTCACCTCACCTCACCTCACCTCAGCCCGCCTCGCCTCGCCTCCCCCGGCCCGCAGCCCGCCTACCTGCCAGCAGCCTCTCCTTCAGGAGGTTGAGCACGCCGGCCGAGGTGGGCCCCTTGGGCTTGTACACGGCGAACAGCCCGCTCAGAGAGAAGAGCTTATCGGCGGACTTGCCCAGCACGACGCCTCTCGCCTCCCGGGCAGCCATGCTCCCGGCA